>NC_048307.1:15951194-16293403 GCF_013100865.1 Trachemys scripta elegans | reverse complement strand
CTGCGGGACCCGAGCGGGACGGGGGGGCTGGGGCCTGCTGCCCCCACTCCGGGGCCGCCGTGGGATAGCACCAGCTGGGCAGCAGCCCAGACGCGACTGGCCAGGGGCTGGGCGCAGCATGCGCGCTGCTAGATCCCCGCAGCAGGCCCAGACTCGGGGTGGTTCAGGCCCGGGCGTCCGAGCTGCAGCCACCAAGCTTGGCCATTGGCTGCTTCCTTCCCCGCGCCAGTGGGAGCTGCAGCAGCGGCTGCTCCCGAGTCCCGCTGCCCAGGGGGGGAGAACAGCCGCCGCCTGGCCCCGCGGGCTGCCCCCCTACTTTCCCTACCGCCCGACTGAGTCCTGCCTGCTCGTAGCCAGGCAGGACTCTCACTCACCCTGGCCCCGCGCTCCCCCTGCGTTTCCGGGGCCTCCCTCCTGAGCTTGTGGAGGAAGGGTGGGTTTTTTTTTTACCCCGCCCCCCCGCTGCGCCCCCCAATATTTGACTTGGGTGATCTGGTCACCCTACTGCTGCGGTAGCAGCAGCCAGAGCCCTGGGCCCTTTAAATCGCCCCTTAGCCCCAGGGCTCTCAGCCGCCTCTGCAGGCACAGCTGGAGCGGGGCCTTTAAATCTTGATTTAAAGGTCCTGCCTCTTCTGGTTGAGGCCACGCCTCTTCCAGTTGAGGCCAAGCCCCCGCTCAGGACTCCGGCATACCTGTAAGTCCTTTAAATTCGTCCCTGTCCTCATGTAAAATTATTATAGTTGGTTGACAAACTGTGAGTCTGTTTCTACCTTCATTTATGCCAGTGCTACCCCAATTTGCTCTTCTGCGTTCCAAAAGAGACAGATAATTTGAAAAGGATAAAATTCAAATACGGCAAAACAAATACAAAGCCAGGATCATCAAAATGTGAGCCAGTGCTACCCAGTTTTTATTCAACCCTCCCGTTAGAAATTTTTCCTGAGTAAGGGTTATAGAAAAGATAAGTACCGGTAAGTACCTAAGATATGGCCTATTAAAAGATGTGGCCTGGGAAATTCAAGGGTACTTAACTCTCCTAGATACCTTTGAACATCCCAGATGTGGATTTGGCTGTTTAGCTTTGTTTCCTTAAATAGTTTAGTGTGATGTCAAAATACTGACATCAGCTCAGAAATATTGCATTATCTGCATGAAACCTTGACTATCGGGGGTGAAATTGACCAACATAGCTATTCCAAATAACAATTCTGCTATAGCTATTCGGTATAATTTAGCTAAGTGGAATAAGCTAAATCAGAGAAAGGCATTGTTATGCCAGAATAAGAGGGTCCTAAATGACCAGGCATAGACAAGCCCTTAGAGGTGCACTGATTTTCATTTCTAAACTATTTTCAGAATACCCTCAAAACCCTTGCAGCAATTTATTAAACTGACAGAAATATCTTTAATAAATAACACGCCAGGCTACTTGATTTTGCCAATACAGTGGTGAAGAATGTTAGTTGAATTACTGCACATACCATAAAAATTCTCGGAAAGAGTTCTCAGTTCATAGATCTCTCAGAGAGAGATCATAGAGAAGGAAGAATGTGTGGGCAGAGGAGAGGGGAATCTTCCTGCATGTACACATCTTTTCCCTCTAGAGAATCGTTTTGTCTTGCCATTTGCCTCTTTTTTAAACCTTTCATTAGCATAGTAGAAGTTGTACAGTTTATCTAGCTTCCTTTGATAAATAATAAATAGAAGCCCTATTTTTTATGGAGTAGCACTGGCATAAATGAAGGTAGAAACAGACTCACAGTTTGTCAACCAACTATAATAATTGGTTGTGACGGACCCAGACCAGTGGGGTACAGGAGTCTGGTAGAGGGCAAATATACTGGTCATTGGATGAGTAGTTTTCTGTTCCTTGAGTGACCAGAGCAGGGGCTGCACTAGAGTAATCAGGAACCTGCTAGAACCAGTTAAGGCAGGCAGGCTAATTAGGACACCTGGAGTCAATTAAGAAGAAGCTGCTAGAATCAATTAAGGCAGGCTAATCAGGGCACCTGGATTTTAAAAAGGAGCTCACTTCAGTTTGTGGTGTGAGTGTGAGGAGCTGGGAGCAAGAGGCACAAGGAGCTGAGAGTAAGAGGGTGTGCTGCTGGAGGACTGAGGAGTACAAGCGTTATCAGACACCAGGAGGAAGGTCCTGTGGTGAGAATAAGGAAGGTGTTTGGAGGAGGCCATGGGGAAGTAGCCCAGGGAGTTGTAGCTATCATGCAGCTGTTACAGGAGGCACTATGGACAGCTGCAGTCCACAGGGCCCTGGGCTGGAACCCGGAGTAGAAGGTAGGCCTGGGTTCCCCCCAAACCTCCCAATTGACCTGGACTGTGGGTTCTTCCAGAGGGGAAGGTCTCTGGGTTGTTCCCCAACCCACATGGTGAATCTCTGAGGCAAGAAAATCTGCCAATAAGCGCAGGACCCACCAAGATAGAGGAGGAACTTTGTCACAATATATGTGTGTGTGTGTGTGTGTGTCTATGTATGTGCACGTATACAGACACATACATATACACATTTTTGCCAGGAACACTTTTCTATACCATATTTTTAAACATACAAGGCAGATCAGCATAGTCCATCAAGAATTCCAGTCTGTAGGCTGCTTCAGAGATCTCACGTCTCAGTTTAAAAACAGTAACTTCACTGGCTTTTTTTAAGTATGCCGTAAGCTCTACCAGCTCTTCAGTGTTCAAAGGCACCTCACTGACTTTGTCTGCAATTATGTTGTATTGATTGCAAATGCTACAACAAAAAAGTAAGCAGACACATAATTATGATGATTATTAACGAAGAGTGGTGTAGGATCTCATTAATGCAGATTGCGTGTCAAAGGATACTAATGCATCTTTACAAACAAGATATTCTCATTAATACACATAACAGACATGGAATAATTAAGGGCATTCAATTCCAACATCCTTCCACTCTTTCAAGGACTGAAGTATCCATACAGTAGAATGCTTATTAAATTGGCATTCAATTGCCACTGCTAACACACTAAGTTAACTGCTCCCTCCCACACATTTAGAATGTTCTGTTTCAAGAGCTGAACTCTTACATACAGAGGCATCCTTAAGTGCAGAAATCAGCAGCTCATTTATTCTCCTGACATCTACAGAACTAAGCATCCTGCATGAAATTTAGGCAAAAAGATAACATTTACCCAGAGATCCTCAAACTACCCTCCCAAAAAAATGAACATGGACAAAAATGGAAAAAATACAGAAGCAAAAAAGACACCCATTACATATAATTTCCCAGCAATGTGTTTTCTTGTTTCAGGTTTGGACTAAGCACTTTTGTTATCCATACATGCACAGTACTCAAGACAGCTCAAGTACAACCCAATTCCAAGAGTAACCATCCATATTTACTCATGAGAAAAGGGATTTCTTTCAAGTGAAGCACAATTATACCAGTAGATTAACGCTAAATTCATTGTAAAGTAAACTTTCCGCTGGCTAAAACTGGAATTCAGGGCCTGTGTCTTTCTTGCAAAAGACATCTCGGACATCTCGATATGCAGAACAGGGAACTGTAATCCTTACCCTGCGTTAGGTGGGCATTAGTTCTTGCAAGGGAAATACAGAACCCTCAACTTAACTTCTAGCAAATCAGTAAAAAAGGAAATAATTGTCAAATATTTTCATTGTGATTTTCAGATCTATCCAGGTAGAACCTAACTCAGGAAGTTTTTTAAAAAAATTATTTATTTAAAGAACATTTCAGGTCAACTTTACATACACAACATGGAGTCCTTGCAAACCAGTGAAATGTTGTGTTAATTTACAGAAGCCTGTGGATATACCTGTACAAATCCAGCAGATGAATAAAATTATCTCAGGAATGTACACAGGCACTAATATACAGCATCAACGCACAAATCTAGTGATAGCCATGCATTCTCACATATGTGTACCTCTTATTTAACTCCCTGTTTTCATCCACTTCAAACTCAATCAGCTTATTTTTAAGTGTTTGGGCCCGATTGCAAAGCTCCTCATTCAGCTTTAAAGCATCCAGGCAGAACATGGCGAGAGGGACAGTGACATGCATGGAGGCTATTTCTTTTTTCAGTTTTGTTAAACTGTCAATCTTCTACAAAAGGGAAAAGAATAATCCTATTAGTTTCCTTAGACTCTACAGATGGGAAATGCTACATGAGGGCAAAGAATTATCTGTCAGCCACCAGGTGGATAATATATTTTAAACAGAAATAACAATCCATGTTTACCCATTTAGGGCTCAAATCACTCTCAACCCCAGAACTCCGCGGGAGGCCCCCAATAATGAAAAGTCCACATGGATGCCATGGCACAAGTTGCCTGCAAAAACTGCACTCAGCCAGGGCCCCAGCCCAGCAGGCGCAGCATAGAAAGCGGGTGGGCTTGGCTAAGAAGAGGGGAGCAGAGGGATAAAGAGAGGATGTGCTGATCAGCACACATTCTGGACAGCCTCCTCTTGTGGGGCTCTGCATGGAACATACTTTTGCCCTCCCCAGCATAACCTGGCACAATTGCCCTACAGGCAAGGGGGGATGTAAATTGTCCCCACTTCTCTTTACCTACAAGGGTGAATCATGCCCTTAGACTAGAAAGCATGGAGTGGAAAACTTGTAGTGATCTGTGTCTGTAAACTGCCATGTAAATGTTGACTGTTGTATGAGTGATTAGTAATAATAATACTGTTAGATGTTACCTTAGTGAAATCATCTAGAGAATGGCTTTCCTTCAAAAAATCAGTAATGTCTTGTTCCGCACTGTTGTTCAAAAGATCACTGTATTTCTTGTACACATTTAAGTACCTTAAACACAGAAGAACGTAAATCAAACACAAGATCCCAAAATTAGATTTCATGGCAATGGGAAATAAACATGCAAAAATGACACTGATGCTGCTTTAACATGTTGGTGGATCCAGATAAGCATCAAAGTTAAAAGCAAAAACTTACTTCTGTGGACCAACCATGTTGCTGTCAAATATCCTGGCAGCTTTGTTCACATATTCTGAAACCAAAGATTCATCCACTTTCACTGTACGAAGAGTGGGGTCATCTTTTTTTAATTCTGGAAAGAGTTGCATTTCTACCTAGAAGGAACCCCACAACACAAATACAGCATACTACAGGAAAAGCAAGGGCATTTCACACCATGGCTAGAAGTGTAGAATTCTACCTATCTAGTGATCTGGCAGAAACAGCATCCTGCACTACACTGGCCCTGCTTCAGCAAAGCAACTAAACATGCACTTTAGGAATATGTTTGATGCTTTGCTGAAACAGGACCATAGTCAGGAGTAAGCTCAAAATACTAACTGGGCCACTGGAGTTCAAATATCACATATTTAGACACTTGAGCAGGCATTCAGTGGCATCCAATATGCTTTTAGGCATTGGCATTTGCATTCCTAAATACTGATTTGAGCACTCAAATGCCAGATTCTGATGCTCTGTTGGAGCCTATGTTTAAAAATTGGGCCGACTTTATGAACATTTTATTTAGGAACATTAAAGAATCCCAGAGAACACTTTTATACAATAGAATGGAATAAATGGGAAAACATAATCCGATCATTTGCACTTTTCCAACTGTCATGAAAGATAATGTTCCCACTTAGAATAGTTGTAGAAAAATCTGTTATTGTAAGAAAAGTAGCAGAGAGCAGAGGTAATAATTATTTGTACTGTTGGAATAGCTTTCACTTGACAACACATATTCCTTGTTTGTGAACAGTACGTGAGATCAAACCAAAGCAATAAAGCAGCTTGGATGTGAGCAGGAATCCTTTCTATGTTCTCTACTATAATCACTAAGGCTTCCCCAGCTACTGATACATAACTCTATTTGTCTTCTGAATCGGAGTTTTTATACCACACTCAGCACTTTATTAGCTGAAGGCTGACTTATAGGTTTCATTCTGCATGCAGCATTCTCTGCACAATACAACCCATCTCCCTTCTTTTACCCTGTACCTTCGGAAGTCCCTCCGAACTCTGAAGGATCTCCATGAAGCAATGGTAGATTAAATTCCAACAATCTTTCCAAAGTGGCTGAAACACAATTTTCGGTTCCTCCACATTGAGTTTGATTATTAGTATTTGAGGGACAAAGAACTGCATTTCTTGATATGGTTCTCCAAAGTCATTCCCATCCTCAAGGGAAAAAAGCACAAAAACAATAAATGCTGAACTGATTGAGTATAACATGCACAACTCAAAAGTCATTTAAAATTACTTAAAATCCCATATATAAAACTGAGATCTTTTTAATACACTGCACCATGAGTATTTTCATCCTGAGCTGGAGCCTGATCTCTCAAGGTACTGAGCACCCTCAGTCCTCACTGATTCAATGGAAGTAGAGCCCTGACCACCTCACAGAATCAAACCCCTAATGATTTTTAATTATTTTATTTTGTTTGCATCCCAATTGTTTGCACAGAACTTGGCACAATGTCTGGGGGCCTGATCTAGGAGCTACCACAGAACAAATCATAAATCATCATCATCCAGATGCAGCACTTAGCACAAGGCGGGTGCAGCTCTACTCTTTGTCAATATGCTTCTGTGGCTGTTTGCCCCAATCCAGCCAAATTTGTGCTATTTACAAATGTTTTGCGTAACGGATTATAGCAGATCCTGGGTGATACTTAACTATTGACACAACCATGTTACTGAAGGGAAGAAATGATAGGCACTCATGTGCTGGAGTCATAGCACCACATATATTAATAAGTAGTTATCGCCTGTACACATACATGATTTTATGGGACAGAATTAGCAAAGCACTTAAGCACTTTTGACTTCAATGGGACTACTTACATGCTTAAAGTTAAACATGTGCTCAAGTACTTTGCTAGACCAGGGCCTATCTAAACAGCCACACTACAGCAATTCGTATCAATAGCTGAAAACTTTTAGAACTAGCTAATTATGGTCCTAATCCTGCAGACTCTTACACAAGTGAATAGCTCTTGATCACCCAAGAAGTCCTACTGAATACCGGCAAGGGTTTACAGAATCAGGCCATAAGTTTGGAAGACAGGAGGAATCCTGGGCATTTACCCCTGAAAAGGTATTTGATTTGAAGAATGTATAGATTCCTATTTCTACATCACAATGAAAAGAAACGGTAGCAGCCCACTTCATTCCATATACCTTGTGTATCATAAAAAATGCCAGGAGGTCTTCCAAAGAGTTAATAACCATCTCGCGTAGCTGTAATGACATGAGATTTGCAACAGAAGCAAAATACTCTTCAATTTGCTTAGGGGAATCATAGTCAGTCTGGGGTGCCAAATGAAGCCACCTCTCCTTCTGATCAATAAAGAGGGATGCACAAGTTGGGATCCACCTACAATAAAACACAAAGCACATTTAAAAACCCTATAGACTTAATGTGCTGTATGTAATGAAACCTGCACTAAGCAGTCACCCAAGGGATCAGCAAAACTCAGCTGTGTAGCAGAGACTGGTCTTTAACTAAAGATGAAACAAAGTTGGACCAAAAACCTTGAAGATATTGATTGCTTGAGTTGGGGATGCCTACTTGGGTGGGGGGTCCATAGTGCTGGCTTCAACATGTAATAATAGTGCTTAGTCTATCAACACAAAACCAAATAACTAGAGTTTGGTCTAGCATGACAATTTTCAGTGTGGTACAGTTTTCAGTCCTCTCAGCTGGATTTTTATAAATATTATATTATTTTTAGAGTATCCAAAAAGCAAATTTAATTTAAACCCATAAAAACCATGATGGCAAATTCATGGCACTCCTGTGTGACATGGCTCTTGACACCAGTTCCACTGGCCTATCCCTGGAGCTTCAGTGGAGGTGGGGGAGCTGATACAGGTGTCTGTGACATGACACATCCCAAGGGATGGGAGGACTTTTTTGGGTGACCGCAGTAGAATAGGAACAGAGGAGGCAGTCTGAAAGGGAGCTGAATAGGGAGCTAAGGAATGAAAGACAGATAGAAAGGGAAGAGAATGTGGGAAAGAAGAGGCAGGATATGGCTCTGTCTTCAGCTGAATTTACACCAGCGTTTGACAACAGGTATCAAGACTCAGGTCCCTCTACCTCTTCCCTTGGGTCTTGATTCACATTTCAGGGGGCTGCACATGCAGTTAAAGTTAAGCACCTGCTCAAGTGCTGTGCTGGATCTAGAGCTTTACCAGTGCTGAACGTGGTGGTCCTGTGGGTGTGGTCGGGGTCACCCACGTTTAACACTTGTTGTTAATAAGCAGCCCAGACCCTCTCTAATTTTTAATTTTTTTTAATGAATTTAAAAACCTCAAACACTGGAGGCTCTGGGACTTGTGGAGTACCACGCCCCTGAGCCTGAGCTGCTCAATATCTTTCCTGTGAACTTTTTGAAAAGTACAGGGCTCAAGCAGGATTTGTGCAGAACTGAAGATAGAAATAAGCAGTTTTCAAAGAAAGACATTTCTAGTCTATTCACAGCCAGCTCTGCATTCAAACTCCTCGGCGAGCAGAAGAAAACCTTCAGTCCAAGCCCTGCTGATTTCAAACGCTTCACATAGGGCAGGCCTAATGGCTTAGGCTAATGCTACCAGTTTCAGAAAAAAGTTCTGAAGCTCAGAGGAGACACCTGAAGATCCCAGGGCCTCCAAGATTTATTTCTTTAATTCATTCTGAATGGATTGAAGTAAACAAGATTATTAGCCTGTTTTAAAAAAAAACACCACCACCACATTCCTGGATGAAAAGCTCTAGAAGAGACTGATGCAGCCAACAAATCCTGTTAGGATGGATGCCCCACATTCCTAAAGGTTGGAAACTTTCATCAGTCAGATGGCTTCCTTTCTCTAGGTTAGTTTGTGAACGCTGACAGTACTACAGGTTTAAAACATAACAGGCATAGTAAGAGAGCCTTGCCACACAATCAATGTCACTTGATAAATGCCTTGGCTCTGTCTCAATGTTTTCCATACAGCAAATGCCACAGGACATAGAGCCTGATCCAAAACCCACTGAAGCCCATGGGAGGTATTCCACTGATGACATGGGCTTTGGGTCAGACCTTTAGGGACTAACTGTGCACCTCTGAAGTCAATGGGAATTAAGCCATTCATTGATTCATTTCACTGACATCAGGATTGGGCCCTTATGTAGGAACTGGGGATCATTATTCTGCAACTAAATTCTGTATCATGGACTTTGCATCTGAAATCTAGCTCCTCTGAAATCAATGGGGGCAGGATTTCAACTGTCTTTTAAAAAATTAAATATTTTATGTATTATACTCTAATAACAGCGCATAAGTATTACAGGACAAAATTCTGCAGTGCTCCCTCCTTCACTACACAATTTGGCCTATCAAGTTTAGCTTAGGATGATCAACTAAAACACCAACAGTTTGTAAATACTACTAATATCAAAAGTAATACAAATATGATCACGTATAAGGCTTCATTCTGGATTTTAGAGGCAATTTTTCAAATGTGGGCACAGTTGCAAGTGTGCGCACATACCTTTTGGATAAGTAAAAACCCCATAAATTGTGCATCAAACTATTCTTCTGTGCATGCAGCTAGTGATAGTAATATAATTATGGATAATATAATAATGGGCCACATAATGCTGTCCTTACTCTAGCAAAATTACCATAGCTTTCCTGGGGTGTTTCATTAAAAAAAAATAACAATTTTGTTTGCATGAAGACAGAAGGATATGGGTCAGTGATAATACTTAGCACTTATATAATTTCACATGCAAACATTGAGTTTTGTTGGATCAAATGGAGATTCACATTTTTGTGCATTCCCGCATTGCAGTTACCTGTACAAATCTACTCTAAGAATATTCTATTCATCTAGTATTCTTATATACAGTACTGACTTGTTCTGAAGAATGTCATGTGCTTCCATACAATGTCTTCGAACTAAATCTTCAAATTCACTGGGCAGCAGTGGCAGGTCACCTGACAGCATTTCTTTTGTACGAACAAATCTTAGGTCACTAAACCTTTGGAAAATAAAACATAACTCAGATAGCTGTGATTAATTTACTTTAAAGTAAATTAAATGGGATACAATCAGGAGGCTCTTATAAGTAGTTAAAAATGTGAATACTCTTTTTCACTGATGCAACTTGTTTCTTTCCTAAGTTACCCTACATATTTCTGATTCATTTTTACTATCAGCAAACTTTCAGGGCTGAGTGAATTTCATTTTGTATTTGCCTTTTTCATATCACAATTGCTTTTTCCTAAAATGATTTGGTTCATTTCATTGTCAGATTCATTATTCCACTCAGCCAAGGATGAACATGCAGAGTGACAGAGTTTCTTCTCTTCCTATGCTCAGTAACAGAAGTAGATATAAGTGTCCATTTTGGCTAAACTGTGGGAAGAAAAAGTCAAAATCTGGTCAGCTTTTGCACACTGAGGAAGAGTGCCTAACATTATACACATCCCAGTTTGCAATGGTCTGTAAGTCACAAATCAACAGGTTAGATTCCTGACCACAAAGTGCAATGTTACTTAAATACAAATAACAAAGCTGCAATAGCATACAAATCTGACATAACCCCACAAGGGGGCCTATGATTTTCAGAAGTGGCTAGTGATTTTGCATCACCAACCTGAGACATCTTCCAGGGGTCTGATTTTTCAAAAGAGTGGAATGTCCACTCTCTGCAAATCAGGCCCCTTCAGGTGTCAAGTTGAGAACCCAAAAATTTAAGCACCAAAATCACTAGTCACTTTTGAAAATCTTGACTAGGAGTTCTAAGTTAAGGGTGGAGTGTTTTACCATAGGGACTGATCGAGCTAGCATGCTAAAAAGAGAAGTGTAGCTGCAGCAACCCCACCAGCAGGTAGGATTAACCACCCAAGCATGTACCTAGGGTCTCAAATGGTGTCTTACAATGAAAAGAAACAATAAGTTTCTTGCTGATTCAATGTTCCTTGCTTTTAATGAAATGTCTTGTGTCCAGATGACACAGCAATGCAAGAACTAAGAAATCATTAAAATAAATCATGGTACAAAGAATTACTCTAACCAATGTACAGTAAGCAAGACATCTTACTCAGTAAACCAGAGCTGTTGTAACATAAGCATCATTGGATTCACTGTGAACAGATGGTTTTCATTCCAGCTTTTTATTTCTTGGTAAACATTATGCCATGGGACTGGTGCACGAATCACTCTCTGAGGAAAAGAGCGTGGGATATTTCCAATAAAGAGTCTCTCTCTCTCAGCTGGATCCATCAAGATGTAATCAACTACAACAAATCATATAAATGATTGTAAGACTGAATGCATTGCTAATAACCACACATGTAGATTACAGCACACTGATGCCAGAGCAAACACGTGTCATTACACAATATAATTTGGTTACTCTTACATGTCTTTAAAATTAAATTAACATAACACGGTAATAAAATTTTATCTGAGACTATTATTAACTAACTATGTCAGCAAACTAAGAGAAGAATGATGGTCCTCCGGTGGGTAAGGCCCTAGGCCTGGGACTCAGATGCTCTGGGTTCTGTTCTTAGCTCTTCCACAGACTACCTGTAGACAGTTTGTGAATCCATCTCCACAGGCATCCTTCTGGGTTGTGCTTTGTAAGGGGGCACTGTGGTCTGTGTACACTGTGCTTTCTATACCTACTAAATAGGGTCGATAGGCCTTGAGTCTCCACAATAGCCAGACACTCCAGTACTGCAGCTGAATACTTGGTTTCCCTCTCATTTATCTTGCGACCTCTACAGGCCACCAGTCTGCACCTATCAGACTTGTCAATTTGTTCACAAGCATGTCCAACAGCAACCTTTGAGGCATCACAGGATACTGTGAATGGATGAGATGGATAACAAAGGATCTGGGAATTTAAACACAGCATGGATTAGAAGTCCTTCCTTCAGCAACTCAAAGACTTTTTGATGTTCCTCCATCCAGAAAAAGTTGCTTTCTCATAGCTGATGTAATGGCGCTGCCTGAGCTGTGAATTTTTTTTACAAATCTCCCATAGAATCTGCAGAGGCCTACAAACTGCTGCATCTCCTCCAGGTTTGTAGGAACCTTCCAGTCCTTTATAAGGTTCTGTTTTGGAGGTTGGGGCTCCAACCCATTCTCACTGACTACATGTCCTAAGAAGGTGATGCAACTCCTTGCAAACTGATATTTATTTCCCACACATTTAAATCCTGACTCCTTAAAAAGCTTTAGAATCCTTTCCACTCCTCTGATATTCCTCCCATGTTTTATGGAAACAAATTAAGTCATCTAAATATGTGAAGATGTGTTTGGTTCTCAAAATGAGGGTTAGATCATTTAATATCCTTTGAAACATCCCTGGTACATGCAGGAGTCTTAAAAGCATTCTGAGGAATTGAAACAGCATCTTTTTCACTGCAACCTCATATACCAAGGGAATCTGACATGGGGGCTGCGACAGGAGCTCTCCTTGGCTTAAACACAATCTGACATTGCACCCAATCATATCGCCCAAGTTCTTCATTATTTCTGGAGAACACACTAGCATATCATAAGATCAGCTGTTCTAATCACTTTCTTTCATTTCCTTCCACAGCTGCTTTTGTCAAGACAACGCCTAGCTCTATGCCTGACTGGGCTACTTCACAGCTCTTGATCTCTGCCCCTGTGAGAGGCTTTGAGACACCAGCTACGTCACTGTCCCCATCAACTTCTTTTTCACTAGCTGCACTTCCTGGTCAGTCAGATTAATTGCTCTTGGCCAGAACTCCCCGTTTGGTGCAGCTGGAAACAAAAGTCTGCTAAACAACAATCATGACTGGATAGTGGTAGCTTCAAACACTCCTACAGGTTCACTGAAGCTGTGGGTATTATTGAATGATTACCTGACTTCACCACAACTTTGTTCGGGGAGCAGTTCATCTCTATCCCACTATAGGCATGGTAGAGACATCTCTAAGGCTTCAAGAGTTGCTCCACATTCAGCAGGGACATCTGAATATTGTCCATGGACAAGTCTGTTCTATTAACACCCCAAGAATTCCCGTGATGCCCTCAGGTTAAATCTACTCCCTATATAACAGTCCTAGAAATACTGGTGACGACAAGAAAAGTCTACTTAGTATTCAGACCCAGGTTCAGCGCGAGCTGGGTTTCTTCAGTTTGCAGTAGCTGATGGTTAATAGTCACCAATTCAACTCCTGAAAAATAAATTTTCTGCCATTTGGGCACTGGCTGTTCATCATGGATCAGATTTATTACAGACCCTTAGTCCAACAGCATTGTGATTTTCCAGCCGGTGATGTCTCCAGACATATAGTAACAGGTATCTGGGCAGCTCTTCAGATGGGCCATTCTAACAGTTGCTAGTCCTACTGTATCCTTAACTTTTTGTTTCCCTTATTGTGGCTTCCCTCTGCTTAGGCAATTCCATCTCCAGTGGCCTTTGCTTTCACAATTCCTGCAAATGTCACCTGGTCTGAGACCCACTTGGGAAAGAGTGTCTCTTCCGACCCCGGGACACCTGTGAATGGCTTGCACTTGGGTCTCCTCCAATTATTTAGCTAGCAATCATTTCTTGAAGTGCTGCATCAGTATAAAGGTGTCACCCTGAGGCTGGGAATTAACAGTGGATACCTTTAAGGAAACACCAATTTCTTCTTCCAGATTTTGAACTCTGTATATAATCTGGTGATAGGTTATCTAGTATGTTATCCTCCTTCACCAGCAGGTTATGAAATTTCCCTGTTAAACCATTTATAAACTGACTTTTCACATATGATCCTCCCATAGCGTGCCACTGGGTATATGCCCTTCTGCATTGCCAGTTCCAGATGAGGTGCAGTAGGTTCCACTTCACTTGAGCCATCTCCCAGATGCAGGGAAAGCCCTATCGAACAGTCTCCTTAGTGCGCACATATAACCAGGGAGACAGGGGTAGGCAACCTATGGCACATGTGCCGAAGGCAGCACGTGAGCTGATTTTCAGTGGCACTCACACTGCCTGGGTCCTGGCCACCTGTCTGGGGGGC
Organism: Trachemys scripta elegans; assembly: GCF_013100865.1. NCBI lineage: Eukaryota > Metazoa > Chordata > Testudines > Emydidae > Trachemys > Trachemys scripta. Next base: position 16,279,398 of record NC_048307.1, on the reverse strand, counting down.
TCTGCATTTTAATTTAATTTTAAATGAAGCTTTTTAAACATTTTTAAAACCTTATTTACTTTACATACAATAATAGTTTAGTTATATATTATAGACTTATAGAAAGAGACCTTCTAAAACGTTAAAATGTATTACTGGCACACGAAACCTTAAATTAGAGTGAATAAATGAAGACTCGGCACACCACTTCTGAAACGTTGCTGACCCCTGATGTAGGGGTTCCCCTTCCAGCCTCCTCCTGGCTTGCCATTCCTTTCTATATTTCAAAAGAGTCAATCCCCCTTCACAGTGGTTGTATATCTGATTGTATGACTGTCTATAAGATCCACAATCCGCACTGGGAAGCTGCCAAAGTATTTACCAGCACCACCATCCAAAAACACTGCTAGGTACTATGCTGCTCCCTCCTCAGTCCACTCATTCACAGAGAGCAACATCTCGAAGTCTGTCAAGTACTCAGAGTCCAGTCTTCTCTGCATGATCAGTAAATTTCTTCTTTTGCCATCTTGAAGCCACCATTTGTAATACTTGCTTATAGAATCAGAGATGTATTGGGACAATCCAAGTACCAACTCCAGTCACACAGGCAGGACTGAACTTTGTGCTAGCTCCCCACCTCCTGGTCAGATCAACAACATCATAACATACACAACAGCACTAAGATACAGTACCCATCGGCTGTTGAGATGGAGTCTACACTAATCGTTACAGATCACTGAATCGTCCTCCAATCTAGCATCAAAGTTGGATTATCACATCAATTTTATACTTCAGTGGAGTTACTTCTGAGATTATCAAGTATCAGAGGAGTAGCCGTGTTAGTCTGGATCTGAAAAAGCAACAAAGAGTCCTGTGGCACCTTATAGACTAACAGAGGTATTGGAGCATAAGCTTTCGTGGGTGAATACCCACTTCGTCAGACGCAGGACTCTTTGTTGCTTTCTGAGGTTGTCTACAGTTAAACAGTTACAACGGCACAGTTGCAGTGCTGAAACTGTGCTGCTGTAGCACTTCAGTGTAGACACTCACTACAGCCATGGGAGGGGTTCCCCTGTCACTGTAGTGAATCCACCTCCCTGAGAGGCAGTAGCTAGATCAACAGAAGAACTGGGTTAGGTCAGCTGAACTACCTTGCTCAATGGTGTGGATTTTTCACAGCTCTGAGTGCCGTAGCAGAGTCAACTTCACTTTTTAGTATAGACCTGGCTTAATTTACAACCATGTAAATTTACAACTAGGTTCAAAAGCCTTCAGGCTAGAGCTTAATTCTCCCAGTTCCCCTGAACAGGGAGCAGTTTTTGTTGCACTCTGTAACTCAAGCTGTATCTACACTACCACTCATGTCGGTATAACTTATGTCGTTCAGAGGTGTGAATAAGCCACTCCGCTGAGTAACATAAGTTACACTGACTTAAGCATTGGTGTGGACAGAGCTATGTTGGCGGAAGAGCTTCTCCCATAGACATAGCTGGCAGCACTCATTGGGAGTGGATTAATTAAGTCAATGGGAGAGCTCTCTTCCGTTAGCTTAGAGTGGCTACAATAGAGAACTTACAGCGGCGCAGCTGCACCAATGCAGCGGCGCCAATGTAAGCTCTCTAGTGTAGCCATAGCCTCAAATACTTTCTTTCAACTTCCCATACTGCAGCCCTTGGCATCCCATACTGAGCACCGAGGGTCAGGTAAATCAAACTGATTAAGTTGCCCCATTTCCCCTTTTAAAATCGATTTTCTCCCTTGAAAGAGATCTTTCAATTACTAGGTGCTCCATACTGGGGAACACCCATCATGCCAATATCCCAAACTGCGGAGTCATTCCTTATGCAAACCAGCCATGCTGCTCACACTGCTTGATCTATTAGTTAGTAATGCAGGTTCTCACTGCTCTTCCTTGAGGGAGCACAGAAAGAGATTGGTACTTATTTCAATTTATCTGAATTCTGTAATGACAATTTGGTTCCGATTCATACACAGATATAAGCTCCTTCCCAGCCAGCCCCTTGGTAACTCATAAGAACATGTGTGCGTACCTATCTCATAAAAGGTATTTCAGCCCTGGCACAACACCAGCATTTCTGTGCCAGAACTAGATCTGTGATGATGGAACAAATGCTCTACTGACAGTTTGGTTCCCAGGCCCATTTGAAGGGAGTAAGCAATTGGTTCAGTACCTTTAGGGTTACAGAAAGAGTGTGAAGGCTTGTCCACATGGGAGATTTTTCCAGTTATACTGGTTTAATTATACCGGTATAATTCCAATTGTGAATCCTCTTATTCTGGAATAAGACTGCCTTTTTTTTTTTTTTTTTTTGGTTTAGCTTTAACCACCACCAAAGCCACATAAGCTAAACCAGAGAAAGGCACTCTTATTCCTGAATAAAATTGTCCACTCCAGGGGTTATACTGGATAACTATAGTGCTTTAAAGTTGTATTGCTATAATATTCTCATGTGACAAGCCCTTAAATTGGGATATGCTGGCCATCATTGAGATTGGAAAAGAAACATAAGTAAACATAGTACTTTAGTGATATATATAGCTGAAAGACGGGAAGATCTCTGTCCTGGAGAATTTACAATGTAACTTATTCAAATAACAGTAATTAATATTAGCAAAATATAGAATGTAAGGAAAGCCCAGGGGGAAATTCCAGTTGAATATTTTGAACTGATCCCCACTCAGCAGCTACATTTGGGAAAGAGCAACAAGTCTATTGGCTCCTGGGGCTACCAACCAAAGTCCAGCTGGAAAATTATAATGAATCTACTGGGAAAAAAGAGAAGGGAAGAGAAAGCTACACTTGAGAGGTCATAGTTTTATCAGAATCATTTCCCTCACACTCAATCTCCTGGAACTGAACATTAGTGAATTTCAGTACTTCTAATCTTCTTCTGTATTAGCTCTTTCATTTTCCTATTTGTCGAACATGCTCAAATGTAAAAGCACCTTAACTCTATAATTATTTCCTATTTCAGTTCCATGTGTTCCATTCTCATTAATCCTGTAAGATTTAAATGAAAACCTTTAACTCATGACATTTATGGATCCTGGTGTAACAGCACTGGAATTCAGTGGAGCCATGTAAGAGATGAATTTGTCTCATTGAATGATATTGTCAGGTTATGCTTTCTTAATATGATTTGAGCCTGCATTAGGAATGGGAAACTGCATGTGAAGGGTGTGCCCAGAGACTACTTGTCTACCGAAGTTGACTCTATATTAATTGAAGTCTTATGGTGCTTAGTAAATAAGGATACTTGATGAAACTGGAATTAAATGTTGCATTATCGGATTGTATCTTCACGGAAATATAGAGTGATTCCACTGACCTCAAAGAAGTAAGTCATGTGGAGCTGAGAGAAAAATGAGGCCCTTTATTTTTGGACTGCAAAATCACTGCATCTGCCAAAACTGAGAGGTTTGCCCTCTTACCAATGTTTTTCATGAGGCTGATGTGGTAGTCATCCTGAATCTCTTCTGTTAAACTATGAAGCAATGTCTCCAGATTTGGGTTGGTAAGAAAATGATTTGGAATTTGCTTTAAAATCATGTCTTTCACTTCTTTATCCTGGGGCGCCAGCATGTCTTTCCGTATTCCATTATGTATGTAATAACAATATCTCTGTAAAAATAAAAATATCCTTAATATAGTGACTTTTAAGACAGACAATTGACCATGATTAAATACTTTCCAGGTTTGTTTGGTTTTTTTAATCTCCTCAACCCTTTTCACAGGTAGAAGACACTTGGACTATCATGTGCCTTGGTTATTTCAAACTTGAGTTCCTTTTAAACCAGTACAAATTTCTGATGTAATTTTTTTAAGTAGTTCCATCTGCTTAGATATATTGTTCTGGGCTGGACCAACTAAAATTTAGTAAAATGCTGCTATTTGAAGTGTGAGGCAATAATATGAGCGGTTACAAATTTGGTTAGATGCACTTAGATGCAACTCATTGGCCTGGAGAACAGACTGAGGAGTCAGAAACTATTAAAAGAAAAAGGAAACAATTGGGAAGGAAATGGAGGCAGATTAGGGTTAAAGAAAGATTTAAACACGGTTTGTTGTATTTCGTTTTTATACATGCTGTAGCGGGGTGAACGCCTGCTCCAGCCCTGAAGGGGTTGGAAAAGCCCTGCAGAGGGCTGGGGCTGGGTAAGAGGGAGCAAAACCCCGGCTGATTGGGGAAGTGGCTGCAGCTGGGGCCACGCTCCAAACTGAGCCACTCAGCCTGATAAGAAGGCCAGGGCAACCAGAAGCTGAGTAGTCTCTCTCTGACAGGAGAGAGAGACAGGCCTGGTTGCAGGGAGCTCATCTGGGGACCTAGAGCGAGGCAGGGCTGGGGAAAGGCCTTGGGGGCTGGGAAGCCCTAGGCCAGCAACTCCCCAGGCTGCAAGGCCTGGTCTTAGGCCATATAGGTATTGGGGTTGCAGAGGGGCAGCCTGAGGGTGGGTAAAGGCAGCCAGTCCAAACCCCTTGTTGCTGGTGATGATTGGCTGATAGACTGCAGTTTGCCCCAGGGCGTGGGGGCTAGATGGTGACTGGCAGTAGCCATGACTGAGGCAACATTGGGATAAGGGGTGGGGAGACCCAGAGGGAAAGAGTGGGGTACTGCCAGGGGGGCAGCACCTAAGCCAAGGGCACCGGGGTCTGGGAGGGACATGGGGGCCAACGACTGGTGGATCACTGGCCCTCAGAAGGCACTCCAGAGGCTGGTGAGCTAATTCCCTGGATGACCAGCAGGAGGCACCGCAGGGGTGAGTCCACGCCTGATTACACATGCGTTGTCTGGTGCATAGAAATTTTCTTCTTTTCCCAATTTATGCCCAATTTAAGTGGGCATAACTGTACATATTCATACTCCTGATTATGATTATCATCACTTTTCTCAACTTAAAAAAGTGAAGTTAATACCTCTATATCACTTTCCGAAGGTGACTCTTCTTGCTTATGTATCTCCTCCTCGTGTTGGAGCATGACAACAAACTGTTCTTCTGGAGTCAATGGTTGGGTGTCTGAATAATATATGATGCCTAATTCTGGACTATGTCTATCTGAATATAATGAATTTGAATCTATACTGTACAGTTGGGTTGGTGTGGTTCTGAAACAAAAGGGCACCAGTTTAGTATACTTACAGCCAGAGATGCATTCTCATAACATTCTGGACAAATTCATGCCCTGTTTTTCAGTGGTATTATGCTGAGGATGAACATGGCGTATTCTACAGTACTCAACTATTTGTAAGGATGTAGTAAAGCCATACACCAATTTGCTTCATTATAAACAATATACATGCTGCCTTATATTGTAATAGGAAAACTAGCCAGTACATTACAGGTAATGGCAATGTATTTTACTATATATATATATATATATATATACACACACACAATCGCCCAAATTTGGTGACCTTCTGGGCATGCGCAAAAGACATCTGTTTGATAGGGTGTTCAGAGAGGGCTGGCTGATCATTTTAATGCTGCGAACTTTTAAATTGCATTGTTAATGTGTGTTGGGGCACCTACTATCTTGGATAGGCGTCTTTTAAGTTATTTTTAAATGAAAATAAACAAAACATAAAAATATGTATGGGTAATTATAATGACAAAGGTGGGTAATAGTATAGGAAAACTGGTAGCACCACCTATTATTAAGGTTGACTGACATTTTACATCAGATCCATTTTCAGTTGCGTATAATTTTGCCAAACTTTAACCATTTAGGCTGAAATTTTCCATGCCAGGTGTCTACCTGAGGTTGAATACCTGTGGATAATTAGTCAAAGGAATTCAGCCATTTCGGAGAATGAGACTAGAGAAAAATATGTTTTGTGGGTTTTTTTTACTCATGTTACAATCTAGTAATCTTTTCTTTGAACAGCTCTAGTACCCCCAGGCATGGAGCAGGGTTTGAAATGTGGTACAGGGTGGCCTTTGTGTCAGATGTCCCCTTTTGGCTGTCCCCATTAAAATCTGCCTACATTTAGCCAAGTTATAAGCCACTGAAAAATCACAGTTCGCACATAGGCAGTAAACTTAGATTTTAGAGGATAAATTCCACAAAGATTCCATCCGCCTTGGGCATGTTCCAGCCAGGGGCTGAGTAGAACTTTCCCTGCAATTGCAGCTCTGGGCTCCTGATGGCCATGATGGTCCATCCAGGCACCTGAACTGAGAACAGGAAGTCTATCTCTCTTGTTCTCTCAATGACCTCCCCAACCTGTACACACACTTGCAGGAGCCTGTACTGAATGCAGAGGGAAGATCTGTGGGAGGAGGGGAGGGAGAAGATGGAGAGAGTAGACTGGGGACAAGGGTCCCAGATGAGGAAGACTGAGACTGGGCCTGGAGGCTAGCAGCAGGGGAATGGAAAGGGGAACTGGATGGGCAAGGAGACTGGGACAAGGAGCCAGGGAAGGAGACTGTGATTGGGAGCTAGTAGGGACAGGGAACATGGGCAAAGGATTGGGAGAAACGGGAACCCATTGGAGGCCAGGGCATGGGAGATAAATCCGATGAGGTGTCAGGGGAAGGTGGGAACAGGTAATGTCTGGGCATGGAGATGAATTGGGAAAAAAGAAACCATTATTTTCCCACTATCCAAAAGTACTGTATCTCTGAAAAACTGATAGTGTAATTAGAGCATATTTCTAGTTGTCTTGTGACTACTGCCTATGAGTATATCATCTATCTATGCACACCCCAGGGAAATGGTTCAGTATCACAATTCATTAAATGTGCCATTTTATATGCTAGAAGTGAAATTCATCCCTCTGCAAAGGACCAGCAAAAAGTGCTACATGAGCTTTCTGCTGGCCCTCTCTGCTCAGGCAGGAATTTCACAAACAGATTTTATAAAAAACATAAAATTTTATTGTAACTACATCCAAACTAAGAGAAAAATTAAAGCATCAGGATATTGTAAGTGTGTCACACTGCAGAGCTCTAATTCTGAGACTGATTTCAGCACTCCATATCTTTATGATCAACTATGGTACATTACCTATCAGAGTCACATTTACTTCTTTGTGTAAGTCTGAGCCTCTTCTCAGAAGGTGCAAATTCTTTTGAAGCTATAAGTATCAGTCAAGAAAATAATTTGTAATAAGGTTATTTCAAGTTATTACAAAGCAGAGATACATGAATTAACTACAACAGACAGTGAAATAACAGAAAAATATAATCTGCACATAGAGGACTAGGGTCCTGATTCAGAAAGTTACTTAAACATATGCTGAAGTACCTTGCTGAACTGAGCTTCAGAAAAGCATTAAGCGTGATCTTAACCTTAAACATGTGCTTAAGTTCCATTGACATCAATGTTTAAGTGTTTTCCTCAATAGGAATGCTTAAGTGAAATAGAACCTATATTTCTAACTTTTACATATAGGTAGTGCAATGTAATATCTAAAGGTAGTGCAATAAAATATGAAGTTCTAACAAATTCACTATATATGACTAATTTGTGGACAAGAGGCTGTTATGACAGGCTTTTCAGACATATAAATCAATCGCCATATAATGCCTTTTCTCCAAGGAAACAGACCCTGATTATGACTGCATTCCATTTCACATACCTTTATTCATTTGAAATGCATGTGAATCCAAGAAAACAGGTGAAGAAACAATGGTAAGAGGCTTAGTGAACCAAAACAAAGCCTACTTAAGTAGTGTGCAAGAGAACAAAGTAGTCACTGAAACTCTTTTGTTAAATTCCCAATCGTTTGCCAAGATGAAAAGAAAGGAAGCAACGGCCTGGATTAACAGACAACAGCTTTAGACAAATAAAGTAAGTAATGGGAAGTTAGCATACTACATTATCGCAATCTTTCACCAATAGCCGTGGTTTATGATGAGATGCTAGAATCCTCAGAAGAAAGTTCACAAATTAAAAAGTAGATTTTAAATTGTTGTGACCTTGTGTTTGCATACCATACAAGGCTCTTCACTAGGAAGGAGAGTTTATGTGAATGTAAGGATTCTGTTGCCTCTGCACATTATGAAAGAATCAGTCTACTGTTGATACTGACTACAACTTGCTGGAAAATAAGAATTTTGGTCTGTGAAAAATGTTGACGTCTTTAAATTTGATTTCGGTCCACACTAAAATGAAAACAAGACATTCAGAATTTTTTTGTGACAAAACATGATACCATCCTGCCTCAGAATAACCAAGAGACTCCTGATTAGGATTCAGGACATGGAGGTTCAAGGCCTAGTGACTGAATGTGGGTCTCTGGCATCCCAGATAAGTGCCCTAACCACAGAGCTATTAGCTAATCTGGCATGGGTCTCTTTCTTGCTCAAGTTGTATGGGCTATACCTCTGGCTAAACCTCTGGCCATTTTATAACCAAACTTCACCCGAGAAAGATTAACAGGAGAGAGTGGTTAGGATTACAGTGACTGCAGATTTGTACTGCTAATTAAATATGCAGAGATCAAATGAACCATTAGACAACATGCTAATATATGCAAGTATGGATACGTGGTGAGACTGCTCTCTGCTTCGCTGAACCCAATGTTGCTCTCGCCATGGCAGGGGGCACCATTTTATGCAGATCTTTCAGTTTTAGATCACGTGCAGTAAGTGTGTAGTTATTAGCTATGGAATCACTCGGGCTTCGGTAATAACGCTGTTCTTTAAATGGAACTGCCAAAGTCCATGACACTCTTTGCATCAAAGGAGGATAATAGCTGTTCTTAAGGACAAGCTGAAATTGAAAAATAGTAATATTAAGTCATTGGGCTATCTAAGAAGTGTCTTCCTGTAGCTAGCACAAGAAAGAATAATTGCTATTTCTTAGCCTGAAGTCAGCCTAAAACTCTTGGCTCTACATCACAAACGCCAATTCACATTTTGTACTGACTGCTAATTTAAAAAATCTGTATGTTTATATAACGCTCATGAAAAGTTCCAGATTGACAGGCCTGAAGAATGAAGTTAGAGACGAGCGACAGCACAGGCGGCAGCACTACAAGCTTCCTCACACAGCCCTACCAGCAAGCCTCACCCTTGAGCAGGAAAAAACAAGGGCACATCACTCTCCACAACCACATGATCCTTGGCCATTCTGCTGAACCAGTCACCCAGAGAGTTGGTCAGTGTTGGTTCCAGTGGTGTTTCTTGTGATGTGGATGTTTTGTCGCTGAGAAACACTAAACTTATTTCATGCAGGTCACTGAATTGCCATCAAGTTTTGGTAATTACCATCCTAATCTGTAGTAACCACCAGCCTAGAGGTTAGCAAGGGTGAGGTGAGTGGGTGACCAAACCACTGAGCGATTTGGTCCCTCCCTTAAAACAGTTGGATTCAATTGTATCCTGGTGCAACTTCAGTGGACTTAGTGAAATTAACCTATTTTGATTTTTTACAACATGCTCAAGTTCATATGCAATACACAAATGAGCAGTAAACTAAAAACAAATACTTATTTTTAAAAACAACATTAATATCAGACAGTTGGTCATTTTTTCTTTTTTTTATATTAAATAGTTTTCCATTTGAAAATGTAGTTGTCAAAATCAAAACATTTTGCATGAATATACAAAATTTCAATGAAAATGTCAATGCAAACATGGTGAAACTATTCAAAAAGGAGAATTTTGTTTCTACTTGATCATTTTGATTCATTCTGACTTTGTTTTGTTTCAACCTTTAATTTTTTGAATTTTAACTTATTTTAATATCTATAATATTTAATATTATATACTAATGTTTTGGCATTATCAAAATGTTTCAAGAAGGTTCTTTTAATGTATCTGAATCAAAATATTTCAGAATTTCCATTCTACAAAATATTTTGAGATTTTGACTTGCCCTGATTCAGGATGAAAACAAATTTTGAAATATTGCAATTTCCTGTGAGGGAGAAATTTCATTTTCAGACCAGCACTAGTTATGATGTTTATACTCTGGAATCATTTTACTGGTAAAAGTCACACGAACCTGAGATGGAAAATACCATAACCAATATTTTTCTCTAGTTTCTCCAGTTTAAAGAATAACCTACGTAAAAAATACATCTAGTTGATGTTCATCTTCAAGTATATATTTATATCCTCATTGGTTTGATTTATAGCCAGTATAGTGATGCTCTTACATTTATTCCAGCTTTGTCTTGATGTGTAATATATTCTAACAGTGGCAATTTAGAATGAACAGCTCATTTGTCATATGACCGTATATGGTAATATTCTTGAAAAAAGAATGGTGTTAACTTATTTCAGTCATTTTTGGAACTTCATTGAATAATTTGAAAATGTGTCTGAAATGTAGACTGTTGTGGAAAAAAATAAATAATGTCGGGCTTTTGGCAGCAGAAAAAAACCTCTACAGCTTGTGTCCCCCAAAGAACTGACTACTGGCCTTCTCAGCTACTGTATCAGACACAAAGCTGTGCTTTACTTAGAGGAAGAAACAGTCCCCCTGCCGGCAGCTAGGAAATGCCACATTAGACATCATGTAGCTGTATCTAGCTGCCCCCTTCTGAGGAACACCATCTGTCACTTCACACAGCCTGACTAGCATATATGGCAAACAAGCCAATCTGGCTCATGGGAAAGACAGTTGGGGACAGAGGTGGTGATTTTTATTTTTTCCCAGTGAGTGCTCTGCCCTGAGGCCACACCCGAGCTCTACCTCTCCCCCGAGACCCCACCCTCTCCACCTCTTCCTGCCCCTGCTCCGCCCTCTCTCCCAAGGCCCAGCCCTCTGTCTGTCTCTTCCCACTCCCACTTCAGCCCCTCCCCCGAGGCCCTCCCACCTGCCTGCTGCTCGCTGCTTTCTGCCCTCCTCTGAGCACCTCCGCCAGCTGCCAAACAGCTGATCAGTGGCCCCCCCCGAACAGCTGTGGCTGGTGAGTGCTGAGCACCACCTATATTTTTTCCCATGGGTGCTTGAACCCTGGAGCACCCACAGAGTCGGCGCTTATGGTTGGGGAGACATTGTCTCTTCCCCTCACAACATCCTTCTGATCCTGTATCACTCTTAGAGCCTGATCCTGCATACACTTACACACGAGTGACTTTACATGTCTTCAATGGGGTCTTATCAATCAATAAATGTATCAACAAATTATTTAATAGTCTTTAATCTTACCCCATCTCCATTTCATTTCTTCTCTTTTTTTTCCTACATTTTTGTAACTTTGAATTTTTCCTCATCCTCCCCATTTCTCTATCCCTTCAAGCCCTCTTCAAGCAATAGTATAAAGGGATCTACTCTGTTAATCAGCTGAAAAAAGAGGAAATGTTTGCAACGCTTACGCCTAAATGCTTGTGTAACACCGACAGACCCCAGTTGTCGGCGGGGGAGGGGGGAAATCAAACCTCTGTTAAACTTATGTCCTGTAGTCCCAACTTTAATGGGACAGCTCACATATATAAAGGCTGTGGAATGGGATCAGGTAGTAGAGACCTTACAGAAATATTTTCATACCCAGAGCGAGGAAATGCACATGCCTATGCAGCATGAATGTTCTTCAGATCATGGTTTTCTGTAGCTCCCATTTTAAATGCATATTCCACTTTCTTCTCACATTTCATCCCACTTAACCTTTCCTCACCTAATAAAATAATGCAATGAAAACATAACTACTTGCTTTTTCACCTCTCTTTGTGTGACTAGCATCAAGTTTTTAATAATTTAAAATAGCTTTTTTTAATAGGTTATTGACATCCTGCCTTCCATTCCCTCACTTCTCTTTCCATTCCCTTGGGAGCTGCAATTAACCGTGTCTGCTCAGCTGGCCATCACCCTATGACCTCTGGAAAGGCAGAGTATTAAGACATGAAATAACTTCCTTCCATTTGTGTTACTGATGCAACTTTTTTTCTTCCCCAGTCTATCATGAGCTTTAGTAAAAAAAAATGATGATGATGATGATACAGTTGGCCAATTTAAAATAGATGATAAAACCAGATTACAACTCCTGCTGTGGGTTTTTCTTATGATCGATGTGGCTAATCTTATCAGTAAGGAAACAGGCATTTATACTGCTGTTAAAGTGCACTCATACTCCCTAAAGTCACTTTTGAAAGTTCATAGGCTCTATTCTGTTCAGTTTCTTATACCTCGCCCATCACCATGATATCTGAGAGTTTTCAGTAATGTAACTAGCATAGGGAACTAGGCTCTTGTATAATTCTATAATATTTGGAAAGGGGGAGAGTTAGAGAAATCTAAAACCTGATTAGCAGCCTAGGCTTCCCTTTACCTCGTCATCTGCTTAAAACCTGAAAATATCCCATGCCTGCAGGCATTCCAGTACTCTACTTCAAAGTTTTATATCGGAGAAAAGATGACACATACCTGATACAGTTCTGAGGGTTCTGTTGTGGTTGCAGCTGGCAGAGGTGGTAACTCTGGTATCCCTTTGGAATGACTCATATTATACACAGAATTATTTTGTGACTAGAGAGAATAAAAATGTGTTTTACAAAAAGATTTTGAACTGCATTGCTTGACAAAGGACTTTATTAATGAAGGATGGAGTCACTATTCTTCTAAGAAAATCAAGTATGTTGCAACTGTTCTAACATAAGAGAACTGATATTCTTACTCAGAGCAAATCAGGTTTTCTGGCAGCACTGTCATCTTTGACCTCTTCACAGCTCTAGGACAAATGTGTCTATTTCAAAGAAAAACCTAACTTTGGAGGCATATTTCACTTGTGGATAAAACTCTAGAGCAAAAGCTGATATTCCAAAATTTAGATTTAACAAAAAAAAAGTGCTCATGTTAGGGGAAAAAAAATTAAAGTGTTTATCAAAGTCTGCCTCAAGACACAGATGGCTCACACAGTTAGGTGTAGCCAACAGGACCACAAGGAAGTGATGTGGCCAGCATGACTTCCAACCTCTATTGATTTCCCTGTGCATCAGAAACCCATTCTGTAGCTAGGTGAACTGTAAGCAGCATTTCACTGTAAGATCAAACAAGACAAACCCACCCCCTTCAGGATCCTGGTCAAGTACCTCTACCAGTCAGTCACCACACCTGTTTTACTTTAAATATTTGCTCTAGCAGGTTTGGAATGAACTAAATATTGCCGCATTGTAACAGTGAATATATACCAGAAAGTGAAACTGACTAATCCTTGTCTAAGCTGAGTGAAATGCAAAAAGTAAATACAGGGCTTTTACTGGGCAAAGGAAATTAGAGTTTAAAAATTGTTTCAATTTCAATTCAGGGAGTCAAGAACTTTACAGCTCCAAAGAAAGCTGTGCTGCCAGGATGGAGAAGAACAGCAAACAGAGTAGAGGGATGGGCTCTTCACATGTGCACTAAATCCCATAGGATTTCAATGTAGATGTCAGAACATCTACCAAGTCACAGAAACATGCCCTCAGCAGCCCCTTTGAGGGGCTGATGTGCTGAGAGAGCTTTCTGGGATTCTATATTGAGTTTTCTCAATACATTTCCCCCCCTTATAATTTCTTCCGTGTGTGGGGGGTTCAGGAACCCTGCCCAAGGAAATTATATAAAGTGACACTAGCAGCAAAGAATGGTGGACTTGCAGACTCTAAAATTTTACATTGTTTTAGTTCTGAATGCAGTTTTTTTACATAATTCTACATTTGTAAGTTCAACTTTCACGATAAAGAGATTGTACTACAGTACTTGTATTTGGTAAATTGAAAAATACTTTTTTGTTTTTTTTTTACAGTGCAAATACTTGTAATAAATATAAAGTGAGCACTGTGCACTTTGTATTCTGTGCTGTAACTGAAATCAATATATTTGAAAATGTAGAAAATATACAAAAATATTTAAATAAAGGGGATTCTATTATTGTTTAACAATGCGATTAATCGCTATTAATTTTTTTAATCACTTGACAGCCCTAAAATAAATCAATATAATATTAAAAAAAACCAAAGGTAACATTTCATATGGAGCTAGGAAGCACATTAAAGGATCACAGAAAGCTATAGTACCATACTGCAACAACTATTGTTTGGATTCCTCCAAATCTATATCCCAGAGGTGGGTAAACCCCGGCCCGTGGGCCCATCCGGCCCGCGGGACCATCCTGCCTGGCACCCAAGCTCCTGGCCCGGGAGGCTCGCCCCTGCTGTCCCTCCTCCCCCGCAGCCTCAGTTCGCTCGCTCCGCTGCAATGCTCTGGGCCAGGGCCGGCTTTAGGACAATTCCACCAATTCCCCTGAATTGGGCCCCGCGCCTAAGAGGGCCCCGCGCCCAGTAGCAGGGCCGCCCAGAGTGGGGGGCAAGTGGCAGAGAATCCCTTCCCTGGCTAGAGGCGTCTTTTTACTCACCTGGCGGCGCTCCGGGTCTTTGGCGACACTTTGGCGGTGGGTCCTTCAGTGCCACCAAAGACCTGGAGCAAGTGAAGGACCCGCCACCGAAGACTAGGAGCATGGCCCGGTGAGTACAAGTCCCACTTGTTATTTTTACGTGGTGTGTGTGTTTTTTTTTTTTGTTTTTTTTAAGTCATCCCTGTCGGGGCCCCGTCGAAACAGTTTGAATCGGGCCCCGCACTTCCTAAAGCTGGCCCCGCTCTGGGCAGCGGGGCTGTGAGCTCTGGGGGCAGTGTAGCTGCAGAGCCCAGCCTGACCAAGTGCTCTGCGCACTATTTATAGTGCGGTGGCGGTGGCATGGCCCGGCTCCAGCCAGGCAGCGTGGCTGTAGCGCCGCCAGCCACCAATGCTCCAGGCAGCACGGTAAGGGGGCAGGGAGCGGGGAGGTTGGATAGAGGGCAGGGGAGTTCGGGGTGGTGGTCAGGGGGTAGGGATGTGGATAGGGGCCAGGGGTCCCGGGGGGGGGCAGTCAGGAAGGAGGGGGGTTGGATGGGGCGGTAGGATCTGGGGGCAGTCAGGGGACAGGGAGAAGGGGTGGTTAGATGGGGCAGGAGTTCTAGGGGGCCAGTCAGGAATGAGAGGAGGGGTTGGATGGGGCGGCAGGGGGCAGACAGGGGTCAGGGATTCTGGGGGCAGGGAGAAGGAGTGGTTGGATGGGGCAGGGGACCCAGAGGGGCCATCAGGGAACAGGGGTTTGGATGGGGCAGGAGTCGGGGGGGGGGGGGGGGGGCAGATGGGAGGGGGGGGCCGGGCCACGACCCCCACACCTAACCGGCCCCTGCTATATCCCTTGATAGAGCCATAAATCCCAATTACAGCAGATGGGTAAGTGATAGCAGAAACGTGTAACGTTCAAGTGCACAGTATTTGAAGGCCAGTGCATTAAATCACCATCAAAAGGGCAGGTATTATCAGTTGTAATTACACTTCCAGAATGTATTCTTATTTCTATAGGATGTTTCTTTGATACATTTTGTAACAAGAGGCTATGGACTCTTGATTCATGTGGCTATATCCGAGAAGACTGTCCAAACTGTATACAGCCAATCAAATTCCTTCTTTTTTGATACCCAGTGAAGAGCTCATTTATAAAAGAAGGAATCTGATTGACCTCCATAGACTATTCTCCAGCACACTAATATACAAGGTAAATCATAGTTTTGGGCCATACTCCATGGTCCTTAATCAAGCAAAACTCCACTGAAGTCATCAGGAATTTCACTTGATTAAAGACTGCAAAATTTATTGGTGTTTTTTGTTTGTTTGTTTTTAAAGTGAACAAACAATAGAGTTTATTAGGAGCCTGTTCTTCCTGAAAGTTTGAGGAGTTGGTAAGAAAGTGAATATTCCTGCTAAGGCAGCTCTTGACATGCCATAAAAGCCATTCCAAACATTAATATCCTTTTAACTTAGCGTGCTTGAGCTATATTACCTTTTCAGAGGGAATACTTTACCGAGGCTAACGTGTCATTAATATTTAACCACCTGGAGGTTCTTTGAACACTCTGCTCTGGAAACCAGCAGTAAGGATCATGAAGAATCCTTAATGATATAGTGCCATTTGTGTTCAAGGTTTTCAAATTTCATTGTGAATACTTCACAGAGCCCCAACAATAAATCACTCACTTACCCTCAGGAGCCTTGGAGTCTGTGTTGGCTTCATTGTAAACTTTGGTCAAATTGTTTCTTGTTTGTTAAAATGTATAGATTAGGTCAATATTTTTCTTAAAATAAATAAGCTCGTATTAGCTACCTGCATACAGAAAAATAGGGAAATAGTTTCAGGACATAGTTTCCATTCAGGAGACTAGAGAAAGTGTTATAATAGATGCTTCTGCCTTCCGGACACCCCGGCAGCTGGAAGGAAACAGTTCTCTTCAAACTCCCTCCATCTGTCTCTTCCTCAAGTTGTCTTCTCCCTCTCCCATGCTGCCCACACTAAGATCTCTTCTCCCTGCTACACAAGCTCTCTTCCTTTTCTACCCCACTTCAAGCTCACTTTTTCCCTGCACCTCATCTCAAACTCTCTTCTATCCTCCTCTCTTCTATCCCCCTCCCAAGCTTTCTTCCACCCACCTCCTTCCCCAAGCTCTCTAGCTTCCTTTGCTCCCACCCCCAGCTCCCTTCTCTGCTTCCTTCCATGCTCCTTTCTCCCCCCACCCCATATTCTCTTCCCTTCCCTTCCCCACTGCCTCCCACCCACTCCTTTTCGAATGCCCCAAATTTGTGGTTTTAAGTAAACAATTTCACACACATTTCTTGCTGTGAAAAGTGAACAAACATCACTGTGTGAAGGAGACAGACAGATAATGCCCACTAAGCCTCTTCCTAATGTAGTTTATTGGGGCTGGGGGCAGGGGAGATTTGCTACCTGCTGCTGCCCTTCTTAACCACCTCCTTGCCTGGCTGCAGCTCCTAGCGCAAGTGAACTTCACTGACACTCTGCCTTTCACTTCTCAGCCTGGTAGCCAAGGTGACAGCATTTTTGTTGCTAGGAGACATAAGAATGACTCCTTTTCCCCCTCCCTGCTTTCCCCCTCCTCCACAATGGCTGAAGAAAAACTCCTCCCAGTGTAATCTTATGTTAGGGTGACCAGATGTCCCGATTTTATAGGGAGTCCTGATTTTTGGGTCTTTTTCTTATATAGGCTCCTATTACCCCCCCACACCCGTTGTCCTGATTCTTCACATTTGCTGTCTGGTCAACCTATCTTATGTACTGCTGTAGCCAGGGAGGAATGGTTCAGGAATGAGTCCGTCATTGCTATGGGCTTGTTTACTATTATGCTGCTGAAAATTACAGGGATGTTTTGGGACAGATTATGGTTACCTGGGGTAGGGCTGGGGGAGCCACCCATCCAGCAGGGGAGAGGCAAATCAAAAACCTCGGATCTGAAAGGGAAAAAATACAGGGATTCAAATCCCTGAATCCAAACTACTCCAGGCACTTTTGATTCTGGTTCTGAACCAAAACCCCTGGGGTCCCAGAAGTTTAGGTTCAGATGTGGGTGCTTGAACCCCCATGCTGCCCCAGCAGATTCATCCTGCTCCCCTCAGATCCACCTGCCATCCACTTGTCTTTCACCATCTTCAGAGAGAGAATCCTGGTATCCTGACTCTCTTCACCATCCAAGTTATTCAGAGGCTCCAGGGTGGCCACTACCCCACTCTGAGCCTGGTACCTCTCCTCTCGCAACTCCCTCAAGAGGGCTCTGGCAACTACACGCCTCCCAATGGGTCTTCTGAAAATGATAAAAGACAAAAACACCACATCACCTGTGGGTGGACATTTTTCACAAAGCATTCCTTCTATGTGCGACCTCTCAGTCCTCATCCTCAAAGGAAACCTGCACACCTTCAAAAGACAAGCCTGGATGTTTTAATTCATAACTTTGCTAGACGGTAAATATCATGGAGTGAATACAGTCACTGAATTTATTAGAATAATCTACAACCTCTCCCTCCCCCATGACTGGAGAGATGTTAACAGGCCACTTCACCTTGAATAATCCCTTGAAATATGTGTTAACTACTTACGTTAAACAATCTGTTCCACCTTGTATTTAGCTGTGACGTTTCCCAGACCTGAAAAAGAGCTCTGTGTAAGCTCGAACGCTTGTCTCGCTCACCAACAGAATTTGGTCCAATAAATGATATTAGCTGCTGACCCACCTTGTATCTCTAATATTCTGGAGAACCAACATGGCTCCAACAACACTGCATACCCTTCAATAATGTCAGATATGAATATTTTTAGTAGTCTTAGAAAAACACTCTTACCTTTCAGAGTAGCAGCCGTGTTAGTCTGTATCCGCAAAAAGAAGAACAGGAGTACTTGTGGCACCTTAGAGACTAAAAATTTATTAGAGCGTAAGCTTTCGTGGACTACAGCCCATGAAGTGGGCTGTAGTCCACGAAAGCTTATGCTCTAATAAATTTGTTAGTCTCTAAGGTGCCACAAGTACTCCTGTTACTCTTACCTTTCTCTCTCTCTCTCTCACTCCAGTCTTTGAGTATTTCTTTTTTGCTGTGCATCTTTGAGTCCAGAGCCTAATATAGGCAGTGGAGCAAATTTTGAGCTGATTTAGGCCCCCTTCCTTCAATTTAATAAATGGACAGATCCTTACACCTGTACAGTACGACTGAAGTCAATAGGTCTCTTCAAGGGCACAGAGTTCCATTGAGTCTGTTAAAGTAGCTCATTCATAAAGCTTCATTTTACTTTAACAAGACTGTTGTAGAATTTATACAGAATATGCAAGGGAACTTGGAAGGATTCCCCCCCACCCCACCCCAATATAGAGTGCATGTTAAAAGGGCAGTATATGGTCATATATATTTTTTTTTAAGTTTTCATCTATGTTACTAACCACCTTTGATTACTAAAGCCCCAATCCTCTGTGAAGCTCCTTGCAGTATCAAGGTGTAAAATGGAAAGAATTTTAAAAATCTAATTTACTTTTCAGGAGCTGGGGTATTTACTTTTTTCATTTCACTTAACTGAGACAGCTAAACTAGATTGGTCAATTTCACTCTCGTGAGCAATCAGTTTCACTGTCAGGTTCCCATGCCCTAACAGAACTCTGTGATGTTTTGGTTACATACACTAGGGAAGAATTTTTAAATCTAATAAAAAAAATTTCTATTTTTATTGACAATTTTTAAAAAAATAGTGAAACCAATTATTTTCAGTTTTGTAACAGTCTTAATGATGACAAAAAGTACTAACCAGAAACTTGAATATTTTGCATGTTTCTGAAAATATTTAGCATTAAAACTTCTATACAGCAAAAAGAACTAATAAAGTAAAATTGGGGCATTCAGATCCTGCATCTGCCACCAGTGTAATGAACCCATAAACACCCAGCAACTTCCATTTCACTATACTTCATACTAAACTACTTAGAAATTCACAGCAGCATTGGGAAAACCCTCAGCTACTCCTACTCTGAAGGCAGGATTAGTGATACATAGTTCAACAGTTCCAAGAGCATCCAGTAGTAGGCAGTGGTCCGTCCTTATGCTATCCCATTCATTACAACACCCTACCAAGTTCCTTACCAAAATTCTTCCCACTCTATACCGTCTTTTGCCAACTTGCACAATTTTATCAGGAGTCTCATGATGTTTGGCGACCTTAAAGCCCCAGTTCCTGGAGTAAAGAGAGATTACATGAGAAGCTCAGCTTTTATTTATTATTTTTAAGTAACATTATATCTCTAATTTTTTAAATTGAAAATGTAACCAAAGTGTACTGAAAGGCTCACAAATCAAAAAGCAAATAAAATAAACCCTAGTTTTTAAAAAAATCATGATTTTTAGAAAACTGTATGATTTTTTTTTAAAGGATCTGACATGGTTTTTGAATGCATAACTTCTGTTATGGAGTGTGCTGTCTGTCATTGTCTAACAGGCTGCTACCGTCCACCCCAGAGTTTCCTTTATTTCAGGAGTGAAGCTGTATCCCACATTAGGGATCTTTCCCTACTTCTCTGCAAACCAAATCTCATCTACTGCAAGCTTGCCACAGCTTGTCCTCCTCCACACTTGCTGCCTGGGCTATGTTGCTCCAGCCTATTATGCCATCTGCTCAGATTTCCAAATGAAATTTCCATTTTTCAGTGTGCCAAAACATAATGTGGCTGGATAGGATGAGGCAGGCATTTTACAAATGCAGTAGTTTACACAAAGTAAAATAACAAGGAACACTTTTGATTGATTGGAGAGATCAGAGCTGCTGTCATGAGCTAAAAATCTTTCATAAAGGCACATGCCTCCTATCCACACGTGAAAGCTAAAACCAGGAACATTTAGGGGGGACAGAACAGGAGACACTGTCAGTACTGATCTAACATGCACACATACAAGGCATTTATATGGGCCTGGCATGTTCACATATGTGGCACTGGTGTGCCCACACATGTGGCACTGGGGTATCCCTATAGATAGCACTGGAAAGGGCTTGGTATGCTGTCATACATGGCACTGGTGTGCTCCATATGTGACATTGTCATGGGCTTGATATGTTTAATTCCACACATGGCACTGGCATGGGCTTAGCAAGACGTTTGCATTTTGTGTATCCGATTTGCCCCTCCCCACCCTCTCTGATCCTGCCATCAGTGTGCAGCCCCCACACCGCCCCTTCCCATACTGTGGCAGACAATGTTCTGTGGAGACACACCAGTGCCACATGTGTAGGTGCAACAGCGCCATGTTGTATGTGAACATGCCAGGCCCATGGAAGTGCCTTGTACGTGATGAGCCTGCTAGACCAGCGCCCACAGTGTCTCCTCAAGTCCTGTGCCGCCCCGCCCCGCCCCGCCCCCATGTCCTTATTTTAGCTTTCACGCAGGCCAGAGGCATGTTTCACATGACAGCAGCTGTGCTTCCCAACCCAGCAGGGGGAAGCGGCGGCAGCAGCAGCAGCAGCAGCCCAGCCCCGGCCCAGCCCAGCCGGCTGCTGCCTGCAGGCCCGGGCAGGTTGCTGTCCCAGTCCCAGCATCCGCCAGCCAGGCCGAGCCGGGCGGAGGCTGGAGGGAGCGCGGAGGCGGCTGCCCGTCGTGGAATGGGGAGTCAGGCTCTGAGGTAAGGGGATCAGCGCCGGCTCGGCCGCGCGCCGCTGGCTGGGGGCTTCGCGTGGAGGCGGCGATCCACCCGGCCCCTGGCATCAGGCGGCGGCGGGGACCCCCCGCGCCCGCAGAGCCGCTGGGAGAGGCCGGCCCGCCTGGTCCCCAGGAAGAGCCTTGTCCCACGGTGAGTCCCCTCCCTGCCCATCTTGGGGCCCAGCCCAGCTCCCTCTTCTCTGCTCCAAGCTCCGGGGAACTCCCCCTCCCTGGCGCCCCTGCTCGGCGGGGCAGAGCGCTCAGGCTGCCCTGCGGAGAAGGGGGAGGGGGTGTCTGGGTTTTGCGCCCAGAGCCATGCTCCCCACGCCCGCCGCACTGCTCGTCCCCAGCGGGGCCTCCTGGCTGGGTCTGTTCCAGTCTCTTCTGCTGGAATACCCCCCCCCCCCCCCCAGCAGTGTGGTCCTCCTAGGAATCAGCCCACGCTGCCCACTAAACTTGATCTACACTTAAAAGTTAGGTCATCACAGCTACGGTATTTAGGGGGGTGAAAAATCCACAGCCGAGTGCCACAGCTATGCCAGTCAAAGCCTGGGTGCAGACTTGCTGACCAAACCCACACTCTATACCCAGGTCAGTCAAAGAATGCTTTCCCTGGACCTAGCGCTGGAGACTAGGTCCACATACTCAAGGAGATGGTGTTCAGGGGTGCTGGAACAATTTGTATAGTGAGGGTGCTCCCGGTGCTGAGAGCCATTGAACTAAACTGTAAACCCTGGATATGATGGAAACCTCTTCAAGTCAGCACCCTTAGTTCCAGCACATATGGTGGTGGTCCTACAGCAGAAAAACCCCTGTCTGTGCTACAGTGTTAGGCTTTGTCTACACTGGCAACTGAATGACAAAACTTTTGTCTTTCAGAGGCATTAAAAAAACACCACACCCCGAAAGACAAACGTTTTGCCGATGACAAGCGCTCTCCTGCCAACAAAGCAAATGCCACTCAGGGGCAAACGTTTTTTGTCGGCAGAAGAGCTCTCTCTCCTGCCGACAAACCCTTTTAGCGGCACATCTGTAGCGACACAGCCATGTCGCTGAAAGGTGCATAGTGTAGACATAGCTATGCCACTATAGTCACTGTAGTGTAGACATGACTTAACTTGAATGCTGAAATAGAGATAAATCTCCTCCTACAGACCATATCAATACACAGATCTTGGAGCCTCTCATCTCTACTATATTTTGTTCAAACTACAGATCATTAGTTTCATCCTAGATAGAATAAGTCTCAGACAATACTTAATAAGGATTATTTGTCAGGGCTTGTAGGCAGTGTTTGTAATAGTACCTGGTAGGTTTCCCCTCTTACCATTAACAAGTAGGATAATAGAATTTAGATCCACAATTCTACTAATTATTGAATATGTAATTTTGTAACTTCCCATTTTAATTGCATCTGCCCTGATAATATTTTTGAACTCATGATTTGTCAGTAAAAATAATATTGTACTTTGCTTTTAAATTTCAAAGGAAACATGATTTTGGAAGACACTGACTATATTTTAAATTTAATCAACTGGTAAACCCCATTTGAAACCTCACTTGAAACAGCGCTAATTGTGTAATTTAAAAAAAGTGAACATGCAAGGAGATACAGTCAATTTTAAATCTAGTCAATTCAAAGATTAAAAGTAGTTTCATGTACTACACCCTCCCTTGAGTCCCTCTGCCAAGTTTTACATCTTCCACTTTACAAATTTTTTCCCTTGTTGCTGTGTGAAAGGCTAATACAAACAAGAGGAAACTGATTATGGTAAAATTGATTATAGACAGTGATGTAAAATTACAAGGTAAACTTTCAGAAAACTAAAGGTAAAATGTTTTCTAATCTTTCAATTATAGTGTTCCTTGCAGCAATAATAGGATAAACTTTCAGATAAGCAATTTTAAGTTGATGCTGCCCCTTTAAGTTTCAGGAATATATAATGTATGTTCAAACTGTTTGAAAGCAGCTTACCTCTGCTCTATACATTGATTTGTAATGTTGAACAGTGTTTGATTTTAGCTATAGATATGCGTCCATATACTGGTGCATTTAACCTTATTAATGTAACCTTCGGAAATTATTGGCTGTTCAGGCAGAAATGAATGTGGTATAATACCTAAATAGGTAGAACTCAGTTCCTACTGGGTATTTGGGTATGTTGTTACTGTTAAGTACAGGATTTATGCTATAAATTAAAAAGGTCAGAGACATTTTATATTTGTGATACTTGAACAATGAGAAATAATCTTTCTGGACTTGGGGATGTCTCAGGAGAGTTGTCAGGAATTTACACTACTACATTAAATTTTATATGTTTTACATGTAACATTAACATCTATAATCAACTAAATATTTCTGTTTCAAACAAGAGAAATTTTCACATAATCATGCCCAAGCCTGTCAGTAATTTTATCTTAACTTTTAAATAGGGTGGATGGCTAAAAAAGCATTAATTCTCCAGAAGAGGATTCAAGATTAACACTGAAAGCTCCAAAATGTCAAAAGAAATGCAAGAACTACAGAAACAATGGCACTCCATGATGCAAACCATCCACACCAACTCCAATGTGGGTTTTGGATTATTTTATAATTTTACAGAGCATTATTTATAGAATACTTCTCCTTTCATCATTGCTGGAACATCATGCCCAATTTTATTTTATGGTTGTACGATAATGAAATTTAATTATAAAACTAATATTGAATTTCCAAAGAGAAAATGAGTTCTTCCTTTTAATAAGAGGACTCAAAAGGAACTTTAAAAAAATTAGGGGCATTTCTGTGGTACTCATTACTGTAGCATCTGAATGCCTCACAAATAGTAAGGTTCACAACAGCTCAGTAAAGTAGGTGGCAAATATTATCCCCATTTTACAGATAAGGAAACTGGAGCATAGATTAAGTGATCTGGAACCCAGATTTTCTTATTCTTAATAGTATGCCATTACCTCTCTGGTGCATTCACACCAAAACACAACATAAAGAAATTGATGTTCTGCCTAAAGAAATTGATCTTCTTCCAGCTGCTGGTAGATGGAGGTTGCACAATGGTAGGAAACACATGGACCATTTTTTGTGTAAGCATTAATTTTAGAAACCACCTTTATTTTATATTTAATTTTTGCATAGACTCTTCACAGGTACTGCATATGCATTGCCCCATGACTTGACAGAGAGAGGGACTAATTCTGGGCCTTTGGAAGTCAGTGGTAAAACTTTTATTGGCTTCCAGGAGAGCAGGATTGGGCCCTGGTCAGTTTTGGGCAGCAGATCTATTTTGTTGTGATCCACCAACACAGTATTTTTTCCCATTGATTTTTCAGTGTTGGAGGAGTAAAACATAAATGTGCTAAAAAAAGAGTTATCTTTATAAGGTTTAATTATTTTGAAGGGGGTAATTGTGCAAGCTTCAAATGACAGTAACCTTTCTGGGTACAGTCAGGGCTTTAAAAACACTTAGTGCATATCTTTTTCCAGGTACAGTCATCTCCCTTTCATGCTGTCTGGCTACAGGGAGTTCCCTCTTCCCACATCTTCAGCCATGGAAGAGGGAGAGCGCCTTTAAAGCTTTACTGGTATAACTGTTTTCACTGGGGATGTGTTTAGGTTTTTTTTAAACCAGTATAGTTATACTTGTAAAAAACCTAGTGCAGACACAGTTACACCAATATAAAAGTGACTTATGTGGTATAGTTATTCCCTTCCTTATATGGGAAAAGCCATACTAGTATAAAGCATCTTTATACCAATATAACTGCATCCACACTAAGAGGGCTGTACCTTTTTAACTATACTGGTATAATTAAAGCAGTACAACTTTCTAATGTAGATGAGCTTGCAGTGTCCTTACATATAGAGGAGGGGAAGTTTGCAAGTTTATAGGTGAGGCAGGATCCCTGAAAGGAAAATTTATGCCCCTTAATTTAGAAGCTTTGAAAAAAATGTCATCTAGATACTTGTCCTATTAACAGGATTTTCAGATTTTTAAACAAATATAGCTCATTGGATCAAAATTGTAGCTGGTAAATCACCACTGAAATCAGTTGTATTATACCGTGGACCTGCATGTTTTATTTGCAATGTTGACTTTTGGTACTTATTTTATTATGCACGCATTGAAGTTTGTCAGTATCACAATGAACAGGATACCCCTTGTAAATTATTTTAAGCTATTGCTGAGGAATCTTCACCTCCTACTGATCTCTCTTCATTGTTTTCACTTTACTGTCAAGTTTTTAAAGATGCTAAAATACATGGTCTGCCTTGCTAAATCCATTGTGATCTCTGCCTTTGTTTCAACATGTGTTGGAGAAACCTTTCTTTGATGTGTTCACTATAGAATTTTTGAAGCATTCAGACATGATGTTGATGAGTGCCCTAAAAGTACCTAGACAGACGGATGCTCATACTTCTGAAACAGAATGGCCACTGCCTCTGACATTAATTCATCAGCTTATGTACTTATAAAATGTTTGTACCCAAAATGTCACTAAAATGGTTTTGACCCCTTTCTCAAGTAATACAGACTTTACAAAAATGAAAATTAAAATCTGATCTAATTCTACTTTTCTTCTTTCAATCGTTTACAGGTTGTTTCTTTCATGAACTCTCGAGTTGGCCAATATTTAGATGATCATCCTTTTGTCGCCCTGTCACTGTTGGTGTTTATTGCAATATCTGCTATTCCTGTTGCATTCTTTCTGATATTTGTGATTTCAACCACCATAGTGGCCTGTCTGGGGGTTATTGTCATTGAAGGTATTTTCTTTATCTATTTATTTCCTTACTACAAAGATCAGTAACGTTTAGGACAAAGTTATGTATTTAAAGGATTTTCCTTTCTCTTATCTCTGACCTGCAGAAGTTCTTGGTGCAAGCAAATTGTAATGATCTTTTTGTGATGTCTCTACTTTCAGAAACAGCAACAGTCTTTTAATACCAGAATAGTATTCTAATTAAAAAGGGAGAAAGGATTTTCCTGTCTTGGGTGCAGATAATCCCACTGCTTTACACTGTTAATCCATTTATCCTTGCCATGGATAACTTTCATCTCTGGCCTTCAAAGAGATTTAGCAAGAGCACATTTAGAAGAGCAAATAGTTTTGTTTTTTCTTCTGGACCGTAACAAATGTCATGTATTAAAATTACTTTCTTCAAGGATACTTCCAGATCTCCTGTCCACTACCAAATAAACTTTGGGCCTGATTATTCCTCTCCAAGGCTCCCCCATGGAAAGCTCTCTGTGAGCCAGTGGATCCACTTGGAAGAGAAGGGACAGATCAGGGTCTGACGTGGGGCAGGATGCACATTGTTTGCTAATCAGCCCTGTGGAGCTCAGAGCAGGAAGATGATGTATTATCTTTCCGTGGTGGGGGAACCTCTGTAAAGACAGCCGTTAGGAGAGGTCATGGCAGTGTAGCCCCAGTGGAGTTATTCTCCACAGCCAAATTGTGGCCAGAGCTGCTGGGGTGGCACAGAGCTTCTGTGCAGAAGATCCTAGCCCCCCACTTCCTCCAATACTTTCGGATCTGCATGGAGCCTAGAAGATGAGTGAAATTTGGGGGCTGGCCCCACAGGCTACTCCACAGGGAGATAAGCATCACCCTATGAGAATCATCGGGGAAAACTCTGCAAGGAGAACCTAATGGAGATTTCCTCCCCCTTAGCCCACAGGATTTCCTGTGGATGGGGACTATCAGGCCTTCAACTACTACACTGTGAACAGATCAGCTAGTTGTTGTGCTACATCGTTTTCACTGATAGTTTGCATTTGGGACGGCAGTAGATCTCCTGGACCTGGTGTGTATACTTGTATATGTATTTGTGCAAATAAACTAATTCTCTCTTACTAGGTGTTGTCATATCAGTAAGTGGCATAGCCCTTCTTTGTGTGCTGAGTGGCCTGGGCCTCCTTTCATTGGCAGTTTCTGGAGTCCTGAGTATTTGCTACATAGCTCTTTCAACTCTAATCAACTACTGGCATACTCCAAAGTAAGCATTAACATAGTGATCTGTACTGTAATGTCAAACTGCAGCTGTGGCTTGTCATTGGTTACCCTTTGGTTAACTTAGGATAATAAACTCGTCATTCTTGGTCAGTATAGCATGTTACTCTGACCATTAATATGCAGTAGATATCTGTCCAGCCACTAATATTAATGAATATTTTAGTAGGAATTAATATAAGGACCTCTGGCTCTATTTTCTACTTACAGAAGAGGAGGAAGAAATAGTTATATGCAATTATAGAAAGCACTTTTGATACTAATGTAGCCTCATGTCAAACAGGTAAAATTATTCAACTTTTAAAACATAGCAACAAATTAACAGGGTTATGTGGCTGCTTTAAATATTAAGGGCTTGAATGTACCAAATAAAAAGGAATAAGCCACTGTAAAGAAACACATGGTCTGAGAATGCTTTTAAAAATCCTGACTCTTCAGTTCATGCTTTTCATCTTTTCCTTCCCCTTTATTAAATGAGGCTCTTGTAGAACTTTTGCCATGGTTTGGGTTTCAGTCATTTGATTCCAATGCTATTCTTGATCATTATGTAACTGTTAATAATTCTTTAGATTACTAAATTGAAACAACTTTAACAGTTTTATTTCCTCTTACCTATGCACTGTGTGTTTACTTCTCGACTTAGAATTATTTTACGTTTATAGCCATTTTCTAGTCAATTTACTTTCTGGTTCTCCTGCATTACCACAATTATGCAATGCTTTTGTAGCAACCATTGCAAATAAATATCTATTTTAAAAGCAAAACAAGAAAACCTTTTAAAAAATTGTGGAAATATTTCTGTTAGTGTTAGGTTTTGTAAAAGCTTGTTTTATGAAACCTGTAACTTATGCTTTGGTCAGATTTGACACAACAGTGTTCTTTTTAATTACACAACCACCTTTCTCTAAGGGCAGGTCTAAACTTAAAAACGCTGTATCAGCACGGCTGTATCACTGTAGCACTTTAATGAAGACGCTCTAAGACAACGGGAGAGAGCTTCTCCCATCATCTTAGTTAATCCATCTACGTGAGAGGCAGTAGCTATGTCAGCAGGAGAAGCTCGCCCACTGACATAACGTGGTCTACACTGGCGCTTCGGTTGTAGCATAACTATGTCGCTCGGGTGTCAATTATTCACATCCCTGAGTGACATCGTTATACCAAAGTAATTCTGTAGTGTAGACCAGGGCTAAGATGCAAGTAGTCTTGGGGCTCCTCTACAAATGCAACTAAGTCAGGACACCTGGTTACAATACTGTTCCATTTTGTAGTGCAGACGGGACCTTGACTGTGTTCCATAATTGAGCTAAAGCCTTGTCCACTCTGCAGAACACATTTAAGGTCCTGTCTGTATTACAGATTAGAAGCATGTTTTAACTGGGTCAGGGACAACTGTATTATAAATGGTCCAGCAGACTAGAATGTATTTGTATTGTAAATGACGGCCTAAGTCACACTGTTACATGTGCATTCTGTCTTAGTGAGTGTAAAAGGAGCTAAAGAGGGTTAAGCTGGAGTGCCACCTATAGCCTGCTTCTGTTACTACTAGGGACTAGCTCTATCCAC
Source organism: Trachemys scripta elegans (assembly GCF_013100865.1). Taxonomy (NCBI): domain Eukaryota; kingdom Metazoa; phylum Chordata; order Testudines; family Emydidae; genus Trachemys; species Trachemys scripta. The sequence goes on along the minus strand of NC_048307.1, from coordinate 16,250,894 downwards.
GTAGTACTACTTTCTAGGGTCCAGATCACCTGTTCAGCAGAAGGCAGACATATAGGGAATAAAACTGAGGGTTCCAGCGGGGGATTTTTCTCAGATTTTGCATCTGCAGGGCAGTATCCCTTCCACATCCAAGGACAAACAGAACCACCTGTGGATCCTAAGGGATTTGCCAAAACATAGGATTATCAGGCAGAAGCCCGGTCTTTGCGCTGGCTCCAAAGCTCCCTGCCACTCCTGCTTTCCAGCAGCATGGTTTCAGTGGAATTGTTCTGCTAGGTCTTTTATATCACCTGATACTCCCAAAAATTTCCTCTCCTTCCTCCACATGAGTGTTGTTCCACATTATACAGCCAAAGCTAAAAAAAATTCATTATATTCATTGCAGATCTTTGAGGGTAAGTGGACAACATGCATCAAGCCCATCCCCATACATGGATCCCTGGCTCCAGTGAGATAATCGCTGGGAGAGCATCCACATAATTCAATAATAGTTGCTCTAGAAATGCTAGATAATAGGTTTGGCAACCCCCATACTGCTCAACTTTCTTTGTGTTGGGTAAGATCTCAACAATCTCCTGTGAAAGCAAAACCTGGTAAATTTGACCATTCTTCTCATTATACAGCAGCCTGGTAAAGAAACAAGAAGCTAATGGAAACAGTGTGCTACAGAGTAGTCCTCCTGTCTTGGACCCTTCTAACAAGAACACAAAGAGCGAATGAACAGGACTTTCCCAGCTTCCTGTCTTCCTTGATATGCACTTACTTGTACTGTTCTGAATTGTAACTTTGTGTTTACCTGTCAAATACTCAAGCTTTGTGCGTTGTTTACGGAAATTGAGACTCAATATGCCTCTTTGGTTGTTGCTGTAAAAATGCATAGGAACAGTATCTTAACCTGTAGTCAATTCAGTGTCATACTAAGTGTACAGGGCATGGTGAGAAATCTTCCAAATACACTACTGCGTCCAATCCTGTTGCTAGAAAAGTAATAATTTCCAATAAAATTGGGGCAGTTTTGTGCATTTGTGTGTTTGAGATTATAACGTGGTGTTAGAATTCTAATCTTAGATGGGGAATGAAAGTGGAACAACCTGACTGCTGCAGTTGGATGTTTTTGCACTTGGGAAATGGCAAAGCACAGCAACGCAAGGTAACACCTGTTTGAATACTGGAAAAATATTTTTAAGCCTTAACAGTGGTTAACAAAATATCTGTGTGGTAAAGTACTAAGCCTGCACCATGTTAAATATATATGTTGTTGGAAAAACAAGGTAAAGGAAATTTTACTATGTATAATATTTAATAGCCTAAACCAGTTGTCTCCAAACTGTGGGGCGGACCCCCTAAGGGGGTGGGGAGGAACGTTCGGGGGGGCGCAACAGGCCTGGGCCAGCCCCCATTGGGGGCAGGAAGGGAGCACCACCTAGCTCCGCTCCTGGCCCCGACCACAGCCCCAGCTGCAGCACTGGCTTCACTCCTGACCACGGTGCCCAGCCCAAGCTCTGGCCCCGCTTCCGGCCCCAGCTCCCCACTGCGGCTCCCAGGGTGGGTGGATGGGGTTTGTGGATCAGATAAGGGGGGGTGAGCAAAAAAGCTTAGGGACCACTTGTCTAAACTCTTGCATGTTCTGATAAGTTATTCAGAAGGGATACCTTCCTCATTCTCCTTCCATCCCACAAGAGGTGCGGGTTAGGGGCTTAGTGTTTTGCCTTATGTGTTTGAGTGTTTTTGAAAGTCTATTTTGCTTACCAATTTCTCTTCTTTGAATATGTAACTTCTGTGAACTTCTTCTGGCAGAGGGCAAATACTAACTATCTTACTATCTTTGCTTAAGTAGTAACCTCATGTATCTCAGAGATATTTAGTTTAATAAAGTGCTATTTGTTTATCTGGGTTGTCTTTTTGCTGTTACCCTGTTTATTCTTGCTAAAGTAACAAAAACAAGTTTTCAAAACTTAAACCATAATGAACATTACTTAGAACTAGATTTCAGGTTTTTTACAAGCTCTCTCTTCGTTTTGTATTAACCCAAACACGTCACCTTGTGAGTTATTGCTAAATAAATTTCACAGCCACAAGCTGTCGCCAGTTTGGCATTGTTTGGGGATATTCAGCCCTCCTTGTCTTTAAATGGGCAGCAGCATTCTTGGTCCTCAGCTGGTATAATGTTGCAACATTGCATGAACTGGTACACTGTTTGTCTCTAAACTGAAGTTATATTTCAAATTATCCATCAAAACAAATATGCCCCTTAGTGTAGACCCAAATTTCCTCCTGTCTCGCGCAAACCTGCTGTGTGACTGCAACTTAAATCAGGAATGCTCTAACCTAAAATTAAAAGATTTGGCTTTAAACACCTCCACAGAGACTTTTGTGTTAAATGAACTCAAGGTAATATACCTCTTCTGTTCTTTGAGTCCCTCCTTTCCAAATCTTTCACATTTTAAATTTTATTTAAGCCATGACAAATTCAGAGTATTGGCTGCAGGCTTTACTACTTGATGACCACACTTTTTCAGATGAATCTATTCTGCTTAATGAAACTGCAGTCCAAGACACAAAGTTCACTTTAATTTTTCACTGTGCTGGTAAGTTTGTCACATGCATATGGGTAGTGAGACCCATCTTTGGCTGTGCACTATATTACATACATACCATGTACATACGTACATTAGGGTTCCATCCTGCAATGTGCTCAGTGCACTGGTCTTTTCAATAAAGCACTTTCACACTTAACTCTAGTGAAGAGAAGTGTGAAGTGTTTGCCTTTGGATAGAACATTATGAAGAGAATTTCCTCATTATGGACCCCAATCCTGCAAAGAGAATTTCCCCCACATTTCATAACATGGTCAAATCAAAACTCACAACTTTTTGTCATTTGAGCTAAAGAGCTGTTTTAAAGTTTAAAATGGGTATTTTTTTCTCCACATTCCACATACTCGGGGGCGGGGGGGGGAGGAAACAGTGGAAATTATAGTATTTTGCTTAAACAAAAAAAACCCCACCTTAATCTTTGGACTGAGTGAAAGCCTACAACATTTCATCCCAAAAGGTGAAATAACAATCTTACACTGGAAGTGTTTATGCAACTTTTAACAATTGTTGCTTCTCCCAGTGTTGGACCACATCCTCAGCTGGTGTAAATCAACACAGCTCCACAATGGAGCTATGTCAATCTTCCTGCCATGTGGGCAGGGGACTGGACTCGATGACTTCTCGAGGTCCCTTCCAGTCCTAGAATCTATGAATCTATAAATCAGCCAAGGATTTGTATGGAAAAACATTGTAACATGGCTGCAGAATGCTGCACTTTTATTCATGTTCATTGCTGACCAAGAAGAATTCACATCACAGCTGTAGTTAGTACAGCACATCGGCAAGTTATTACATACGCTTCTGCCATCTGTGTGAGTAGTCTTACCTGCCAGCTTCCAAAAGGAAAGTGCGTTCTTGAGTGAAGCTTTCAGCAGTGGCTGCTATATCTACAAGTATGCTGGCTTCCAATTGTTGCAATAAAACAAACACTTCCCTTTGCACCTAGAAGAATTGCAGACCCAAAGTAAGGCAAGAGCATTGTAATGAAAATATTGATAAGCAGTAATTGCTTTGCACTTGTGTGTGAAGAAACTCATGTAATTGCAATTACGGTGACTCCGATTTTTAAGTGTAGTGTGTTTCTTCATACATTTCCCTTGCTGCCATTGATGCTAATGGCACAAACTTGTGCATAACAATTTTCCCCTTATCGCAAAAGCAAGAGAGGAGATGGTTAAGTCCTATTTTCTGAAATGAGTATAAAAGCATGCCCCAAGAAAGGAAGCAAGGAAAAATTTGGAATGACTGGGAGTCAGCTCTTACACTTTTCTTTTCAACCAGCCTTATTTCCCTGTGCAGATACCAGAATGGACCAGAACTGCAATGACCCAGTTGAGAATGCGGTTTGCAAATTAAAGAGACTCCTGAGGGGCAGTGTGACCCAAAGAGTTGTGATGCTAAAAGCATCCTGCCCTATCTGGTAAATGAAATGAATTTTTCCCTGTGCTGTTAGGCCTTAAAATCATCACTGGTCGATGAACCACCAGGATAGAAATTATTGCTAAGTACTAGGAATCCCTGTGGTTAGCAAGAAATGGGACTTGAAATCACATCACTCTGATTATCAGCCTGCCTTTCCTTGCATTACTGCCTACTATCCACTCTCACTAGAACTATTATCCCTACCATGTAATCTCATCTTCCAAAGTGACTAATGTCAATGAGTCTACAGTTCATGAGTGCATTGGCTGCTAAGATTATGTTGTAATTTAAGTTGTGGGAGAAGCAAGACAATCATTTAAATGAAAGCCTGGGTCCCACCTCATTTATTCAGTTTTTCCAATATTGTATTTATTACATGTAAATTCTATAAAACTTCAACAGTTTCACACAAACCTTGAAAAGAAATCTCCTGATTGGTTCCCCACCTCTCCAACCACTGCCTGCCTGTGTTGACCATAAGCAGTCCTTGCTTCCATATTCCAGAGATGCTTCAATGGAGCTATGTCGATCTTGGAGTAAAATGGGGAAAATATTGGGGAAGGGGGAGAGAGAAAGATGAGGTCTTTCATTGCGCTGCACCTCAGCAAGTTTATCAGAAAATATGATAGCTCCCAATATATTTACCCATCCAGCCCTTATTTTCAGCCACTAGTAGCTCATATTGTTTGAGTTAAAAGTGAATGGAAATTAGCCTAAACCCTAGCAGATACAACTGAAGTTTAATTGTTGGCTCTTCAGATTAACTCTTTTCAGGCTGATAGTGTTATTGACTTACTTATATGAGTCCTGAAAGCTATAGCTGCCCTATATGTTGAATGCATGTGTTTGTGCATGTGTGTAATGTATTTCAATTTACTTAGCGCAAGTCCCAATGTCTTTTTATAGAACATTGGTGGATTGAGAAATAAACCTATGGATCCCAGTCACTGCCTTATGCACTACATAAATGAGCTCTGCTTCTCTGTTCTCTCTCCCAGTGTGTTAAGAGGCATTCGGCTGACAGCCTGCTGATAGGCACTTCGCTTCTTACATTCTGGTGTCAGTTTCACCTGGCATTGGTGCAGGAGCAGGGGAGTCAGAGCTTTACAACAGCTGCTTTTTAACCAACACAGCAGCCTTTCCTGATCCTCAAAGCGGCAGGTTTGAGCATCATCACTGGATCTCCCAGGAACTAGCCACCTTTCTTCTACATTAAATATCAGCATCGTGACATCTTCAAACTATTGATCAGATCCAATTACTGCCGAGGGATGGATTTTAAAACAAATCATACGGAGAGCTTGAACGGCTGCACGGCTAACATCACCAAGGCTGTGCAAAACTTTTCCCTGCCTGGTAAGTAAATGAGTAGGTGAAAATATATATTTGTGTATACTGTCAGGAGGTCTTATATTCAGGGATAATCCTGATCACTTTTCTCAAAGTGAAAAGTGATGGGACTGGGGCTACTATGAGTCTACTATATAACTAAGGAGTATGTGCATTATATATACACATACATGTATTTATATATGCATGCATCTGGTGTGTGTGCATGTACACAGACTCCTACATACATAGATACACACACGTACATATATTGTACACAAGATGATACATGCGTGGGTATACACAAACACAGATATGCTGTATTCAAACAAACCTAGATGTGCATATTCATGTGTATACTGTATCTATATGTATGTTTTAGTGTGTGTATACACAAGTGCATATATATGTATAACTAAGTTTGCTGTATATAGCATATATCACTGTACATGTACACATGTGTACACACAGATACACATACACCTCTATATCTGTCTATATGTGAGAGTGTAAGTAGATTTGTACATATGTGTATAGGCATGTGTATTATATTAACACACCCGCCACCTTATGTCTGTGTGGAAAATACATTATTCTTATGTTCCTATAAGCATATTATCATTGTTTTATTAGAAACCAGGAGGTCTAGTCTGTAAAGCCCCCATCTTCCCCTGCACCCCTGCTCACGGCACACATGCCCTGATGTTTCTCTGCCTATACTCTGTCTCTGCAGGTGAGCCCAGCACTGTAAGCTATACTGGCTTCATCATGCCTACCCTGTTTGGCATCATCTTCTTCCTAGGCATCATTGGTAACAGCCTGGTGATCTGCACAGTCTTTAAGAAATCCAGCCCCAGGAGCAGCGTCCCAGATATCTTCATCACCAGCCTCTCCATGGTGGACCTGCTCTTCCTCCTGGGCATGCCCTTCCTCATTCACCAGCTGCTGGGCAATGGAGCCTGGCACTTTGGGGAAACCATGTGCACCATTATCACTGCTCTGGATGCCAATAGCCAATTCACTAGCACCTACATCCTCACTGCCATGTCCATTGACCGCTACCTGGCCACCGTGTACCCTTTCACCTCCACTCGCTTCAGGAAGCCATTTGTGGCCATCCTGGTGATCTGCATGCTCTGGGCCCTCTCTTTCCTCAGCATCACCCCGGTGTGGATGTACGCCCAGCTCATCCCTCTGCCTGGGGGGCTGCTGGGCTGTGGGATTCAGCTGCCAGACCCACAGAATGACATTTACTGGTATACTCTCTATCAGTTCTTCCTCGTTTTTGCCATCCCCTTTATCCTCATCACTGTGGCCTACAGGAGGATCCTGATCAGGATGGCCAAGTCCTCAGAGGCACTTACTGGCCAGAGGTGCACCAGGACCTGCACCAAGAAAGTGACGCGCGTGGCCATTGCCATCTGCCTGGCCTTTTTCATCTGCTGGGCGCCTTACCATGTGCTACAGCTGGTGCAGTTAACCATGCACCACCCCACCCTGCCCTTCTACTACGCCTACAATGTGGCCATCAGCATGGGCTATGCCAATAGCTGCCTCAACCCCTTCATCTACATCCTGCTAGGGCAGACCGTCCGCAGGAGGCTGGTGGTTTCCGTCAGGCCGGCTGCTGCAGGGGAAGAGGCTTCCCAGAATGCGGGCAACAGCGCACAGGGGGACCCCAGCGAGTCAGGACAGCCACTGCTGCACCTGGTGTCTGTCTCTGGCAGGTAAAGAGATCAGCAGCAGGTGGGAGATTCCCACACAGCCAAGAAAAGCCCTGGTGGTCTCATTTACTAACTATAGACATTCCTGACCAACGCACACACAGATGTTTGGCTGAGTATCAATGGCTTTCTGTGGTGGGAGTGGTTCCTCTGCCCAGCTGAACTCTTGTGGCTGGAAACAGATTTCTGCAGCATCAACATTTGGGCTGGGTTCTGTCTGGCACTGAGCCAGTTCACGTTTGTCCTCCAAATTCTTCCTGACTAGACGTGAATTACTTTCCCCCCTGGCATGTGAAAGACTTTTGCACTCCTCATACATTCTCACTGGAAGGGCCCAGGTACCAAACATTTTAGTGTTGGCGTTAAATTCCATACAAGCAATGAGCCACGGCTTGGCTGAGAGGCACTGCCATTGGATCACACCTGGCATGAGTTTCAACTTGTTTTAAGTGTGTGAAGAATGAAGATGCCTTAAGACGAGCTCTGATCCTTCTCCCCCAGGGGCAGATCAGGAATCTAATACATTTTAAAGCAATTCAACAATAGCATTTTCACTTCTCTATTTACATTGTTCCATCTGCATGCAATCATTAACCATGGCCAATATTGTAATCATTTTCTAGTGATCAAAGCCAGCTTTCTGCCAACAACATCAGCTGTCCCAGAGCCAGAAGAATAATTTCAAATGCATTTAAAATTAAATCTATGGATTGAAAATAGCCAAAGAATGACTGTTCTGAACTGTATTATAATAGTACACCCACCAACATAACTTGAATGATTAGCTGTCACCAGATCATCAAACCATTTCACAGTGGAAAATAATGATTGGACTCTATGCACATCATTACACAGAAGTGTTTGCTGACACTGGCAGCACATCATCTCCACATTCCTATAACCATAAAATTTCTCCAGCAGCAGGTAGCAATCCTTTGATGAACATAGGTTTCCAAAGCATTAGGCCCAGGACTTTCAAACATTCTTTTGGGTGACTCTGTTTTCGGGTGCCTAATGTGAGACACCTTAAAGGAACCCAAATTTTTAGAAACCTCTAAAAAAAGATCAGGCCTCTTAGGCATCTCATGTTGGGCACCCAAAATCACTAGTTTTGTTTTAATAGTGGCCATTTTTATTATTAAAGCAGTAATGAGTGTCTATGTCCATAGATATATGAGTGAATGGAAAACACAGTAGTAACAGCAAAGTTTCCATAACAGTCATTATTCCTATCATTTATCATCAGAAGACAGCTTTTCATAGTTTAAAAAAGTCTTTGCTTTTTTAAAAAAATATGGTGGTGGGTCCATAAACCCAGTACAAGGCAAAATAATTTACTTTAAAGAAGCACACACTAAATCAGAATTTATCATCATGTTTTATTAAGAAGAACTTTAAAGTATACACAATCCTCTGTCATGCTCCATAGCTCTTTATTTTAAAATGAATAACTACGATTTCTTATTTATCTATATTGTGTTCTATTCAGGTTCCTAAATAGTGCCCCGGACCATGGTATTCAAGTACCTACGTGCTAACTGAAAAAAATGCGTTGCCTGTTATTTAATATGTACTGTGTAACTCTGAGTTTCCCAACCTTTTTACTCTAATCTGTTGGTCTTTAAGCCTCTTAGTCTATGAACTGTTCATTTAGCCACCTGTATGCTGAATGAATACACCATGTAACTGCTCACTGGAGACATGCTACCAGGGACTCCCCCAGGCTGTGCCTGTTTCTTGAAGCCCCAAGAGGGAGCTCCACAGATGAGATACTAAAACCCTCAGTCAGTATTCTCTTCTTAAAGTGAACCTCCAAGAGGCTGGAGAGGATATTTGTCTCCACCCTGCATGGACATGAGACCCATATAGAGTCCCCAAAAGAAGTGTGGAGCACTGCCACAGCAGCTGGTATGCACACACACACACACACACACTTCTGCATGGGAAGGGGGAGATCTGGACACATGGAGAGTACCCGCCGAGTCCATTTTAAAGCCCACTGAAGTCAATGGAAAGATTCCCATTGATTTCACTAGGCTTTGATCAGGGCTCTTGTGCAAACTTGAAGGGGTGATCTGGCTCCAGGAGTCTATTCTTTTCCTATATACTCTGGGGTTTACATGCCTTCATTTGTCTGCACTGTTGAATGTTCAGCATTTACTCTCTGCTATACTTTCACCTTCTCTTCCTCCACAGAAACGATTAACTGGATCATGTCATTTAAGACTTTGTCACTCAACTTTGACAGCTGCTAAAACAGTGGTCAGACTGCTTTCTCCAAAAACGACGCGTGGGTATATTCCACACCTGCACAGAACCTCGCACATCATGATCCCACACATCACATGGCAGAGGGCACTATTAGAAATAAAAAAGGTTTACTCTTTCCTCTTAACGTTCCCTTCAAGGTCCTAAAGCTCAGCTAGTGTAGCTCCACTGAAGTCAATTTCCATTGAAGCCAATGAAGCTATGCTGATTTATACCAGCTGGGGATCTGGCCCTAAATGATCTATTTACTTGTGCCTTTTAAACTGATTTTTCATGCTGAATACTTGATGTGAGTCAAAATAATGAGGTTTAACTTCGACTACAGGTGCTAACCAGACACGGATTAATTTCACTCCAACATTCTTATGATTCTGGCCTCTGACAATTCATTAGAGCCACTATCATTTTAAAACTCCCTGCTGTGTTTGTTTGTTGTTAAACGTCCCTATTTTCAGCACTGTATCATCACTAAGATTAACATAGTGTCTGACCTGGGAAAGTTAGAGTGCTGATGGCTGGTACAGCTCAGGCCAGGAGTGCCTTGATTATTACTAGAAAGTCTAATCCTTCAGATTGCTCTGTGATAGAGTTCAGTAAGTAAAACAAATACCCTTTTGTTACAGAAAAGAACACTGCTATTTGAATGTTGCGCTATTTGTGAGACTAGATGATCACAATGGTCCCTTCTGCCATGAAATCTCTGAAAACCAACTCATGGCGATATCAGACACTGTTTTCAAAGGTCGGATTGTTTTAAAGCACTTGGAGTATTTACCGTATCTGTCCTATTTCAGTGGCATTAGAGTGGTTCAATTAATAGACCAGGTGTACAGTCACATAGCCGTTACTTGTAATGAGTTAAAGTAGGTGGCTATATGGGGGAGAGGCACATTCTTGCAAGTAGACATCAAGGACTGTCCAATTGCATGTTTATAAAATGTTCAAAAGTGACTTTGCTATCCAGATTATCCCGTCTTTACTCTCCCCTCCATGACAGCTCTTTTGTGGTACAGCACACAGTTAAACAGCAAGATGATGGCTATATCCTCCACCACGTAATACAAGGAGTAGCAATATGAACATCAGCTTCTCTGCACTGCTTTCCCAAAGTCTGTTCGGTGAGAGAATTCCTTGGGGGAGGAAGTGTCCCACCATGCTCATCAAAGGCAGAATCAGAGACCACAGTAGGTGTATCCCCACACTGCAGAGTGTGACTCACATCCAGGCTTGCGTGCATGCGAACCCACGTGAGCATCCACAGTGCAGAGCTACACACAACCTATACCTGTGCAACCATGGCCATGCTGGCGCTGCAGTTACATGGGGGCTAGGGTTTCTGGGGGAGCATATCCCAGGATGCTGAGTGCTTCACTAACTGGAACCATTCTAGGAATTGGTTTGCAATGTATTGTGGGAGAAGTTGTCTGTCCTTCCCAGGTCTCTGTGCAGAAGTGTTCTTAGCTCTCCTTGTTCCTGTCCATTCCAGCTGGAACCACACTGTGGATTTAGCACCAGTGAGTGAGATGTTATTGCAGAGTACAGACAGAGGCATGGAACAGTGGGAGGATATTTCAGTAGCAGTTTCTGACTCTTGGATGGTGGTGGCTGATCTCAGGAGAGTTCATTTATGACACACTGGAGACACCTGTTATATGCTGCAGTAGCTCAGGATTGCCCATGTGTAGCTCAGCATTTCTGGTGTAGGGCAGCTAGCACAGCATGGTGGGGTCACATGGTCATGCAGACCTGGGATGACTAGCAATGGCTCCAGACCTTCATGGAGCGGTGTGAAGAGCTTGCACCTACTTCTCGCTGTCAGGACACGCACAGGAGGGAGGCTGTACCAGTACAGAAGTAGGTTGCTATTTCCATCTGGAAACTGGCTGTGACAGGATCCCCGTGGTGCAGCTTGGGACTGTGGGACCGCTGCGTCCCTTAACTCTCCAGCCGGGGTTGTCTCTCACAATGACATGCTAGTGACCAGCAGCAAATCCCTCCAGGTGCTGTCATCACTCAGCACAACCGCATATGGAGCCCCATATCCAGCTATATTGCATGTTTCACGTGCCAGTAATACATTTTAACGATTTAGAAGGTCTCTTTCTATAAGTCTATAATATATAACTAAACTATTGTTGTATGTAAAGTAAATACGTTTTTTAAAATGCTTAAGAAGTTTCATTTAAAATTAAATTAAAATGCAGAGCCCCCCGGACTGGTGGCCAGGGCCTGGGTAGTGTGAGTGCCACTGAAAATCAGCTCGTGTGCCGCCTTCGGCACGCGTGCCATAGGTTGCCTACCCCTGCCCTACTGGATGTTCCAGGCCTTAATATACAGGTTTGTCCCTTAAACCTGGGCCAGTCTCCTCTGTTGGAGTCTTCAGTGTCCTTGTTGCTTGCACCGTAGGTGGGGGAAGGAGAAAGGCCTGGCATGTGGCCACTGTGTTCTGTTTTATACCCTTAGTCCATGTGCTTGAAGAACACAAGTCCAGACATGCCTGGTGGGCATTGCTGAGTCACAAGGTGAAGCAATACCCCCAGTGTGTCTCCTGAGAGAGAGTCATTGAATTGTAATTCCTCTGCTGGACAGTGGCTGGTGATGTCTGTTCAGCACCTACCCAGGCGTTGGTTACCTCACTTGTCATTGTCTCTGGAGAGCTAGTATCTGGGCTATTTTCCCCAACCCACCGCATATTTTAGTGACAGCCATACAACACAATTCTCACAATTTCATATGCCCTACAGGCAACTCTTGATTGACCACAAAGGCAGGTTGGTGAACAACAGCATGAGGTACTAGAAAGGTGCACATGATGCTACAGTGCTCAGGAGATCTGGCATTCACCTGTTTGGACAAGCAGGGACCTTATTCCCTCCAAATAACACAGTTATCAATGTGGTGTCTGTGTCCATTGTCGTTTTAGGGGACCCTGCTTACCCCCTACTGATCTGACTCATGAAACTGTACCCCGATCACAGAGCACATAGCAGAAGAAGGTGTAATTTACTCAGTTAGACTTTTCTCTGAAGGATCTTCTTAAGCCCCAGCATCATGTATCAACTGGGAGGCACTTTTTACACCACTTTATTTTCAGCTTTGAAATGCTGTCTGCAAAGACCTAAATGAATATGGCAGCATTTGATTCCTCAACTGTGCAGCTGCAGCACAGAGAGAAGGCAGACACTTAACAGCAGCCACCGGGGAAGCTGCCCGCACAGGAGGCACTGATGTAAGTTTTTTTAAATGTAATTGACTGGACATATATTTGCAAATAAAGATATTTGACATTAATTTAGAGTAGGAAACCCCACGCACACTCTGACAGGAACAACACTACTGTTGAGAAATTAAACCCAGAAAGTCAAGAAATTCAATGCTGGTTCCAACAGCCACCCTTCCTCCCCAGCCTTAGTCACATGTATGCAGATAGCGGTTTAGTAGCCTATAGTGATGTGACAAACATGACCAGACGCCTGGACAGATTTCCCTGTGAGGAGGTGAATGAGAGTGAACATGATAAAGTTAAATAGTGAATGGTACAGAAATGCTATCCTGCGCCTTCCTATTTGCCCTTTCATAGTGTAAGAACAATAGGACAGGCAATGAAATTGAAAGGCTACGAGTACAACATGAATTCAATTAAATACTGGTTTTTTACACAATGAACAGTTAGCCCGTGGAACTCATTGCCACAAAGGCCAAGAGATTAGTAGGATTGAAAACAGATTAGACATTTCTATAGAAAAACAAAAGCATCCACAAGTACATTAGATGGGCTATATCAATCATTTTTAAAGAAGGGTTAAGCCCTCGGGCCTTATGGTCCTGTTTCAGGGCCTCCAATGGTCAAACATTAACTGAGAAGCAGTGTGGCCCAGTGGATAAAACTCTAACCTGGGACTCAGGAAAAATTTGGGTTTATTCCCAGTTCTACCTCTGGTTTGGTGGGTGACCATGGGCAAGCACCATTACCACTATATGCTGCAGTTTCCCCAGCTGTTGGATGCAAACCTCTTTCATAGCACACACGGAGATTTACAGAGGATGAGGGCTATATAAGAGCTAGATGGGATTAGTAGTAGTACTAACTGAGAAGCTTGAAAAGAAACTTCCCCTATGGGCATATTATTACATGTGTGTCCATTATCTGGAGTCAGTGCACTAAAGTCAATATTATTCACAGGCTGTGAAACTGGGAGCAGAGTCTGCTCTAGTGGGTTTGGTTTCCATGATCAATTATTGTAATAATCTCAAGTAAGAGACTGCTATTGGTCTATGAGAAAATAGCAAAAACTAAGCACATACAGCAGTGATTCTCTAATATGCTACCAGTGACAGTACATCTGTGAACCTCAGGGCCAGAACTCCAGAGACAGATGATGACCAAACAACAGATACAGCTAATAACCAGAGCAGAAAAGAAGGTAGTGATGGATTATATGGCACATTTCCAAAATGAAATACTTAGTTCATCATGGACAGTAACTGATGATTAACTAATTAAAGACAAAGTTGGACTTTTGATATTCAGTATTAGATCAGAGCATTACAAGCTACGGGATGCATAAAAAAACTATTCAAATATATCAAACAAGATGCACATGAAACAAACAGTATACACTACTTACTCTCTGCTCTCCATGGGAAAACCACTGCTCAGGAGTAGAGTTCACCTCCCACATCCATGTCACTCAACCTTTTTGTTTGTCTGCTCTAATCCTGCCTTAATTAGATAATAAACTACTCAGGGCAAGGACTGAGGGGTTTTTAAATGCTTACAAGGCATCTTACAAATCTACTGCAAGTGAGGAAAGAGTAATCATAATAACATAATTGTTCCCTGCATTTAACTCTTCTTCTAGTAATTCATCTTTACCTACCAGATACTTGTTTTGCCATTATACCTTTCTCAAGTATACCGAAAAAGAGGTTTTTCAGCACATATTCACTAACATTGAGTCACACATATCTGATTAGATATTTTAAAGGCATTTTAAAAGTGCTTAATTGTAATGGGACTTGGGCATTCAAATCCCATAGGCAGCTTTGAAAATCTCAGCCTTTTTGTCTAGAGGAAGCACAGGGCTGGAATCCAGGAACTCCTCAGCTGTAGCTGAACAGGCAAAGCACAACTTCTCTGCCTCAGTTTCCTCATCTGTAAAATGGGGACAATCATAGTACATCGTTACTTACCTCAGAGGGGTGTTAGAAGGATTAGCTTCTGTTTGCACAGCACTCTGAAAATGGAAAGTGCAATAAGAGCTAAGTATTATTAACGCCCATTAATACTGCTGAGGGTTGCAGGGGGATATGAATACAGATTTGATATGGATTTCTCAATTCTCAGTGTCTCAGAAAGCTAAGGGTTCAGCTAAACAACCAGGGGAGGCACTCTCCTCCCCAAACAACCTCCCCTTCCCCATGAGACACCTCCACTTACCTGCAGCTGCCATCTTAGGGGAGGTGCACTAGCCTGTAGTCCCTACCCAGCATCTAGCAGGCCCATTCCTCTCTCTGTATCTTCAGGGGGATTCTTCCACCCTCTGTCCATTAAGATTGGCTAGCACAGGGGATCTCCCGCACTCTCTTTCCACTAAGGGGCTTCCAGTTTTCTCTTCCATTTGTCCCTCTCCTGAAAGCTGGGAGAGATTTAGGTTTTTTTCCATCTCTTTAGAATCCCTGCTGTGCATCCCCCAACCTAGATAAATCACTTTCCCTCCCCCCAGTGCATTTGTTCTCCTGGTCTTCAGTCAAATCCTCCATCAAAGTTCAGGCCAGGCAAACTAACTCCACTTTGTCTTGCACATGACCAGCAATCTCCAGCTTCCCCAGAGGAAGAGGGGCTGCCCCTACATCCCTGAGAGCAGGGCTGCCTCTTTTGTCCTGTTCCCAGGCTTACTAGCACCATCTTGGGGGAGGTGGGGAAGAGGAGAGTATCTTGGGACATTTCCCACTCCAGCAGGCTTGAGTGTGCAATGGAGACCAGGGTGGCCCACACCCTGTTGTGCACAACACTGCAATGGTGGGAGCTGGCCCTGCACAGCCCCTGGCATTCTGGCCAAGTCTGTGGCCGCCCAGGAGGAGTTTGCAAAGCCTGGAACAGTTCTGGTCTGATTGTGACTGTTGGCAGCTGTGTATGCAGTGGAGTCATATAGGTACATAAATAACCTTAATGTGAACAGTCTCCAGATAGCAAAGCAAACTGCAATTCCAAATTAGTAATAGGGACTGGGAATAAGAGTTCCACCAACCTTAATAATGTCAAGAGAAGAATAGCGTGTGGTTTAATGGTGAATTGGATGCCCTAATAGCTCAGGTCTGGTCAATGTGACCAATAGCACTGTGAATAAAACAGAGAACATTTTTTAAGGGTGCTCTTCTATCATTGAGTGAAAATGTTTTCAAGACCACTTCTGTTCATGCAGGACATAAATAAAACAGGACATATCCCACCACAGATATTTCAGCACAATACCACATCAATTCCACCAGGGAATGATGCTTAAAAATCAATGGCCTGATATAGTCCAATATTTGAGGTTCTCTGCTCTTATACAGCCAGCAGAGGGAGCACAAGTTTCCTAGCAGACAACTCCCAGAGCAGAGGCGGGTGCCAACAAGAAAGTCCACGAAAAAGTCTCATTAATTTTAAGCTCCACTAAAAACCCTTGGGTAGCTGGGGGAAGGGAGGATTACATGTATGCCAAATGGAAAAGGGCATAGTTATTACGGAAGGCAATTTTGTGTTTTCTTAGAGTAGTTTAGAAATAAAGGAGAATAAATTAAAGCTAATAAAAACATTTGCCTTTTAAAAAAATGTCTATTTTGTTGTCATTACCATGCAATCCTGAGATCATTCTGCTGACTGGAATATTAAGTGCAGCTCTACTTGGAAAAGCGATTCTGTAAAAATGGCACATGTTTAACTCTCAATAATCCCTACAGTAAATGTGCTTGGTTTACAAATACAAAGATTTTTTTTTCTAACTTCTAGGCCTGTAAACCCAACTTGTAAATGAAATGTAGCCTGGGTTCTTTCCTTTCCATGCAGCACCACTTGTACTAAAGTTTCCACGGGTCAAATCCTGCCCTCGGTAACATCTGGACAAGCCCATCGACTTCAGATTCTGCTGTCAATGCACAATGCCTTCCTGGGTTGGAAACAATGTAACTGATTGGCCCTGTAATTGGAACTTAATGATGAGACACAAGGAAGAACAGAGTCCAGCTTACTCTCCCATAGCTGGGTTGGCCCTGCATGGCTAACAGGAACTAAAAATAGTAAAAACATTGACACTGAAATGAGCAGATATCTATCTGGTGACACACAAGGAGCAGATCCACAGACTAAGAAGGGACTGTTTTTACAGAATCACTTTTCAGAATAGTCCTGAATCTTAAAGGCAGTTTTAGGGGTGCTGGATGAGTTGGAATTACTAGTTAACATTAAGAAATGGATTGCAGTAACTATTCTAGTGGTCAAAAGAGTTATTTTGAGAAAATGGAAATCTGCAATTCCTTTCTCATACACACCGGGGCGGCCAGAATGGCAAAGAATAAGAAAAAACAAAAAAACCCTGTGGCGCGGTCAGAGCGCGGGTGCAGGGGGACCGGCTGGCGGACCGGCTGGCGGGGGGAGAGGGAAGGAGAGAGAGAGAAGGGGACGGCCAGGGCTACAGCAGGGGCGCTGCCACGCGGCCCCTCCTGCTGCGCCACCGTCTGCCGTGAGAGCTCCGCTCCGGTCGGCGGGGAGGGAAGGAAGAGGACTGCCCTGCAGGGCGCTCTGGTTCTCCATGCCGCCGCCCCCTACAGGGTGGCTGGAGCAGAACAAACAAAAAAAAAAAAGCTGCCGTGCCACCCTAGAATTGGGCGGAATGCCACCTCAAACAATCTCAGCTGGTGCCTGGAGCCGGCCCTGCTCATACAGACTAAGGGTACATCTACACTACAGCGGGGAGTCGATTTAAGATACGCAAATTCAGCTACGTGAATAGCGTAGCTGAATTCGACGTATTACAGCCGACTTACCCCGTTGTGAGGACGGCGGCAAAATCGACTTCTGCCGCTTTTTGTCGGCGGCGCTTACTACCACCTCCGCTGGTGGAGTTAGAGCGCCGATTCGGGGATCGATTGTCGCGTCCCGACGGGACGCGATAAATCGATCCCCGAGAGGTCGATTTCTACCCGCCGATTCAGGCGGGTAGTATAGACCAGGCCTAAGGCTTGGTCTACACTACCCCCCCCAATTCGAACTAAGGTACGCAACTTCAGCTACGTGAATAACGTAGCTGAAGTCGAAGTACCTTAGTTCGAACTTACCTTGGTCCACACGCGGCAGGCAGGCTCCCCCGTCGACTCTGCGGTACTCCTCTCGCCGAGCTGGAGTACCGCAGTCGACGGCAAGCACTTCCGGGTTCGACTTATCGCGTCCAGACTAGACGCGATAAGTCGAACCCAGAACTTCGATTTCCAGCCGTCGAACTAGCTGGTAAGTGTAGCCAAGGCCTTAGTGAGTTCTTACTACTGCATTAATAGATGTGCTTAGAAAAAATACCAGGAAGTCTGGTCACACGTGAAACTATTGTATACCTTTGCAATTTATTATGTATTAGTCCCTGATACTATATTCTCACTTATTTATCTATTTAGTCACTTCAATAATTAATGCCCTACATGACCTTTACACATTCAAGGGGGTTTGAGGGGAGGGAGGGAGGTTCAGGTTTTGCTAATAATGAACATTGAACTTTATTATTTATATGTATTTCCTCCTCGTGTATTTTAATGTTTTGTTTTATGCTTATATTTTATATAAAAACAAAGTTAAAAGGGCAGTTTTAGATGCCTATTCTAATCACCATTCTTGACATTTAGATGTATAATGCTCACATGTGTTACGGAAATACCCCTTAGAAGATGTCACCTTGTACTACTGCAAGCAAGAGCTTTCTACCTGGTGAGGACTAATGTATCAAAAGCCCAAAATGAGGAACACAAGACCAAATGACAGAAGAGGGAGCTGGATGTTATGTGGGATTAATTTCTTTGATATGCATAAAGTTTACATCACCTCAGTGTCATGATTCAGTATTTCCAAATCCAGTAATTTATTGTAATAATCTAGTAGTATATGTGGGTCAAATGTGATCCCTCAAAACATATAACAGTCACTTTCTTGTGTAATCCTGGGCAGGACGTCAGCTGCAGTGTTTATTGCTGGTAAACAACTCAATTCAGCTATCTGTCAACATACATTTTGGAGCAAACATCATAGCTTGGTGCAGTCATTCTTGTTTTTAAATATTTTTGTAGGCAAGTTAGAAGTGGGCTCGAGTGGGCCTGACACTTTCCCCCTGATCACGAAAGCTAGGCACCCTGTAATAACTCATGAGATAATGCTATGAATGTGTATAGAACAGGGGGAAATGTGGATGTTGAATGAACAATGTACCTTATAATGCTGTGCAGACAATAGGTATGAAACATCCAGTGCTTCTCGCTAGCCATATCACAGCAGTAGCCATGTTTGCTTTTCAGCCTTGCCAGCTTGGGGGGAGCCTACCCACTCTTCTTCTAAATGTGAACTTTGCCATCTTGAGGCTGAACTAATGTAATACACTCTAGCTGGGGCCATAGGTGCTGGAATTAGGGGAGCTGTAGCACCTCCTGGCTTGAGATGGTTTCCATTATATACAGGGTTTACAGTTTGGTTCAATGGCTCTCAGCACCCCCACTATACAAATGGTTTCAGTACCCCACAGGGCTTCAGTCTGTTACCAGCTGTTAAGGTGTTGTTTTGATCTACAATGCCTTAAACAGTTATGTCCTGAATACCTCAGGGACCACCTCTCTTCCCATATATTACAAGATCAGTTAAATCTAGGAATTGTGATACCAGATCAAATGAGTGATCACATAGTCTAGTATCCTGTCCCTGACAGTGGGAAGAATCCATGTGATGGACTGTTCTGGCATAATTTGCGCATAGGTGAAGTTTCTTCCTAACCTTGGGCAGTCAGTGGTTGGCTTATGCCCTCAATCATTAGGATATGTATTCCTTCCAAAAATGTGATCTATCCTCTCTAATGTAACAGATGTTCTCATTACCCACAGAACTGCTCAATCTGGTTCTTACTGCTACTAATCTTTTGGCCTCCCTGATATCTTGTAGCATGGAGTTCCACAGGTTAATTATGAATTGTGTAAAAAAGGCATTTACTTTTTTCAGTTTTAAACTTGTTGGTTTTCAGTTTTACTGAATAGCCTCATCTCTCTATTAGAGGGAAGGGTGAATAGCAGTACCTGATTTACCTTCTCTATACCCTGAGTTATGATGTAGTTGCTCTAGCATGTCTTTTCTCTAAACAATCCCAGCTTTTTCCAGTCTTCCCTCCTTGCCTCTAAAATTGTGAGATCACCCATCAACAGCTGATATGGTCAAAGGCAACCAAATTACCATCCAGGTGGTTTCATCACAAGGGGGACTGAAGTCAGGACATTTCTGGTGAGCAGCTCTTCAGCTAGGATATGCACTTTCTTCTTATTTCAGGAGAGCCCTCCTCTCAGCCCCAGCAGAGGCCTGAAGAACATTTTCAAATATTCTTAATAGTTATATGCTTGCATTGCACTGTCATGCCTCATCTCAAACTTTGTCCTAAACCTCCCCTTTTAGAAGATACACATGCTGTGAAAATGAGTTTGAGGCAGGTGCTAGTGGTAATGGACTGCTTTTTCCTCTAGTTGTCTTTAAAAGGGTAGGCTCTAGTACACTGGAAATTGATTACAGTAACTCCCTCCCCCCTTTGTCAGTGCCCTAAATCCAACAAATAGCAGCTGGCTCATCAAGAACTTGAAATGTTTCAAGTTCTTGATTTCAATTTGTGTAATACAGGCATTTTTCCTTTCCTGGTGTATAGGAAGTTAAAATAAAACAAGCCTAAAACCTCAAATGACTGTCAGTTGTAGATAATCTTTGTTTTGCTTCAAAATGAAACCTCATCCCTCAGCTGCTTATAGCCCATATGCTATGATATGAAAGTTATGTGCCAGAACTCAGTGGTTTAGAGGAGATTCTGATCACAGAAAGAATAAACTAAAGTTAATGCTAAATATTAGACTTAAATTCAAATCAGTAAGAAATTCCTTATTCAAACATAAGCTATTTGATCCTAATAAATCATTAGCACTGCTTGGGTTTGGAGCTACTTATTTTTCTCTTCATATTCTTTTTAGTTTGACAGGCTGCTTTATACTTTAGTATTACTGGTATACAGCATGCCAGAAGTAGTAATACAGTATTGATTTAATGCTAGAATATTCATGTTAAAGTTATTTTGCCATTCCTCCAGCTTCACTATTGTGATTTAGTATAGAAATAAAGTACATACTGTTACTGATTGCCCCACTTCTTGTAAGTAGAATAAATTTTGTCTACTGGTATTAGGAAAGTAACAGATAAAGGATTTTAAGCTCAAACACAGGACTGTCAATTCTAGTACAGAATTTAAGACAGGCCTACAGGACCTCAGCAAATAACTGGAGTGTTATTGGCATATAAAAGCAATGGAAAGGTGAAAGTCTTTTCAATGTTTTTTTTAGAATATAAAACAAGTTTAAGTAGTACGACTAATATAAAAGTCAAGTTGATAGAAGGCAAGGTTGTAATAAAGTATTGATTTTTCCAAAATGATTCAATTTTGAACAAAAAATTGAACCATTTAAAAAAGTCAAACTTCCCTAGGTAAGTCCAAGCAGCTCAAGTTAATTGGCTTCCTTGTATTATTTCCATTTTGAAGAGTATTAAAGATACAGGGGGTTCACTGTGTTCCTAGTTTTACCCATCTTGACTTTAACCGGTATATCACTCTTAAAGTGACAGTGTAGAACTAGAAAAGATGGACATCTTATACTACTAAGTAAGTCAAGCAGAAATAAGTCTACTCAGAAAGAAAAGCTTTCTAGACGAACCGTGGTAGCCTTCACCAGATCAATGTGATCATAGCTAGGCAGTAGCCAAAGCCCAGCTCTGACTTCACTTACAGCAGCCTGCTCCTCAAGGTGCTAGGAGTATTCTCAGTCCAATGGGTTGTGGTAGGAATGCTCACTGCTTTACAAGATTTGGCCTCTATGCCAGCATAACACAAATGTTATGTTGGCAGCAATGGGAGTTACAGCCTGTCAGTAGTAGTTGTCCCAAAGATACAGATTCATGAAAATCTTGAATATTGCAACAGAAGGCAATTCTTGAAGCCATGATCTTTGCTCCTTTTGTGTTCCTTGCTTCTGTCTAGAGTTGCTCTTTTGTACATTATATAAACACTGGGTAACCCTAACTAGAACAGGCCAGTACAAGTGTGTAATCTCTACCTAGCCTGATCTGCATTGCTGGATACACATGTAATCAGACTGTGCACTTGTAGATGGAGCTGTAGTTGGCTTGTCAATCACTTCCATCTATACCCTGTCCATTAGAGCACATTGGATCAAACACTACATGGCAGTCTCCTGCTGATCTTCTAGAGGCAACCTCATGTGCCAAGAGCAATGGCAGGGCCACTTCTGTTATTAACTGCAAGAGAGTACTACTGCACAAGAGTAGCACCTGCAGTATGGTTGGAATCCAGCAAGGCTATTAACATAAGTGATAATGGTGAAAGACTAAGCTATCCTTTAGGAGGTCCTGCTATTTTAAGTACTGATCAGGGCTGCTTGCTTGCTACCATCTCTTCTTTCCACCCTCCCCCTGCACTGCTATAGGCCACAGGTGGACAATACAGAGTAACAGCATTTAGGACCAGCTGCTGTGATTCTTTGGAGAAAAAAGAAGGTTTGGCCAAGTGGGGGGATTGGGGGATTCCCCCACAGTGGAAGCCCCATCATTTTGCCAGCAGAATAGCCCAGCTTCTTCCTGTAGAAGCTATCTATAGTGAAGCCAAGGAGTAAGAAGAGAGTAGGAGAAAAGGCAAGTGAAATCTTCATGTAGAGGCAGAGTCAGGGATTGTCACAATGTTAAATTGGCATGTTACAATCCAGTATAGGAATCTGATTTGGATTTCAGTGTAGCTACAGCTTGACCTAACATGGGAAACAGTGGATGCCTCTATGCCACTTAATCAGATAGTAGGGTGCAAGAGTAAATACCTATGACAATTAAGGAGTGTGATGGGGACAGTTACTATTCTCATGCAGCATGGTCCTGAGATTTTACTGCCTGGGCTATGACCTTCCCTGCCCCCCTCCCCCAATCCAGGCTTTAGATGCTCATGGCTGATTTCAGTTAGAGGATCAGGATAGAAAAGAGTAATTTTCAGAATAAAATTCCACCATGAACTAATGCATGTAGCAGTTTATTTCATCACAAGTAATTTACAGTCTCAGTTTACCATTACAGCTTTTGTCCTCTTCAGATTAAGGAGAGCCACTGACACCAATGAAGTGGCCATCAGGCAAAGGATCACAGTAGCTGCTGTTGCAACAGTGGTCCATGCTTCTCTCAGTTGAGTCTCTTCTGTAGAGAGACAGTAGAACCACAAGTTAGCGACCAGAATATTTTTCAATAAATTTGAAAAAAGCACCAACATGCAGTTAAGTAAGGGAGAGGGACATTTGTTTCCTACCTTGGGTTGAAGGCCATTCATCTGCTACAATGATAACAGGACCAGGTAAGCTTGCTACACCTGAGTTCTTTGCTTCTTTCACAAGATCTGCAAGAGGTCAGTCACCAAAGAGGAGTCTCTTGAGTAATGGTTTCCATGTACTAAGCTAACCGTCTATACTCAAGTTCTGTCCAGAGGAGGCCAGAAATTAGAGGCCTACAGAATGTGACTAACAAAATAAAATACTGGGTTTAGTCAGGGGGCAAGACAACTGAGGGGCTACAGAACAGGATGGCCTTATACAACTTTAAGACTTAATATCTAGAGACACCAATAGGTCATGGGCTTCAATTTAAGCCTGGAATTTTTAAATTAGATGTTAGGAAAACAATCCTTATTGGGGAGTCCTTGAGCATTGAAACTAGTTACCTAGAGGGTTTGCAGAATCTGTCCCTGGTGGTTTAAGGATGGTCAAGATAATTTGTCCTGCCTCAATACAGGAGACTGGACTAGATGGCCTATTGAGGTCCCCTCCAATGCTACCTTTTGTAATTGTGATTGTTATAGTACGTCACCATGGTCAGTGAGACATTCTAGTGGTCAGTGATTAGATCCTACCTCGTTTGTTTCTAGCTGACAGAGGACATCTGGGTGAACACAGAGGGGAGTCCAGATGAAGTCTGTCACAGAGTAGAGCACTGCAGTGGAAGTACACCTAGAGCAAAGATAGAGAGACATTTAGCACACAGGAAGCCCTAGCAGTTAGCTACTGCAAGAAGGACTGCACTTACTAGGCTAGTGAGAGCTTTGTCACCCGCTACAAAGGCAAAGGTCTTCACTTCAAATCTCTGGCGATAGTTGGGATAGCTGACTGCAAGGCTCACTGGATGAAATGCAGTTCTGTAGTTGTCCAGTTCATAGTCACACCTACAGAAGATACATGTAGAAAGTCATGGGGGAGGGGTGGAAAGCAAAGCAGCTTTTTAGAGAGGTCAGAGTTTAAGTCAGGTAGAGGCTAGACTCTTGGAAGGTTTGCTTCATTAACAGTCAAATTTAATATTTAGTCCATTGCCTGAGAGAGCTCCTCTGTACTGTTTCAGAGAGATCTGCCTGAACTTGCAAGCCTGCATTAGGACAGCAACTAATTTCTAGTCAAGACATTTAGAGGGTTTGAGTCACTCAGTTGTGAGCCATTATTTGAGTTACATTTGGAATTTACACTTTAGTCATTGAGCATGCGCTCACTCAAATGTAGCATTTGGTCAAGCTAGACAATGACCTACATTTTTCTGATCAGATCTTAGCTAGATGGCAGTGCTTTGCACCTAGGTCCATGTGAGGAGCCTGCCAGTACAAGTCACATTGCTCCCATAGCTCCAACAACCCTTTGCATGTTATTTCAGGGAAATCATTTCTTCCCAACACACTGCAGTAAGGCTGGCCTGCCCATGTTCCTGCAGCAGTTGTAAGATACCTACCCATCCACAACAATGTTCCACCGGGGCAGAGAGCTTGGATCTTGTGATGTTGTTGCCCAACAGTCATCCAATACCAGTTTGATGTTGGGGTCATTGCGGTTCAGAACTTGCACTTCCAAGAAGATTGGTTGCCGCAGATATTTTACAATGGGGTACTGGTCATCACTGTAGGGCTGCAAGTAGGAGTCATCTGAAAAACCAAGTATGGTAGAGTTAGACAGCCCAGTACACAAGAGGTAGTAGTTCTTGCAGGAATAAGCCAGCTATGTAAGGAAGTCTGGTGTATGCATAGAAGGACACAGCTAGTGAGTGGAGTGATTTAGTTGAACTCCTTGCAGAGAGAGAGGAGTAAGCTGCCTAAACTTGACTAGATAGCACCACTAGATTCCGCTATAGCAAGAGGACCTATTAAACCCAGTCTGCCAGGTCTACGTCACATACCAGCAGTGAAGGATTCATGCCACCCCCAGGAGACTTGCTATCCAGGTCTACTTCTTTGGATAGTAGGGACTGAAGAGCTCCTTTGACTGTGGAGGGAGTCACTTCATTCTGCCCTGGCCATAATTTGCAGCTAGATGCAAGCTTTACCTGGATAGATCAGCAGGATCAAGGAGAGAGGACCCTGGTTTATTGAAGAAACTGGAGGAGGGAGACTGCTTATCCTTGCGCTCAGGGACGCATCACCACTTTTGTAGGTGCACACTACTGTCAGCCTGAAAGACAGAATGCTCAGCATCAGGTTAGCCAGCAATTTGAACAGTCACTTCGCTTAGTGTTGTGACCAGCTCTCACTGGCAGAGTTGTGGACTGACCTGAATTCACTGTCCCTAGAAATCCTGCGTGGTGGTAGATCTGCCCACAAAGCACGAACTTCATTCTCATAAATGGTCCTCTCACCTTCAAACTACAGGGGATACAGGAGTGTTAGTGACTGCCCTGCCACTGGAGCTCCTTTAGCGGTCACTGTCCTGGACACTTACCCTCTGCCTTGTTCCACACATGTTCAGTGGGACATGAAACCGAACCATGTCATTTGAGGGAGACTTGAAGACTGGTTTGCATGTAGGATCTCTTAGCCTGATGGTATCCAAGTCTAGGGCTGGTTTTGTCCTGTCACTGAGTACTTCGAAGTCCATGTAGCCATCCTGAGTGCACACAGCAGCTGAAACATTCAAGGAGGTGAGCATGGGTTGCTGTAGGGTGACTCCACTACATGGTGCTGTGCAGTCCCTGCCTCAGTTCAGTGAGGGACTAGAGTATTCTGAGCTGTATATGCAGGGGCCCTAACTACCCTAGGAGGAGTGGTCCTGAGTCTACTGGATTGTTCCTGGCCCTCCAGGTCATGCTATACAAAATGAAGACAAGGTTCCTGCAACAGCTCATGCCAGGAAGCTCAAGGACCTAGAGTTGCCAGCAAGTAGTGCTCTATGGCTTGCATGAGTAGGAACCAAAAACATTCCATTAGGAGCTGTTTGGGGCAGGCCAGGTAGGAGGAGCTAGTATGGTGCCAGGTCAAGATTAGTGGCCCTGTAGGTCAGAGAGACAGCTGGTGAAGTCTCTTCCTCCGGAGAGAGCTAGCAGCTGCTGGGGAACCAGGAACTATGGGAAAAGCTTCTGAGATGTTCAGTTGTATGTGGGGCTGCCTGTCTGCCATGTTGCAGGGGGAGGGGTGGAGGAGGAGGAAAGCTGTTCTAAGTTAGTGTGTTCCCTGCAACAGACATTGAAGACTCCCTCCCACTTCCAAGCAGTAGATGTGGAGAATACCTAGATCTATAACTAAAGACACAGGCCTGAGACTCCCCACCAGCTAGGGAGGGGCATCCATTTTAGATAGAATTAGTGTGACTTGGCAACTTTATACTCGATGCCATTAGTTGCTGAGAACCACCCTACATGGTAATTTTTGCTTGCCAGCTATTAAGAGCTTACACCAAATATAACTACACTTTTAGCTGTATGTTAGCTCCAGATGGTGGTGTACTGCAGTGTTTTGGTGTCCAACTCATGTTCTCCTGCAATGAAGTGGATGACAGCCATCTTCAGTATTTTACACACCGAGCATTAGATCCCTATGATGAAGTCTCATTTGTAGGCCAGTTCTTCAGGGATAGCTGAACCACCACAGAATGAGTTGACAGAAGTACATGCCTTACCTATTGGTGCATGTTGGTCACAGGGACACTCTGGATAGGTCACCATTGACAGCATTTCTCCACGGAAGTTGAAAGTTAGTCTTAGAGATGCCATGTATGACTGAAGTCCTAAGCAGTTCTCCTCATACTGCTGGAAGAGAAGGAGGCAGGCCACAACATATGTCAACTGTTTTAGATAAAAGTCTGTAAAGGTAATTTTAGTTATGTTTGCCATTATGTCACCTTACTGGCAAAAGTAGCCTTTTGCTTCAGATCTGATAGTCATTTAGACTGGACTAGTTTAGCCAGAAATATTTTGCCAAGATTATCTAATCTCCTGGAGTAAGAAGTGAGTAGGCTGGTTTAGAAGTAGGAATTTGTAAATTTTAAAATCAGTAAGTGATTTAGAGGGTCATCTTTAGGAAGCTGATATTTAGACCTTGTCCAAAACTCAGGTCTTTAAGTATATTTGGGTCTGCAGACCCAGACTAAGCAGTCCAGCAGCCTGGGTTCTCAACTTTAACTCACTTATTTGTAAGCATCAGAATACAGCATGCTAGGTAATGTCCTCAGAGCCATCCCTGACCCAGAGATCTTGCATAAGCAAGAAGATATAAAGGAGACTGAATACTATCATCTAGGTACATTAGACCAAACTCTTCTCATTCTATCTATTGGGATATTCCAGTTTCTTGGAAAGAGCAGTAGCTTTACAGATCATTCCAGGGATAATTGCCAGCCTGGAGTATTGTGGGAGCAGCAGACAAAATGGTCTGTCCAGGCCAACTTAATAGTAGAGCTGGTGTCATGTCACAAAACAAGTAGACCAAGTTTGATGCAGTAGCAATGGGTAGTTTGTCAGGAAACATTGCTTGAATGGTAAGCAAGGAAGGTTTTGGGGTTTTTTTTGTTTTGTTTTAAAGCAGATTCATTTAGAAAGGACTGGTAGAGAGGAGGCTTATATTGCAGTAATGGAGATCAGATGAGTGCCTGAAAAAAGTTTAATGGTCTCATATAAAGGTTACTCTGAATATTTGGAGATGGTTGAGAGAGTTAAAGGAAGAGAAAGAATCAGATGGCAGCCAAATGATGGCAGCACAGAAGGTACAGATGCCTACAGTCTAGTCCTATGGCTTGGAATGGACTCTGCTTATTGGACATTAGACCTACCTTTGTAGTTAAGCCCTTTCTATTGCATCTATGGTTTGCATTTCAGTTACAATTATGACTATGCCTAAAAGGAGTCAGATCTCACTACAAACTAGTAGTCTTACTCTGGACTTGAGGGTTCTTCTGTTGATGTGCAGCTTCACTCCCCTTCTTGCATCTAGAAGAATTCCATTTGCTTGGAGTTGGTTCATGGGAATGTTTCTATTTTCTACACTCACAGCTGAGAGAATCCCTGGGAAAGCTGGGATGGCAACAGTCATGTGTGTTGAGTTACAGGTTGCTGGGCCTACAAGAATAGCTCTATTAGTTTCCATAGAAGTTTTAAGGTACAAGTTCCTCTAATGTCAGAGGGGCCAGCTTCCTTGGTGAAGAGAGGAAGTTTTACCTGGTGCACAGATCATTCTTGATTCTACAGTTAGTCGCTGGTCAGGAGGCCCATATGAAAGCTTGAGTGCCACAGTATACAGCATCTGGTTGTCTTGCTGCAGAGGACAGACATGGTTGAGATCAGATTATTCATAGTGAGGTTCCCAGTGCTGGGTATTATTAAAAATATCAATAAGCTAGGCTGTACTTCTCAACCTCTGAAGTCTCTTCAGAAGTCTTGCAGCGCACATTAGACATTTAAATGGCTGTTGAGGCAGAAAGCCACTGGAGTAGTACACTAGCCATTTCAGGATATGCTACACAGAGGAGTTCTTGGGAAGGGTGTACAAACTCCATTCTAGGGCCTCATGTACCACATGAGGTCATAGCCAGAAATGAAGGTGCAGCTGTTGTGAGATCTCACCACACATTCCCATTTTCAGATGGGATGATTGACTGCATGTAGAGTCAGACTAATCACTCTCCCAATAGCTCAAGACTAGTGAGCCTCAGAAGTGCCAGACTTCTTAGCACCATTTCTATTTATGGACATTTGCCTATGGCAAGTTTTGCCTTTTGGCCTCCAGAATGATCTTGTGCACCTACCTTGTAAGAGGTGACTCCAGTAGCACCAAAAGAAACCTGGAAAATTAGGTTATTGCTGTCAGCTAGGAATGTGTATCCTTGCTGCATGGCTTGCCGAAGGCTTAGCCTGTGTGTTCTTGTTCCATCATCTATGGACAGTATCCAGGCCATCTGAGACTCTGTAGTCTGCAATTTGAGACTTCTGGTTAGTCAGACATAAGGTTTTTCATTATAGAGCAAGGGGGGGGTATTGTTCTTATCTTTAAGTAGTGTTAAGACCGCTGTGACAGGCAGCTTGGCCAACCAACCCTAGAGATATACGTAAGGGTCCAGCTTGCTACTTTAGCAAGCATCACCAAAGTTGCTGTTTCTACATGCAGCAGTTTAGAGGCATGCTACTTTGAACACCCAGCCCCCAATTTGGCAGACATTCCATACCATGTGTTCATCAGCAAAACTGGGAAGGAGTCTTGGAAATACAACCTGAAAGAGAATGGGACAGCAGCTGAATGCAGAGCTCACAGTTCAATGAGATTATGATATCAAGAAAGCTTTCCATGGGGAGTGTTACAAGGAGCCTCTCACTGATTACAGGAATGGAAGCTTTAGGAGAGTCTTCTGAGGAAGTGTGCTGCAATGGCTAGAGGCCTGACTTGTTTCTGGAGGGACAAGGGGGGGAAAAAGCAGCCAATGCTGTTTTCCCCTGTAGTTTAGGGGATGTTCCCTAATTGATCAGGGACATAACAATGTTAACTGGGACAACTTTAAGTGAGGAGTTACTGTACTGATCATTAGCCAATAGAGGGTCTACATAATTCAGTAAGCTGTGCCAAGCCCAGCCAGGGAAGCCATTAGAAGTACACAAAGGATGAGGTGAAGGTAACTGGCAAGAGGTTTCACAAATAAGACTAGACTAGTTTTCAATCCAAGTCTCCCCGGAGATCAGGAATGGGAAGATCTGCCATCACCCTGCTAGTCAATTATTTCCCCGACACCCACCACCCAAAGAAGAGAGTCTGAAGACACATCTAAGATTTGATCAGAGATGCCATTGAGTTGTCAAACTCATCTCTACTGCTGAGCTTCCAAGGGATTGTTGAACTGCCCCACTTACTGCCATGAAGTCTTTAGTACAGTTTGTAGCTCCTGTAAAAATAGTAGCGACAACTTCATCTGCTGGAAGAGCATCACAGCCAATACTGTAGGTTATGTTCTTGTCCCCTGCACTGGTCCTGTTGAGCAGCAGCAGCTCTATTCTCAGCTGGTGTTGGTCATGCTATAGACACAGAATACATTGGTCAGAGTAAGATACAGTGGCAGTTTTACATTACTAGATTTTGGCCTCAGATTAGCAAATAGAGCCAGTCTTCACAGAGGCCACATGTTCAGGTTGAGAATTTGCTTCAGCTGAAGTTGCTGTCTATACAAGTTGCAGGGTTAGTTTTTAAAAAAGTTACCGTATTTGCTGCCTTACTCAAAGAAGGAATTGGATTAGTAGGGAGCCATTTTGATTAGTTGTATACAAGAACCAACCTAGTGGGTGCTTTGGGGCTGGAACACCCATGGGGGTGGGGGGGGAGAATCAGGAAAGAAAATCTCCTAGGAAAGATAGATGGTACATTATGTACCCAACTATAGCATTGCATCACTTCATTTTCTGATCACACTGTACTGGTAATAGTGGTCACTTTAGAGCCTATATCAAGTGTATATGTTCCAAAAGCAGAGGGACAGTTTTACCTCTAGTCTAGTGCAGTTCACATACAGAACAGTTAGAGTCAGCCTCTCATGATCCACCATGTAGTCACAGTCTACAATCTCTTCACCACTTGTATCTAGAAAGAGGAAAGTGGTCAGCTATGCTGCTAGATGTTGTCCTGAAAAAAAATCCAGCTAGACATGCAGCAAAACATACCAACTACATGGACCTGCCAGAAGTCACTTCCAAGCTCTCTGGGAAACCCAATCAACATTTTGTCATTGTAACAAGACACTGTCCCTACAAGAGGAAATGCACAGTCAGATATCAACTCCTTGCAACACAGAATAGTAGACAGTGTACAGACCATTATTATAAAACCCACTCACACCAGCAAATGGAAAGGAGTCATTAGTTCTGAGCACACCCCAGGGTCATTAAAACTACCACTCCCACCATGTTTAGGAGAATGCCCTGGTTACCTGGGAAGTCTAGAGCCATGGAGCTAGTAGCACCAGCTGTCAAGGGCACTATAAGGCAACCAAGTAAAAGAAGCAGCCTGCAAACAAGAGAGAAGAGGCTCAGAAGCCAGCACAGCAAACAGAACCCTCCCCATACACAACCCTAACCCCCCTTACCACATGCTGCAAAAGGACCAGCCTGGCTGCAATAGAGGCAATCTCATGGCTGAGAGACAAACCACCCAGAACAACTCACCTCCTAGGGAGATGCAGGGGTTATATAGGAGGGGCTGCAGCCCCAGCACAGGAGCAGCTCTTGGAAAACACCTGGGATGCTTTCCTCATCACCTGCTAGCAGCTGACTCTGAGGCTGATGGTTTGCACCTGGCCCTGTTCTGTGCTGCAATCAGTGAGGAGGGGGCAGGTTAGGGACAAAGCTCCTCTTTCAAGGGGATTTTATGCCCCTTTGCACAATTTGCCCACTAAAACAGCCTTGTGCTCAGCCAGGGGGTTTGTAGGGCATCCCACACTTGGGAACTATCTTCAGTAGCCCCTGCTTGGGAAATCTTCATTGCCAGGGTAGTTCTCTTCAGGAGGGACAGTTTGCCCAATATCTAGTTTGCCATAACTGTTACCAGTGTGAATGAATCCTCCCAACCCTCGGGGAAGTAGAGGAATGGTTGTAGGACAGAATGGCCTAGAAACACATTGTTAAACCCCATTCTAGAGATGGGGAAAAGTGAGACACAAAGAGATCAAGTGATTTGCCCAAAGCGAGTTATTAATTATCATTTGCTTTATGGTAGCACTTTGCCCCACCCCCGTTATCAGGGCCCCATTGTGCTAGGTGCGGTTGAATGCAGTGAGAAACAGTCCTGGCCCAAAGACTTCACAGTTTAAATAGACAACACAGAAGAAGGGTGGGAGAAAGGAAGGATTATTATCCCCATTTATATGGGCAGGGATCTATGTTACAGCGTGATTAATGCTAAGGTCACCAAGAAGCTGAGAGAAGAGCTAGTATCTGAACCCAGGTACTTTACTTGATGGATTGGGCCACAAGTCAGTGGCAGAGTCACCGAGGTATCCAGGGTCCTGTTATCTAGTTACCTCCACTGACCACTAGACCAATATTGAATGCAGTCCCAGTTCTACAATTATTATTTGTTTGTATTACCATAGTGCCTTGAAGCCCTCATCAGGGACTGGGACCCCACTGTGCTAAGCACTGTACAAACAGAACAAAAAGACACCTCCTGTCCCAGAAAGCTGACAGTCTAAGTATAAGACAGGAGACAACAGAAAGGCACAGACAATCAGACAGGTGAATACAAGGAAACAGTATTGCCCAGCATGGTAGGCCGTGGTCTCAGCACTCCAGCGGCCTAAGTGTAGTCGAGTCTTTTATAGGCATCACAGCAAAGGAGACTTTGAGGAGGGATTTGAAGGTGAATAATGAGGTGACTTTGTGATGTTTATGGGGAGCTCCTCCCAGGTGTGAGGGGCAGCATGGGAGAAATCACAAAGGTTCTTGTTTCAAAATGTAGCAGGTAGACAATGGAAGCACATTTTGATAGTGAACTCCATAAATCAGCTCCAACACCAGTTTGACAAGGTATATCTCTGCTCCAAAACTAACACAGAGAATGCAGGAAAATTCAAAGTTAAGGCTGGCATCTCTTTTGCAAGGCAGGATGGACCAGAACCTCAAAGGTAATTTAAAGAAATGGGAGTTAGACACCTAAATATCTTTGAGGATCTGGGCCTCTCTCTCTATCTTAGCTTTGAATGATGTGACTTTGTTTCCAAAGAAGAAAAAGAAAAAGGATTTGTAAGGAAATGCCAACAGACCTTTAACTGCCATGGTAGGAACAATGCAGCTATAGAAATACTTCAAATATCCATCTTCCTAAAAGGTAGCTTTGAAAACGAGCAACTTCTAGTGCCTCATTTTTATACAGAAACCAACGAGTCCAGATAGACTTCATTTAATTCTGCTGCTAATAGTGCATTCATTGTCCAGGCCACTTCCCTACAGAAATGAATTAGGTGACTGGCTGCTCCCATGATGTTCTTCACCAAGGGAAAAGGCCCTGCAACTTGCTGCCACCCCTTAGCAGTTACTGGCTTTATCAGGCATTGAGGGTACTCGATTACTTGCAGAGCTGGTTCCTAGAGTGCCCGTACTGCTTATTAATCACATAGAGCAGCACTTTTCAACTTGTGGTCCATGGACCCCTGGGGGTCTGCAGACTATGGGTATGTCTACACTACGGGATTAATCCGAATTTATATAATTCGAATTTTGGAAACAGATTGTATAAAGTCGAATGTATGTGGCCACAATAAGCACATTAATTCGGTGGTGTGCGTCCATGTACTGGGGCTAGCGTCGATTTCTGGAGCACTGCACTGTGGGTAGCTATCCCATAGCTATCCCATAGTTCCCGCAGTCTCCTCCACCCATTGGAATTCTGGGTTGAGATCCCAATGCCTGATGGGGCCAAAAACATTGTCGCGGGTGGTTCTGGGTATATCCTCCCCCCTCTCCAGGGAAGCAATGGCAGACAACCGTTTCGCACCTTTTTCCTGGGTGAATAGTGCAGACGCCATACCACAGCAAGCATGGAGCCCGCTCAGCTCAAGACAGCAGTCATGAACATTGTAAACACCTCAAGCATTATCGTGCAGTTTATGCTGAACCAGAACCTGCAAAACCAGGCGGCGAGGAGTAGGCTACGGCAGCGCAGCAGCGAGAGTGATGAGGATATGGACATGGGATTCTATCAAACCACGGGATCCGGTGCTTTGGAGATCATACTGTTAATGGGGCAGGTTATAGCCGTGGAACGCCGATTCTGGGCCCGGGAAACAAGCACAGACTGGTGGGACCGCATAGTGTTGCAGGTGTGGGATGATTCCCAGTGGCTGCGAAAATTTCGCATGCATAAGGGCACTTTCTTGGAACTTTGTGACTTGCTTTTCCCTGCCCTGAAGCACCAGAATACCAAGATGAGAGCAGCCCTCACAGTTGAGAAGCGAGTGGCGATAGCCCTGTGGAAGCTTGCAACGCCAGACAGCTACCGGTCAGTCGGGAATCAATTTGGAGTGGGCAAATCTACTGTGGGGGCTGCTGTGATGCAAGTAGCCAAAGCAATCACTGAGGTGCTGCTACGAAAGGTAGTGACTCTGGGAAATGTGCAGACCATAGTGGATGGCTTTGCTGCAATGGGATTCCCTAACTGTGGTGGGGCGATAGATGGAACCCATATCCCTATCTTGGCACCGGAGCACCAGGGTACCCAGTACATAAACCGCAAGTGGTACTTTTCAATGGTGCTGCAAGCACTTGTGGATCACAAGGGACGTTTCACCAACATCAACGTGGGCTGGCTGGGAAGGGTTCATGACGCTTGCGTCTTCAGGAACACTAATCTGTTTAAATGGCTGCAGCAAGGGACTTACTTCCCGGACCAGAAAATAACTGTTGGGGATGTTGAAATGCCAATAGTTATTCTTGGGGACCCAGCCTACCCCTTAATGCCATGGCTCATGAAGCCATACACAGACAGCCTGGACAGGAGTCAGGAGCTGTTCAACTACAGGCTGAGCAAGTGCAGAATGGTGGTAGAATGTGCATTTGGCCGTTTAAAAGGTCGCTGGTGATTGTTACTGACTCGCTCAGACCTCAGCCAAACCAATATCCCCATTGTTATTTCTGCTTGCTGTGTGCTCCACAATCTCTGTGAAAGTAAGGGCGAGACCTTTATGGCGGGGTGGGAGGCTGAGGCAAATCGCCTGGCTGCTGATTACGCGCAGCCAGACACCAGGGCGATTAGAAGAGCACACCAGGAAGCGCTGTGCATCAGAGAAGCTTTGAAAACCAGTTTCATGACTGGCCAGGCTACAGTGTGAAATTTCTGTTTGTTTCTCCTTCATGAAAACCCGCCCCCTTTATTGACTCATTCTCTGTAAGGAACCTACCCTCCCCCTTCCCCCAGCTTGCTTTCAAAGGAAATAAAGTCACTATCGTTTAAAAATCATGTATTCTTTATTAATTGATTATAAACATAGGGAGAGAACCGACAAGGTAATCTGGGTGAGGTTTGGGAGGAGGATAGGAGGGAAGTAAAAGGCCACTGAAAAAATTCAATATAATGACAGCCTTTTGGTTGGGCTGTCCACTAGGGTGGAGTGGGAGGGTGCATGGAGCCTCCCCCCTCCCCGTGTTCTTACACATCTGGGTGAGGAGGATATGGAACATGGTGAGGGGGGAGGGAGGTTATACAGCGGCTGCAGCGGCAGTCTGTTATCCTGCTGCCGTTCCTGAAGCTGCACCAGACGCCAGAGCATGTCCGTTTGATCACGCAGCAGCCCCAGCATTGCAGCCTGCCACCCCTCATGACCTCACGTTCACTGGCATCTTTCCTAAATTTAGATACCGTGTCCTTCCACTCATTCAAATGAGCTCTTTCATTGCGGGTGCATTCCGTTATTTCCATGAACATCTCGTCTCGCGTCCTCTTTCTCCACCGCCTTATCTGAGATAGCTTTCGGGACAGAGGAGGGAGGCTTGAAAAATTTGCAGCTGCTGGAGGGAGGGTTGAAAAAAAGGAGAGAAGTTTTTAAAATGATACATTTTACAGAACAATGCTTATACTCTTTCATGGTGAACAACACTATTCACATTACATAGCACATGTGATTTCAGTACAAGGTCGCATTTTCCATCTTAATATTGACTGACTGTGGCTTTGGTGTTAGAGATCACAGACGCAGGTCCGGGCAACAGAATTCAGCTTGCATGCGGCCATGGTAAGCCGTTGTCTTTCGGCTTCTGCGCCCTCCTTTCCTACATACCAAGCAAAGCCCGTTGACTGCTGCGGTTTTCCTGTTAACCTTCAGCAGCAGAAAACAAACTAACCCCCCCATCCAATTTTCTGGGATGATCGCTTTATCCCTCCCCCCACCGCATGGCTGGTATCAGGGAAGATCCCTGCAGAAACCAAACTAACCCCCCCACCCTCCCTCCCGCCATGAATTATCTGGGATGATCACGTACCCCTCCCCCCACCGCGTGGCTGGTAATAGGGAAGATCCCTGCTAGCCAAACGCGAAAAGCTCAGGGCCAATCCCCCCCCCCCCCCCCCCCCTGGCCAACTGCAGGGAAGGATTTCTTTTCAGCCACAGGCAAACTGCCCAGTAGGAACGGCCACCTCTGTCCCCTTAATTAAATTCCCATATTTCAACCAGGTTACCATGAGCGATATCACTCTCCTGAGGATTACACAGCGAGATAAAGAATGGATGTTGCTTGAATGCCAGCAAACACCGGGACCATATGCTGCCAGGCTTTGTAATGCAATGATACCAGATTACTTGCTGCAAGCATGGCGCGGTCAAGTGTCCTACCATGGAGGACGGAATAAGGCTGCACTGCCCAGAAACCTTGTGGCAAAGCTTTTGGAGTACCTCCAGGAGAGCTTCATGGAGATGTCCCTGGAGGATTTCCGCTCCATCCCCAGACACGTTAACAGACTTTTCCAGTAGCTGTACTGGCCGCGAATGCATCCCAAGTCCTAGGGCAAAATAATCATTAAAAAACGCTTGTTTTAAAAGCAAGTTTTATATTTTAAAAGGTAAACTCACCTGAGGTCCCTTCCATGGGGTCATGGTCTTGGATATTGGCTTGGGAGGGTACTTCAGTCAGGCTGAGAAAAAGATCCTGGCTGTTGGGAAGAATGGAGTGCTGGGTGCTCTCCGCAAGTTCGTCCTCCTCCTCCTCCTCTTCCCCGTCCGCAGAATCCTCAGGTGTAGCTGATGAGATTATCCCCACCTCGGAATCCACGGTCAGAGGTGGGGTAGTGGTGGCGCCCCCCCCCCCCCCCGCCAGAACTGAATGCAGCTCGGTGTAGAAGCGGCATGTCCGCGGCTCTGACCCGGAGCGACCATTTGCCTCCTTTGTTTTTTGATAGGCTTGTCTGAGCTCCTTAACTTTCACGCGGCACTGATCTGAATCCCTATTGTGGCCTCTCTCCATCATGCCCTTGGAGATTTTTTCAAAAGTTTTGGCATTTCATCTTTTCGAACGAAGTTCTGCTAGCACTGAATCCTCTCCCCATATAGCGATCAGATCCAGTACCTCCCCTACGGTCCATGCTAGTGCTCTTTTTTGATTATCGGCCTGCATGGTTACCTGTGCTGATGAGCTGAGCTATCTGTGGTCACCTATGCTCTCCACGCTGGGCAAACAGGAAATGAAATTCAAATGTTCACGGAGCTTTTCCTGTCTACCTGGCCAGTGCATCCAAGTTCAGATTGCTGTCCAGAGCGGTCACAATGGTGCACTGTGGGACAGCTCCCGGAGGCCAATACCATCAAATTGCAGCCACACTAACCCTAATTCAAAATGATAATATCGATTTTGGTGCTACTCCGCTTGTCGGGGTGGAGTACAAAAATTGATTTAAAGAGCCCTTTATTTTGAAATAAATGGCTTCATTGTGTGGATGGGTGCAGGATTAATTTGATTTAATGCTGCTAAATCTGAATTAAAGTCATAGCGTAGACCAGGCCTGAGTCTAAGGGGTCCAGGAAAGGTGACAATGAAAAGTTTCAGATCCTAGAAAAGACATGCTGTTTTTCTGATTAATCAAAAGTATGCAAATACATCTGCCTACAAGTCAAAACCTGGAAGTGTTGTCATTACCACAGATGCCCACAGTTTAGTGCCCTTTCTCATGCCATGTCGAGCATGTGCAACAATTATAGCTAAGACTTCTATGGTAGAGGTCCGCAGGCCACAGGGTGAATTTCATTCACCTCCATTTGAAAAATTTTAGGGGTCCACAAATGACAAAAACACTGAGCTATAGGAAATGAAGCTTTACTAGTAAGGGCAGTAGTGAAGGGGATTAGAGAATTCCTCCACTAGCTGTGCAGCTGTTGACAAGATATGCATTTGCAGTTTTGGAGATGGACATTGGGCTGGATTAATGCTCTAGCATGGGAGAAAAGCTAACGGGGAAACACAAGGAGATTGTTAGCTTTCATTGCTCCCCCTGCATTTCCTTTTGACTGAGGTGGAGTCCCCTAAAGTATGCTGGTTTATTTCCCACTGGGGAAAATGCCCATGACAATTTAGTTGTTTCTACAGCACAGGAATAGATGAGCCACTGTGCAGGGAGAGGGCCCCACCCGCTTCTTCCAGAAATTTTTTTTCCTTTGGTTGCTCACTAGAACAGGCCCTGTGGGGCTGAACCTGTATTCACACTCCCCCCTGCATAAGTCACATGGGGCAGTTGTAGAATCCTGTCATTTGTACCAATGTGGGCATCACTCCTCCCCCACCCACATCCAAAGCAGTCCTGCTAAGAACTAGCATGTTATACAGTACTGATTGCTTGGGTACTGTGTAAAGAAAACCCAGCAATGAACTCATCCATTCACACACATGGTAAGGCTAGTTGGAAGCCATACAGATTGGTTTTGGCCAGGTACTAAGAGAATCACCTGAAAGGGTGCCAGCCTCTTCAGCTGCCACATGCCTTCCTTCCACTACCCCTGACAGCAGGATCTTACCATTCCCTCCCCACTTTTTACAGTAGTAGAATGGCACATTGACATCCTTGCCAGAACTCCTACTGCCAAGTGCTTTGGCCAACAGAGGTGGCTGTGCTTGTTTATGTAGCTTCCATACAACTGTAGACAGAGCTGTTGTTTATATGGACAGACTGCTTTGAGGGAAGAAAGGGCTGTGTTGATTCCCCAGCTTGCATTGGATTTAATACTACACCCATAGAATAGCAGAGGGTATGCTGATTTTAGAGGTGGTTGCTTTCATCTACCAAGAACACTAGCAAGGTTAGGTCTGGTCATTATCTGTATAATAGTACTCTTTGCAAGCATAATGCATACACTGCAATTGAAATTTGGCTATATGAGACTAGCGTTAGTCTCCTTTCCCCCATGCTATTTTAAGTGATATACTAAAGCTTTGAAAAGTGCATTTGCTCACTGTCATCGCTTTGCACCCCTTTCACAGTGTGGACAATACAGAAAACTACATATAAACTCCTACTGCAGTTCTTAGAGGAAGGAAGGGGATTTGCCCAGAGAAGTACTGTAGGGGGGAAAAAATCTCAGTGGAAGCCCCCTCAGATTCTGCCAGCACTCTAACAGTGCTTCCTCACTGCTATTACTTGAGCTTCTCTTGATATACAACATGAGAAATGAGTAGGGTTAGGTGACAAGAATAGTCACTCATGCCAACGAAGATCTTCAAAACAGCAAGAGGAACAGTCTCTAGCTACCTTAGGAGAAGAGCATAGTGATGCTAAAGGATTGCGTGAGGGGAGGAAAGCAGTGAGATATTTACAGTTATTCAAGCGGGGGGGGGGGGGAAATCACAATTCAGACAGTTTATCCAATTAAATTCTCATTTATTAGGAGAAAGCAGTTATTACATTTTCCTCCAAAAAAAATTCTTAAGTGGTACTTCCATGGAACTAGCTATCTTGCAATTTTGCACATATAGGAAAGCAGCAGCTGTGAAAAATACCATCACCTTAGAATTAGATGCTAGTATAGTTATGTCTGACACCAGGATTAAGCTACTGTCCAGTCCCAGAGGAGAGGACCTTCAAGTTAATGCTGCAATTGTCAGGTTTGGTTTTCAGGTGGCTTAAAAACAAAAGGCAGGCAAGTTACTCAGCCTTGAATGGGGTGAAGATAGCCTGATGAAGAGTTCACTTTAAGGAAAAGTAATTATGGTAGCTGCTAGTAAGAAGATGGCTCTGTTCTTTATGGCAGTACCTTCACTGATTTTATGCTTGAAGGTCTAAGGCTATGGCTAGAGTAAATAGGTATCTTTAAATTTTCAGTTAGAGATATGCTTTGCCACTGTTTACCACATGAAAGTTGGTAAATAAGCACCTGACTTTCACAATAAGCCAAAAAAATCAAGCTAATCCCATTTCAAAACAAGCCAATCCTTAAGAACCCCAACACTATGATTAGATCCCCCTGGTGTGCAGTCTGGGACTGTGGCAGGCCTGCTGTGTACCCCTGACTCTTCCCCCACCCCACTTGCCAGGAGCTGATAAAAAGCAGCAACAAAAAAAAAAAAAAAAAAAAAAAAACAGCCTAATTTCTCCCTTCATTTGGCATGAAGCTGCATATTCCTGATCAATTGCCACTTTCCACATTTACTGTGGATACCTTAGCCTTTGTGTAGTTGTCAGAGACTAAGGTAGAGAAGTGATGGGTTAATTTTAGCAACATCTTGTGTTGGAGGAGTCTACTTGTCTAGGTCCATTGCCAGTCACTGACTGCTGTGTGGCTCTATGTTTAGTTTAGGGCAATTATTTCCAATATTGGAATCTGGACTACACAGTTTGTTCTCTGCTGCATGTTTGGAAGCTTGTATTCAGAGTAGGCCACAGCTATGGATGACAGATTTATGAAATCCATATTGCTGGCCTAAGTTTAAGCCTACTCTAGTGGCTAGTATCTGCAAGAGTCACCACCGCTATGCCATGACACTTGAGCTACACCGTGTAGCTCTAGACCTCAGCCATGCAAGTGCTTGGGTAAGCCAGAAGAGTAGCAGAGAAGGTTTACAGACAGAACATTTACTAGAAGGATTTTTTTTAATAAAAAGCTAGTGTCTGGTACTAAAAGCAAATGGACTATGCAATATGAGCTGTTAGTTTCACTAGTGATAGACATGATGCTGTTGGGATAAAGAACACAATCTCCTAAAATTTAGGGCTAGTACTCAGACTCTTGCAGGTCTACCCTGCTGCTGCTAATGTGGTCATTAGCACTAACTTCTAGTAGTGAAGTTATGGATGGGATTAGAGGAAACATGGAGCTCTTATGCTTAAGACCAAGTCCCTGGGTTGTCACCTTAATTATGACACAAGTCACTGTATGTTAGTTTTCTTTGAGATTGCACCAAGGAGAGATTGGGCTCATTTTAGATTCCTTTTTCCTGTAGGAAAGGCTGGCAACAATACAAGTGCCTTTACCCTACTACGTTAACTAAGCAGTAAGGAGCAGCTGTATAGTAGGATAGGTATTTGACAATTAAGCAATAAGATTGGGACAGTTGTCAGGCTAGTGCAGTTATGCTAGTTAAAGTTTTTACCATGGGACCTGCTCGTTGTTTTGTCTGAACTAGAGAGGAGCCAAGTCTGACTTGCTTCTGTTAATACCAAGCTTCTAGTTTTGTATTGAAACGAGCCACTTCTGAAATAAAGAGAGTCAACCATGAATTAGTGTATCAGCAGTTTATTTTGTCACACATCATTTAGTGTCTCACTTTACCATTACAGCTTTTGTCCTCTTCAGATTTTTAAAGAGATACCAGTGCAGTGACCATCAGACCAAGGATCACTGTAGCTGCTGCTACAGTGGTCCATGCCCCATCTCTCAGTTGATTTTCTTCTGTAGGGAGAAAAGGTAGAACCACAAATTAGTGACCATATTAGGCAATAAATT
Source organism: Trachemys scripta elegans (assembly GCF_013100865.1). Lineage (NCBI taxonomy): Eukaryota > Metazoa > Chordata > Testudines > Emydidae > Trachemys > Trachemys scripta. Next base: position 16,209,565 of record NC_048307.1, on the reverse strand, counting down.
TGAACAACCAACAACATGCATCAGCTAGGTAAAGGAGAAGAGCATTTGTTCCATACCTTGGGTTGAAGGCCATTCATCTGCTACAAAGATAACAGGACCAGGTAAGCTTGCTACACCAGAGTTCTCTGCTTGCACCACAGTATCTGCAAGAGTTCAGTCACTACATGATTCTGAGTAACTGAAGTCGGAAATCCACTAACCTAGCAAGCTAACTGGCTATATTCTAGTTCTGTCCAGAGGAGAACAGAAATTATTTGAGGGCTAGAAAGCCATGTCCTACAAAGGTTGTAAAGTGGGTTGTTTAGTCCAGAAAAGACAACTGAGGGGTACCTTACTTTTACATACTTTAGACCTCCCCACTGATAATAGGGCTGGGTCACTTTTTTAATATAAATTAAAAAGAGGACTAAATCAGGGGCTTCAATCACATCAAGGGATGTTTAGACTAGACATTAGGCAAGCTTGCCTAACTGTAAGGGTAGTTAGGCACTGGAACAAGTTACCTAGTTGGTTTGCAGAATCTGCCACTGGTGGTAGTTCAAGAGTCCGAGGTAGATTAGATAGTACTGCACTGAACCAGGACTAAGGAGACTGGCCTAGAAGGCCTAGCAAGTTCCCTTCCACACCTACATTTTATGATTCTGCTGTGGTATGACAGCATGTTTACTGTGATATTCTAGTTGCCAACAGTGATTAGATCCTACCTCGTTTGTTTCTGGCTGACTGAGGACATCTTGGTGAACACAGAGGGGAATCCAGATGAAGTCTGTCACAGAGTAGAGCACTGCAGTGGAAGTACACCTAGAGGAAAGATAAGGGAGAGACATTTGGTGCATAGGAAGCCCCTAGCATTTAGCTACTACAAGAGGGACTGCACTTACTAGGCTAGTGAGAGCCTTGCCATCTGAGACAAAGGCAAAGGTTTTCACTTCAAATCTCTGGCGATAGTTGGGATAGCTGACTGCAAGGCTCACTGGATGAAATACAGTTCTGTAGTTGTCCAGTTCATAGTCACACCTACAGGAGAGACATGTTGAAAGTCATGGGGGAGGGGAGGAGAGGAAGGCAGTTTCTTAGATAGAAGAGAGTTAAAAATGAGAGGAGAGGCTTGGAATGTTTGCTTCATTAACATTAAAGTTCAATATTTAGTCCATTGCCCACAAGAGACCCTCAATACTGTTTCCAAGAGGCCTGCAGGCCTGCATTAGGACAGCAATTCATTGAAGGTTTGATTCACTCAGTTGTGAACTATTATTTGAGTTACAGTTGGAATTTGCACTTGAGCATGTGCACTGAAGTGTCTAAAGGACTAGCTTGACCTAATGCTACAATGACCTATGCTTGTGAGATCAGATCTTAACCAGACAGCAACCCTTTGCTCCTACATCCATGTGAGGAGCCTCACAGTACAAGTCACATTGCTCTCACAGCTCCAACAAGCTTTTGCATTGTATTTCAGAGAAACACGATGGTGAGGCTGGCCTGCTCATGTTCCTGCAGCAGTTGCATTATACCCACCCATCCACAACAATGTTCCACTGGGGCAGAGAGCTTGGATCTTGTGATGTTGTTGCCCAACAGTCATCCAATACCAGTTTGATGTTGGGGTCATTGCGGTTCAGAACTTGCACTTCCAAGAAGATTGGTTGCTGTAGATATTTCACAATGGGGTACTGGTCATCACTGTAGGGCTGCAAGTAGGAGTCATCTGAAAAACCAAGTATGGTAGAGTTAGGCATCCCAGTACACAAGAGGTAGTAATTCTTGCAGGAATCTTGATCTAGAGACAGGAATAAGCCAACTATGTAAGAAGTTGGATACTGTATGTGCATAGAAGGACACATCTAGTGGGTGCTTTAGTTGAACTCCTTACAAAGGGAAAACAGGTATCAGAGGGGTAGCTGTGTTAGTCTGAATCTGTAAAAAAAAAAAAAAAAGCAGAGGGTCCTGTGGCACCTTTAAGACTAACAGAAGTCTTGGGAGCATAAGCTTTTGTGGGTAAGAACCTCACTTCTTCAGATGCCAAGAACATTTCCTTGACAGACATCAGGAGATGCTTCTACGGCCACAATGTTCTGAAGATTCAGAGCAGGCGCAGCAGGGACAGAAGGATTGTGAGGAGGTTTGGCAGCATGTGACCTCGAGAAGGAGAAAGAGAAGCATCCATGCACCAGCAATGGAAATACAGGTGAGCAATCGTTTCCATGTTCTCTCTAGAGGTACTAATGCGGAGAGTGGACTAGATGACCCATCTGAGGGAAGGGAGCAGAAGGAGACTGATTGGAAGGCAAAAGATGCCCTGTCCTAGGGATGGGGGTTCCATGACCACCACTCCCAAGAGGAGGAGGAGGGTGGTGGTGGTCGGGGACTCCCTCCTCAGGGGGACTGAGTCATCTATCTGCTGCCCCGACCGGGAAAACCGAGAGGTCTGCTGCTTGCCAGGAGCTAGGATACACGATGTGACGGAGAGACTGCCGAGACTCATCAAGCCCTCAGATCACTACCCCTTCCTGCTTCTCCACGTGGGCACCAATGATGCCAAGAAGGACCTTGAGCGGATCACTGCAGACTACGTGGCTCTGGGAAGAAGGATAAAGGAGTTTGAGGCGCAAGTGGTGTTCTCGTCCATCCTCCCTGTGCAAGGAAAAGGCCGGGGTAGAGACCGTCGAATCGTGGAAGTCAACGAATGGCTACGCAGGTGGTGTCGGAGAGAAGGCTTTGGATTCCTCGACCATGGGATGGTGTTCCAAGAAGAAGGAGTGCTAGGCAGAGATGGGCTCCACCTAACGAAGAGAGGGAAGAGCATCTTCGCCAGCAGGCTGGCTAACCTAGTGAGGAGGGCTTTAAACTAGGTTCACCGGGGGAAGGAGACCAAAGCCCTGAGGTAAGTGGGGAAATGGGATCCTGGGAGGAAGCACAAGCAGGAGAGCGCAAGAGGGGAGGACTCCTGTCTCATGCTGAGAAAGAGGGACGATCGATGAGTTATCTTAAGTGCCTATACACAAATGCAAGAAGCCTGGGAAACAAGCAGGGAGAACTGGAAGTCCTGGCACAGTCAGGGTACTATGATGCGATTGGAACAACAGAGACTTGGTGGGATAACTCACATGACTGGAGTACTGTCATGGATGGATATAAACTGTTCAGGAAGGACAGGCAGGGCAGAAAAGGTGGGGGAGTTGCATTGTATGTAAGAGAGGAGTATGACTGCTCAGAACTCCGGTATGAAACTGCAGAAAAACCTGAGAGTCTCTGGATAAAGTTGAGAAGTGGGAGCAACAAGGGTGATGTTGTGGTTGGAGTCTGCTATAGACCACCAGACCAGGGGGATGAGGTGGACGAGGCTCTCTTCTGGCAACTAGCAGAAGTTGCTAGATCGCAGGCCCTGGTTCTCATGGGAGACTTTAATCACCCTGATATCTGCTGGGAGAGCAATACAGTGGTGCACAGGCAATCCAGGAAATTTTTGGATAGTGTAGGGGACAATTTCCTGGTGCAAGTGCTGGAGGAACCAACTAGGGGCAAAGCTTTTCTTGACCTGCTACACAAACAGAGAAGGATTAGTAGGGGAAGCAAAAGTGGATGGGAACCTGGGAGGCAGTGACCATGAGATGGTAGAGTTCAGGATCCTGACACAGGGAAGAAAGGAGAGCAGCAGAATACAGACCCTGGACTTCAGAAAAAGCAGACTTTGACTCCCTCAGGGAACAGATGGGCAGGATCCCCTGGGAGAATAACATGAAGGGCAAAGGGGTCCAGGAGAGCTGGCTGTATTTTAAAGAATCCTTATTGAGGTTGCAGGAACAAACCATCCCGATGTGTAGAAAGAATAGTAAATATGGCAGGCTACCAGCTTGGCTAATCAGTGAAATCCTTGCTGATCTTAAACGCAAAAAAGAAGCTTACAAGAAGTGGAAGATTGGACAATTGACCAGGGAGGAGTATAAAAATATTGCTCAGGCGTGCAGGAGTGAAATCAGGAAGGCCAAATCACACTTGGAGTTGCAGTTAGCAAGAGATGTTCAGAGTAACAAGAAGGGTTTCTTCAGGTATGTTAGCAACAAGAAGAAAATCAAGGAAAGTGTGGGCCCCTTACTGAATGAGGGAGGCAACCTAGTGACCGAGGATGTGGTAAAAGCTAATGTACTCAATGATTTTTTTGCCTCTGTCTTCACGAACAAGGTCAGCTCCCAGACTGCTGCACTGGGCAGTACAGTATGGGGAGAAGGTGACCAGCCCTCTGTGGAGAAAGAAGTGGTTCGGGACTATTTAGAAAAACTGGACGTGCACAAGTCCATGGGGCCGGATGCACTGCATCTGAGGGTGCTAAAGGAGTTGGCGGGTGAGATTGCAGAGCCATTAGCCATTATTTTTGAAAACTCATGGTGATTGGGGGAGGTCCCAGATGACTGGAAAAAGGCTAATGTAGTGTCCATCTTTAAAAAAGGGAAGACGGAGGATCTGGAGAACTACAGGCCAGTCAGCCTCACCTCAGTCCCTGGAAAAAATCATGGAGCAGGTCCTCAAGGAATCAATTATGAAACATTTAGAGGAGAGGAAAGTGATCAGGAACAGTCAGCATGGATTCATGAAGGGGAAGTCGTGCCTGACTAACCTAATTGCCTTCTATGATGAGATAACTGGCTCTGTGGATGAGGGGAAAGCAGTGGATGTGTTATTCCTTGACTTTAGCAAGGCTTTTGATACGGTCTCCCACAGTATTCTTGCTGCCAAGTTAAAGAAGTATGGGCTGGATGAATGGACTGTAAGGTGGATAGAAAGCTGGCTAGATTGTCGGACTCAACGGGTAGTGATCAATGGCTCCATGTCTAGTTGGCAGCTGGTTTCAAGCGGAGTGCCCCAAGGGTCGGTCCTGGAGCCGGTTTTGTTTAATATCTTTATTAATGATCTGGAGGATGGTGTGGACTGCACTCTCAGCAAGTTTGCAGATGACACTAAACTAGGAGGCGTGGTAGATACACTAGAGGGTAGGGATCGGATACAGAGGGACCTAGACAAATTAGAGGATTGGGCCGAAAAAAAAACCTGATGAGGTTCAACAAGGACAAGTGCAGAGTCCTGCACTTAGGACGGAAGAATCCCATGCACTGCTACAGACTAGGGACCGAATGGCTAGGTAGCAGTCCTGCAGAAAAGGACCTAGGGGTCACAGTGGACGAGAAGCTGGATATGAGTCAGTGTGCTCTTGTTGCCAAGAAGGCTAATGGCATTTTGGGCTGTATAAGTAGGGGCATTGCCAGCAGATCGAGGGATGTGATCGTTGCCCTTTATTAGACATTGGTGAGGCCTCATCTGGAATACTGTGTCCAGTTTTGGGCCCCACACTACAAGAAGGATGTGGAAAAATTGGAAAGAGTCCAGCGGAGGGCAACAAAAATGATTAGGGGTCTGGAGCACATGACTTATGAGGAGAGGCTGAGGGAACTGGGATTGTTTAGTCTCCAGAAGAGAAGAATGGGGGGGGGGGGGGATTTGATAGCAGCCTTCAACTACCTGAAGGGGGGGTTCCAAAGAGGATGGAGCTCGGCTGTTCTCAGTGGTGGCAGACGACAGAACAAGGAGCAATGGTCTCAAGTTGCAGTGGGGGAGGTCCAGGTTGGATATCAGGAAAAACTATTTCACTAGGAGGGTGGTGAAGCACTGGAATGGGTTACCTAGTGAGGTGGTGGAGTCTCCTTCCTTGGAGGTTTTTAAGGCACGGCTTGACAAAGCCCTGGCTGGGATGATTTAGCTGGGAATTGGTCCTGCTTTGAGCAGGGGGTTGGACTAGATGACCTCTTGAGGTCCCTTCCAACTCTGATATTCTATGATTCTAACAGTAGATAGCTTTAGGAGGCTTACTGTTCTCCCTGGCATCCCCACTGGATTCCCCCATAGCAAGAGGCTCTCATATATAAATAGATATAAAAATAAAAGAAACACCCCACAACAAATTTAGTCTGCCAGGTCTAGGTCACAGATCAGCTGTGAAGGATTCATGCCACCCCCAGATACATTTTGCTCTCCAGGTCTACTTCTTTGGATAGTAGGGACTGAAGAGCTCCTTTGACTGTGGAGGGAGTCACTTCATTCTGCCCTGGCCATAATTTGCAGCTAGATGCAAGCTTTACCTGGATAGATCAGCAGGATCAAGGAGAGAGGACCCTGGTTTATTGAAGAAACTGGAGGAGGGAGACTGCTTATCCTTGCGCTCAGGGATGCATCACCACTTTTGTAGGTGCACACTACTGTCAGCCTGAAAGACAATACTCAGCATCTCAACACAAGGTTAGCCAGCAATCTGAACAGTCACTTTGCTTAGTGTTGTGACTGGCTCTCACTGGCAGAGTTGTGGACTGACCTGAATTCACTGTCCCTAGAAATCCTGCGTGGTGGTAGATCTGCCCACAAAGCACGAACTTCATTCTCATAAGTTATCCTCTCACCTTCAAACTACAGGGGATACAGGAGTGTTAGTGACTGCCCTGCCACTGGAGCTCCTTTAGCAGTCACTGTCCTGGACACTTACCCTCTGCCTTGTTCCACACATGTTCAGTGGGACATGAAACCGAACCATGTCATTTGAGGGAGACTTGAAGACTGGTTTGCATGTAGGATCTCTTAGCCTGATGGTATCCAAGTCTAGGGCTGGTTTTGTCCTGTCACTGAGTACTTCAAAGTCCATGTAGCCATCCTGAGTGCACACAGCAGCTGAAACATTCAAGGAGGTGGGCATGGGTTGCTGTAGGGGGACTCCGCTACATGGTGCTGTGCAGTCCCTGCCTCAGTTCAGTGAGGAAGTAGAGTCTTTTAGCTGAGCTGTGTGTACAGGGGCCCTGACTACCCTAAGTTGTTCTGCACCTAACTGGATTATTCCTGGTCTCCATTTTGGATAGCATGATCTGGAGGGCAAGGATCCTGCAACAGCTCATGTCAGGAAGCTCAATGACCCAGAACTGCTCACAAAGCAGTGCTCTATGGCTCACTGAGGAAGAATCAGATTGGCGGGTGGGCTGGAGTCCACCCATTAGCCTGCACTAATCAGCTCAGACAGGGGAACCTGGTGTATGCTTCTAGTCTATTACCTACCCCTTAGGGCAGGTAAGCAAGGGCTGGGTGTCTCAGCACCAGAGCCAATTCTTAAGGGAGTATAAGGGGGGGGAGGGAGGGGGAGAAGATGAGCAGGGCAGAACAAAGCCCTCTATAGTTGAGAGAGTCAGCAGCATGGGGGGGGGGGGAGAAGAGAATCCTCAGAGATGGAGTTGTGATCTGTTGTGCCTTCTGCCATCCCCATGAAAAGGAGTTGTCATTACTATGTGGACAGTCAGGGGAGCTAGGTGATCACCAAGCAGTGGGTCATGTCCAGATCACCCAAATAGCAACTGAAGAAACTGTCCTTACCAGCAAAGAAAGGGCATCTATATAGACCCAGGGAACATGACCTCAACTAAATGGGCTCCAAGACAAAGGTGCAGAGTCCCTACATAGGACATTTTGCCTGCCAGTTACTAGGAGTTTGCACCAGACATATCTGCACTTTTAGCCATAGGTAGAGCTCAACTATTATGTTCCTATCAAAGATGGAAGCCCCAGATTCATTGAATAACCCCACAGCACATTACTCTGTCTCCTGCATTAAGGAAATTCATCTCAGGGAGCCACTGACTTGCAACACTGTCATTCTGTAGATCAGTACTTCAGGGACAGCTAAAACTGCACTGCGACAGGAAGAGTTCCCAGGAAGAATGGACTGTCTTACCTATTGGTGCATGTTGATCACAGGGACACTCTGGATAAGTCACCATTGACAGCATTTCTCCATGGAAGTTGAAAGTTAGCCTTAGAGATGCCATGTATGACTGAAGTCCTAAGCAGCTCTCCTCATACAGCTGGAAGAGAAGGAGGCCATGACATTTCATATTCGAGTAGTTGTGTTTGCAGCAAAGTTAACACTTTGCCTCTGAATCTGAGGGTCATTTCAAATGGACTAATCTAGCCAGCAATATTAGTGTTTCAGAAAGATACTTCTCAACCATTTAATACATCTCCTGGATCAAGTAGTAGGGATTTGGAGAGTTTAAATCAGTAAGACTAGATCCAAAGTGTCTGTTCATGGAGCTATGCATGTTAGACCTAGATTGAAGTTCAAAGTGAGCCATACAAGTGCACTTTTGACCCTGCAGAATCAGCATGTGGTCCATTTTCTTTCAGCTTGAACTCTTACTTAGGGGGCATCAGATTGCAGCATGCTATATTCTGTCCACACAACCATTCCTGACCCAAAACTGACAAGATCAGCAGAACACAGAATGGTATTCCCTCCCCTTCATATCTAAGGATAGTAGACCAGCTTCCTCTTGTCCTTGCCTCTCATCTTATCCATTAGGGATAATCTCTATCCTTATGGAAAATTTCAGGAGGGTGCTTCATGATTAGCATGTAGCAGACATGAAGCCTCTCCAGGTGAGCACAGAGGTTGAGCTACTGGCATAAGACAAGAGAAGGATCAGAACTATTGATGCTAGAACAAGCAGCCTGAATTTGATGAGGTAGCAAGGGGTAGTCTGACAGGAGACATTGCTAGAATGGTCAGCAAGGGAGATTTTTAGCAGCTGTATCTGGGGAGGGCTGGTAGAGATGGGGCTTGTGTGGGTGTCAGAAAGGAGACCGTTTTAGCTGTATTAGAAGTTATGCTTAGGAAGATTGAGGTGATCTGTGTGTGGGGGTTGAGTCTGAGGGAGGTTCAGACAGTTGCCAAGTGGTGATGCGAGAAGGACTGACCATCTAGTCAGTGCCTTGGTATTGACTCCAGAGGTCTCAATCTGGTTTTTGTAACTAAGTCCTTCTCTACTCCATCTTTCAAAAAGAAAAAAACCAAAAAACCCACAAGCCATTTGTGACCTTTCCTAAAGGAGATGCTACTAGTCTGTAGTGATCTTACTCTGGACTTCAGGATTCTTCTGTTGATGTGCAGTTTCACTCCCCTTTGTGTGTCCAGAGCAATTCCATTTGCTTGGAGTTCATTCATGGGAATGTTTCGGTTTTCTATACTCACAGCTGAGAGGATCCCTGGGAAAGCTGGGATGGCAACAGTCATGTGTGTTGAGTTACAGGTTGCTGGACCTGCAATAATAGCTCTGTTAGTTTCTATAGAAGTTTTAAGATAGAAGTCCCTCTAGGTCAGCAGAGGGGCCAGCTTCCTTGGTGAAGAGAGGAAGCTTTACCTGGTGCACAGATCATTCTTGATTCTACAGTTAGTCGCTGGTCAGGAGGCCCATATGAAAGCTTGAGTGCCACAGTATACAGCATCTGGTTGTCTTGCTGCAGAGGACAGACATGGTTGAGAACATCAGGTTATTCATAGTGAGGTTTCCAGTGTCAGCATTAAAAAAAAGAAGTCTATTAGGATTCAGTAAGCTAGGCTGCAGTTCTGGAGAGACTTCAGATGTTATGAGAAGTCTTGCAGGGCACATTGGCCATTTAAATTGCTGTTGGGGGTTGGGCAGAAGTAGCCACTGGAGTAACACTCTGGCGGTTTGTTACTCCTATGCAGGGGAGTTCTTGGAAAGGGTGAACAAGCTCCATTCTAAGGAATCATGCACCACATGGTGTCATAGCCAGAAGTCAAGCTACAGCTGTTGTGAGTCAGCAGTAGAGATTTCACTACTGGCCTCTCTTGTCATAAGGACAAGCTACTTAATATTACCATGGGTCATTGTTAAGATGCTTAGGTCATTAGGACATTTATTAATTTACAGGCATTATACAAACCCACTTCTCTGCATAGGAAAGGTTGTGCCTTTTTGGTAGCTTCCTAGTTCTCCTCTAAAGCTCCTACCTTGTAGGTGGTGACTCCAGTAGCACCAAAAGAAACCTGGAAGATTAGGTTGTTGCTGTCAGCTAGGAATGTGTATCCTTGCTGCATGGCTTGCCAAAGGCTTAGCCGGTGTGTTCTTGTTCCATCATCTATGGACAGTATCCAGGCCATCTGAGATTCTGTAGTCTGCAATTTGAGACTTCTGGTTAGTCAGACAAGGTCTTAGCAAGCAGTATGGTCATTGTTCTTATCCTTAAGACTTCTGAGACTAGGGTGGATTGATTTAGATTGAAGTCACTAGTTTTTAAGCCTAGTTAGAATCTAGTAGGAGACCTTGATTAAAGTCAATTATGAAAATAAATGCCAAACAAGATTTAAAATAAATATTCTCAGTAGTATAATCATTACATGGTACTGATTTGCACTGTGGCAGCCTTTATGCTACATGTAGTAATTTTTGGTATCCAGAAGGATAACTATACACATTTAAGTAATTACATAGCTTTGATTTATAGTTTACTGTGTTTGTTAGTAGATAATGCTGAATGATGAGTTTGCTAGGTGATTAGTCAAGATTTGTCAAGTTAATTGAATTCCAGTTTCCATTCAAAGGTGTTTTATTAGTTAAGCTACCTTGAACATTCTGGATACACAAAAAAAGTTTATGAAAATAGTTTGTATTTCAAGTTAGTGGCTATTAAGACACAGAATCAGGATCTTTAGTGACCTGAATGGATTGTTAAATGACAACCAGAAACTTTTTTTGAACTAGCAGGACTCATCTTCTCATGCCTCAGATTGCAAAGGGGGAAGGGGGAGAAGAGGAGACAATAAACAGGAAATCCTATGTCCCAGTGATCTTAACTGTGAATGAGCTAGTCATTAAACTGACATAAATAAACAGGAGCAGGCACATAGCTCGTTTGGCACTTTGGAATTTTGGTTCCAGGTGCTTAGGCAGTGACTGCCACCAACTCAGTTGTTTGAGTTTCTTTAGAATTCCAAACTTCTATTCTTCCTTCAGTGATTTTAATAGATTAAAAATCTAAAAATTATAACTTGGTTTAAGGCCTAAGATTGCTTTAATTTAAGCAAAAAAAAAAAATCTAAAAAAGTCTATCCATACTGGTTAAGGCTTTATCAGTTGCAGCTTTGCTATCCAACCCTAGGAATATACTTGGTCGAGACTCTGGTCAAACTACTTTGGCAAGTAACAGAAGTAGTTTCTGCAGGCAAAACATTAGGTTTAGTGGCATGCTATTTTGGACACCAACCCCCATTTTGATAGAAAGGTCATACCATATGTTCATCAGCAAAGCTTGGAATGAGTCTTGGAAATACAACCTGAAAGAGAATAGGACAGCAGCTGAGTGCAAGGCACAAAGTTCTAACAGGTAAAGAAACAGTATATGGCAATAGAGACTAGGAACCTCCAATCAATTACAGTAATGGAAGCTTGGTGTATTGTATTATTCTCAATGCAAGTGGGCTGTATCTGGCCTCTAGCCACTGCATGTCAGAGAACAGAGGAAAATGGCATCAATGCAACTTTCCCTTGTAGGGCTAGTGTACTTATGTTCCTAGCTTCTAATCAGTAGCCAGTGAAGATGTCCACATAGGCTGTGTCAAGCATATCCAGTGTAACTGTAACATATACAAAAGAGTCAGTCAAAGGTAACCAACAAGGTTTTGCAGACATACAACTCCAGTTACTAATCTGAGTCTCCTCAGAGACCAGAAAGGGGAAATCCACCCACCACCTGTCTTCTTTCCTCACACTTATTACCTACAGAAGAGAATCTACAGGCATATCATCTTTAAGGCTTGATTTGAGAAGCCATTGAGTTATTATCAAACTTATCTCTACAGGTAAGAGCAGTTAGATTTCTAAGGGCTTGTCAGACTGCTCCACTTACTGCCATGAAGTCTTTAGTACAGTTTGTAGCTCCTGTAAAAGTAGTAGGGACGACTTCATCTGCTTGAAGAGCATCACAACCAATACTGTAGGTTACATTCTTGTCCCTTGCAACTGTCTTGTTAAGCAGCAGCAGCTTTATTCTCAGCTGGTGTGTCTGTTGCTATAGCATGAGAACACATTGGTCAGAGTAAGATACAGTAGCATATTTTTATATTGCTAGATGTTGCCTCAGATCAGCAATTAGATCTTCACATATGGTATATGTCCAAACTTTACATCCACTGTCAATTGAGTGAAACTTTGTCTATAGAAGGTACAAGGTTAATTATAAGTAGGCAACCACAGCAGTATTAATGTTTAATCAGGTAAGCCATTTGGGTTGTCTGACACCTTTGATTAGGTCTCAAGTCATCACACACAAGACTCTATATCTGTACTAATACTTGGACAGTGGTATGCAACAGAGAAGTTGGCCTGTGGAAGTCTTTCACTGGCTATTTTAAAGGTTTCGCCTTAAAGTGGAAATGTTTCATGCCATGCATAGTCCAAGGATTGCACCACGTGGTCTGGTTTTCAGGAGTAACCATCAACCTCAAGCTAACTTCAGAGCCTGTATCAAGTGACTGTGTTCTAAAGGAGAGGGACAATTTTACCTCTAGTCTAGTGCAGTTCACATACAGAGCAGTTAGAGTCAGCCTCTCATGATCCACCACATAGTCACAGTCTACAATCTCTTCACCTCTTGCATCTAGAAAGAAGAAACAGGTCAGCTATGCTGCTAGATGTTGCCCTGAAAAAAATCCAGCTAGACATGCAGCAATACATACCAGCTACATGGACCTGCCAGAAGTTGCTTCCAAGCTCTCTGGGTAACCCAATCAACATTTTGTCATTGTAACAAGATACTGTCCCTACAAAAGGAAATACATAATTAGTCATATCAACTCCTTGCAACACAGAAACAAGGAGTCCTTGTGGCACCTTAGAGACTAACAAGTTTATTTGGGTATAAGCTTTCAGGGGCTAGAAAGCACTTCATCAGATGCAAGGACTACTCATTGTTTTTGCTTATACAGACTAACAGCTGCCACTCAGAAACTTGCAACACAGAGCACTAGACAGTTAACATTCAAGCTGTTAATATGATAAAGCCTTTCTTTCACTCCTCTGAATGAAAAGAGGGGTCATTAGTTCTGAGCACACCCCAGGGTCATTAAAACTATCTGATCAGCCTAGAGACAAGTCCACCACCTCCACCATGCTCAGGAGAATGCCCTGGTTACCTGGGAAGTCTAGAGCCATGGAACTATTAACACCAGTTGTCAAGGGCATTATAAGGCAACCAAGTAAAAGAAGCAGCCTGCAAACAAGAAAGAAGATACTCAGAAGCCAGTACAGCAAACAGAACCCTCCCCATACACAACCCTAACCCCCCCGCCCCTTACCACATGCTGCAAAAGGACCAGCCTGGCTGCAATAGAGGCAATCTCATGGCTGAGAGACAAACCACCCAGAACAACTCACCTCCTAGGGAGATGCAGGGGTTATATAGGAGGGGCTGCAGCCCCAGCACAAGAGCAGCTCTTGGAAAACACCTGGGATGCTTTCCTCATCACCTGCTAGCAGCTGACTCTGAGGCTGATGGTTTGCACCTGGCCCTGTTCTGTGCTGCAATCAGTGAGGAGGGGGCAGATTAGGGACAAAGCTCCTCTTTCAAGGGGATTTTATGCCCCTTTGCACAATTTGCTGTTTCCCTTCACTTTTAACATTATTTTGATCTCCACTTTTCCTTTCACCCTGCTCTTCCACTGCCTTTCTCCCTTTGCTGGAAGATGGGGCAAAATAGCTGATGAGCTAGAAACAGATGAACACTTTGTGTTGCAGCCTTAAGCTCCCCTTGCCCTTTGCCCCTTACCAAGGAGAACACTTGGCATTGCTGGGCTCTTCTGCCCACTAAAACAGCCTTGTGCTCAGCCAGGGGGTTTGTAGGGCATCCCACACTTGGGAACTATCCTCAGTAGCCCCTGCTTGGGAAATCTTCATTGCCAGGGTAGCTCTCTTCAGGAGGGACAGTTTGCCCAATATCTAGTTTGCCATAACTGTTACCAGTGTGAATGAATCCTCCCAAGCCTCAGGGAAGTAGAGGAATGTTTATAGTCAGTATTAATCTGTACGGTGGAAAGGCCTAGAAATACTTTGTTAAATGCCATTCTGTAGATAAAGAAAAGTGAGACACAAAGAGATCAAGTGAGTTGTCCAAAGCCACTCATTAATTAGTGCTTGCTTTATGGTAGCATCTCGCCCTCCCCACTTTGTGCTAGGTGCTGTATGAATGGAGTGAGAGACAGTCCCTGGCATGAAGAGTTTACAATCTAAATAGAGAGCACAGAAGAAGGGTGGGAGAAAGGAAGGAGTATTAGCCCCATTTATACAGACTGGGATCTACATTACAGAATGATTGGGGCTAAGGTCAAACAGGGGGCACTAGTACTTGAACCTGGCTATTGTGATTCCTGGACTAGGACCTTAATCACACCCCTATTCTTCCTCTTAAATAGTCTATGTGGAGGCTAATCCTGTTCCCATTGAAGTCAGTGGGTTTTTTGCCATTAACTTTACTGGAGGGATTGAGGCACAAGTCAATGGCAGAGCTCCAGAGAGGATCCAGGGGAGTCCTGCTATCTAGTTACCCGCACTGACCACTAGACCAATATTGATTGTCATCTTCTTTCTATAAGCCTCTCTGAGTTATTTATTTTATCTTTCAGCTTTACTGTTCTCAAATTCACCAGGACTTCTCAGAGATCAGAAAATGGAGAGATTCTTTGTAGGAACTGTAGAAAATTTTAAGATTAGAGATGGTAATTAGTGAGTGGGATGTTAAATTGGTGGATGGGGGAATTGTTCAGTAGTTTTGTTCAAGGTCCACGTATCTTTAGACATCTACGTATCTTTCTTTCTGCAGTTTATATAATCATACTCAGAGCTGATCTTAAGGACCTGTAACCTGCAGCCACATATGGCACTCCCTCAGCCTCTGATAGGGCATTATGGGTAGGAACAACAGCTTGAAAAGGAAGAAAGAGCTGTAATTCCAAATGCTGATGGGGACCAAAGCGTTGGGCACTAGGATAATAAATGGTGGCAGGCAGCTGTCAGTGTGTTTGCTTGTCACCAGTGTTGTGCATAGCCAAGCTGCTATAGCACCGGCACACGGTGATACTGTAGCTAGTTTGGGAACCTACATTATTTGACAGTGTTCCTTTAAGGTAATCATTGTTTATATGAAATAATGGGAAATTCAGAGTTAACACTGTCACACACCACTATGTCAAGGGAGCACGGAAAGGCGACGCAGATCATATGGTACCTAGATTACCCACTACATATTATGGCAATGGTACAATCTAAAATCCTAAAATAGATTAGATCAGATACAGGCTAATCTTAGTAGCAATCCAGCTTTTTTGCCACCCCAAGCAGCAAAAAAAAAAAAAAAAAAAGGACCCGATCGAGCTGCCGCCGAAGTGCTGCCGAGGAGCAAGACAGCGAGTGAAGGACCCGCCGCCGAGTTGCCGCCGCTCCGGACCTGCCGCCCCAACAACGGACGCACTGCTGCCCCTTTCCATTGGCTGGCCCAGGCACCTGCTTCCTTCCTAAATGGGAATGTGTTATTGACATCGGTGGGACTAGCATTTGACCCATTTTTGGTAAGAAGTAAACTTTTTTGAGATCCCTAGAACAGTAAGTCACAAAAGGTGAGACAGATTTGCTTGATTCCCCAGGGTCTAACTCAAAGTCCCTGGAAGTCAATGGAGAGACTGGGCTAGGAGGAAAGCAAGCAGGTTGAAGCTCAATCTAGGTAAGACAAAGGTGATGCTGGTATTTTGGGAGAAAACAACAGGAAGAGGTGGTGGAGATGATTCTGACAGGGCCGGCGCAACCCATTAAGCGACTTAGGCGGTCGCCTAGAGCGCTACAATTTGGGGGCCGGCGACCGCGGTGGTATTTCGGTGGCGGGACCTTCCGCCGCCTCTGTGGGGGGGGCGGCATTTTGGGGTGGGACCTTCCGCCACCTAGGGCAGCAGAAAAGCTGGCAGCACTCCTGGATCCTGATCCTTTAACTGAGGGACATGCCTTCCTTTTACTGCTACATTTCACAACCTAGGGATCTTATTGGATCTGGGTGGCTTCTGGGTATCTAGCAGCAGGTTATAAATGGGATAGAAAGCTCATGTTAGCTTAGGGCAGGGTTGGACCAATGTATAAGAAGAACAGAAGGAAAGAAATATAACCTAGAGAGACCTGCAGCACCAGAAGCTCATTGTCTCAGTCTTTTAGCTTATGCGTTTTTAGAAGGCGATTAACCAACAATGTGGTAAGATAATAAATAGTTGCTCTATTATATTTCTGAATTTAAAATGTGCTACTTAAACTACAGAAAACAACCACCATTCCTCTTCTCAGGAAATTAAATTTAACCCACTAGGATTGTAGAAACATGAAAGAATAATTAGGTTCTGAGATCAGTAGGAAAAATAATTAATTCAGGAATTAAACTATATAAATATTTGCCATCTTCTATAGCGTTCATCCCTGCAGTATCTAAGCACTATTATTATCTGATGAATAATATCACTTCCATTGCGGAAGACTGGCACGTCTCCCACTCTTCAGCTTTTGTCTTTTTCGCTTTGATTTTCTGACTTTGGAAAAAATATCATTGTCCAAGGCCCTTACCACCTGAACTCACTGAGGCAGTGAATTAGCGATTCGGGAAAACTCAGCTCCTCTGAGCATGGACACAGTTTTCTGTGAGCCTTGAATGTCAGTTTATGTCAGACATTAATAGGAGGCTAGAATTTCAGATGGCAAGAAGGGCAATGTTCTCTTTCTATTCAGTGCTGTTTGCGCTACTGAACTTATCGGGGGGGAAATGAATCTGCTGAGTGGGGTTGAAATTCAGGAGTGCAAAAAGCAAAAGAGCAGATCATGTCCTCTGCTCCTAAGTACTAACAGCAGGAACAAATATTGTTGGTTGGAGGGAAGATAAATCTAAGTGGGATCACACTCCTCCATTCCCTCTGGCTCTACAAAAGCCCCTATATATGCTCTTGTGAGTATCAGGAGCATGGATGAGTAGAAAATGGATGGGGCTTTATGAGTGTTGGCATCAGCTCCCACAATCCTGCAATGAGCTGTGCACAAGCAGACCCCTGTGCCTGCATAGAGTCCCACTGACTTCACTGAAGTGGAGATCATTGCAAGAGGGGGCCTTGGTCCACATGTCCACATTCTCCTGCTCTATGCTCTCAAACCCCTCACTGGGAGCCCAGAGGGGAGATGGGGTGGGAGGAGACTGACCCAGGCACCGACTGAGGCACCGTTAAGAGTTCATTTGGGACTGCAGTGGGAGTTTTGTTTGTGTAAGGACTGGACGACTGAGCTCTTGCTGTTGTCATCAGCTGCTGTTGTCATCGTCAAATCGTGTAGCCACAATTACCCAGTGTGATTGGATTCATTCCTCTCTGAGCCTATTAGCAGCAGTGCATTTCATTAGACAAGCAGAGGGGACACACTTGCTTCCCCCTCCTATAGTTTTATCATACTGCAGTTACTATTCATAAAAGGTGCATTCAGGAAATGGTGTGCTAGATAATAGCTCATGCAAAACAGATGGCACAACAGTTCTGTCTTTCTCTGGGGTATAAAGAAAAACAGGGCTCTGAACTGTCTGGAACTGTTCTGAACAAAATTACTAACAAATGGTTCTGTGGTCTTAAAATCCGAACAGCGTGGTTATCTGCCTATATTTTATTTAAATCCTGACCTTGGAAGAAAATAGGAGAACAATAATCATGGATGTTGAGAAATCCAATCGCAGATGAAAACTGCTAGTTAAATAATCCATTAGTTTACAACAACACGTACAACAGCAGCAGAGTTTCTATTGCGCCTGGTAAGACATTTCAATTTGAAGTGGAAAGATTTGGAACTTCCTTTCAGCACAAAAAGAAAAGCTTCATTCTAATCGTTCAGGAGCCTTAAAACGTTCACAGTTTTGAGCTCTCCTCTAACAAGAAAAATCTCCATGCAGGCTGAAAAAATTAGCTCATTTGTTACTGAATCATTTATTACACTGAAGTTTTTAGAAGGGCGACAAAAATAAAGACTACCAAACACCAGGGTTTTAGAGCTAAATGAAGTTTTTGTTTGATTTTTTTGTGCTGCCTGTTTTTGTGACATAAATAACTATAAGGCTTGTGAAGTCCTGTAGTTTCTTTCTTTTTGAAGTAGGTTTTGCTTTGCCTCCAATTAAAATTTGCAACAAAAAACTTGTTTCATTGGAACAAAAGTAGGTCTTTTCATTTTGAGAGATTACTCAGAGATCAGTCTTTTATGCTATAGGAGCCACTACATCTCTTTATAATAGAAACCAATAATTTTGGAGAGCCGTATAGAAAATATTATTTTGCAACTCCCTAGTTTTAAGGCAACGAAGGGATTCAGCTAACAATTTAAAATTCAGGCCCAACTAGACAGTGCCTCATCTCTCATACCGTGCACTTACTGTATACCTGGATCAGGGCACTACAAGGTTCATCCAGCCCTAGCTCAGAACACAGTTCCACTCACATGGGCAGCCCCTGTCTCAATCTCCATGGGCAGCCCCTGTCTCAATCTCCATGGGCAAACAACATAATCACCAGCAATAGTTTTCTCATCAGATACTTTACATAAATTTATTTCATTTGCCAGTGGCTGTGTTCACTGCTTCCCCTGCTTCTGAGCTAAATATGGAAAAGACAAACCATAGCTGTATGAAGCCATATGCCATGTATGCCACAGTATGTAATTTTAATGTTTGGCATCAACATTTCTTGAGACGGATCAATTTTTTTTTCTTCACTGGATATTGCTGGCTCTTTTTATCTATGAAAGATCCAGTAAGCATAGGATCATAGAATCAAAGAACTGGAAGAGACCTCAAGAGGTCATCTAGTCCAGTCCCCTGCACTCATGGCAGGGCTAAATATTATCTAGATCATCCCTGACAAGTGTTTGTCTAACCTGCTCTTACAAATCTCCAGTGATGGAGATTCTACAACCTCCCTAGGCAATTTATTCCAGTGCTTAACTACCCTGACAATGGCTGAGATACCCCTAGAGATCTAGGGAAAGGTCAGATGGAAAAAGGGTTGGTGATGTGGATAGGTGTCCCCATCCAGTACTGTCAGGGATGGACTGGACCCCCTTCAGAAAGAAAGTAGGCATCCAGAGCCCATGAAAGAAGGGAAGTGAGCTGACACAGAATATAGAAAAAGGGCTCGAAGTAGGGGAGTTGGAGAACCCTAGATGACAGGATACAAAACAGGGGGTGAAAGAGGGGAATGAACATTCCTGAGGAGAAAGTGGAGAAAAGGAAGAACTGGTCGAGCAGGCATCAGAGGAAAAGGAAACCTGAAAGTGAGGATGGGCTGTCCACAGAATGTTCACTACCAGGGCCTTGAGAGGAGGAACCCCAAGATACATTAGTCGGATTAGGAGAATAAGGGGCCATCAGGAAATGAGATGATGAAGGACTAGGATTTGTCCTGCCCCAAAAGAATGAGGGCAAAGGGGAGGAAACTAGATCCCTGAATTGCCCCTGGTGTGAAGACCAGTGATCTGAAACAGAATTACGGGCACATCCCCCACCCACCAAGTGTGAGTTCAGTGGGTAGAGGCAGGATAACCACCCTGGGGGCAAGCACAGGAAAAAAGTACCTGGTGCCTCCTCTAAAGAAGAGCAGGTGCTAGGGAAACGGAACCTCAGCATTCAACAAGCAAGGGAGGGAGGTGCGTGGCAGAGTGCTGGGAGCTAACAGTGACCCAGCACTCTGATTTTTAGGCACCAATTAGTTCTCCCAGAGAAGGCTGATTGGGGATATACAGTTAATTAGCTGATCAGGCTCGGAGGGTTGATCAATCAGTTAGCCATCAGCCGAGAGGTATAAAAGAAGACGCAGGGAGTGAGGACCTTAGCTAGCTGAATCTAGTAAGTGCTAATATATTGAAAAAGGGAGACCGCAGTTCCTCCCTGGCCCTGTGGGAAAGAGCAAGAAGTACTGTAAATACTTTGCTGCATGACTGTATGGGTGCTAGTGATATAAATAAATTCACACAAAATTGCCACTTACTGAAGAGTCTGAGAGGTTTCTGGGGCACCAGAGGATGGACCATGCCCTTACAGGATCAGTCTGGTCCAACTCTCTTTCTCCATATAGGAAAACATATGAAAAGTTCATCTCTTGAAGATCTCCTAACCAGCATCTGGAAAAAAAAAAAAAAACGTGTAGAGGCCTCACTGGATTATGTGGTATGCATTGTGGGAAATGAATGAGTGTTTACTGCAGTCAGTAATTACACTCCTCACTCATCTAAAATGCCAGGTTTGTAATTGCTACCGCTACTCTTCCTGGGAACATAATAATAGTAAAAGGCTCACTGTGTCAAATACTTGTTCCTAATTATTGCACTTGGGTTCTGTCAAGTGCAAATTAAATATAGGGAACAGTAAGGGGAGAAAATATGTCAAATGGCAGGTGTGTTGATCATGACCAGGATAGATGAAAAGGGGGCATTTTATTACTCAATCTTCCTTTAGTTCTCCTTAGCTTCTGCTTCAGAATGGTAATGGTAAATGCTGCCCAGTCTAAGGTATGCTTCTTCCTCCAGTATTTCACCTGTCAAAATCGGGATTCGTCTTAACAGCAATGGTGAAAGCCTGGCCCCATGTAAGTCAATGGCAAAGTTTCCTTTAACTTCAGCGTAGTCAGAATTTCACCCCATATGTATAAAAAGGGGAGTAGGGACACATGGTAGATGAACGAAACCCAGATGCTTTTCAGATGTAGAATACTGGAGTTAATGGCAAATGGCACAGTCATCCTTCTGGAAAACCAAGACACCTATTTGTACAGCTGCTGCATTAACTATGCAGAGATCTGGACAAGTTCTATGGGGATGAACTTTGCCTTCTCATTTCTATCCTGCTGAAGCTGACGTCTCGGCTTGTAATTATTAATTAACTATCCTGGTAGTGGCAGTGCAGCTGTGCATCTCAGCTGTAATTCACAGCGAGAGACACGGCCTCAGGGACCTGGGAGCTATTGGAAATGTCGACCAGGTATCACAAAGCAGCTGCGGATGGCAACCTGGATCTGTTGAAAGAAGCCACCAGAAAAGATCTCAATACCTCAGATGAAGACGGGATGACACCCACCCTCCTGGCAGCTTACCATGGGTACCTGGAGGCAGTGGAAGTCATATGTAGGAGAGGGTAAGCATAGCAGTGCTTAGTCTCCCAAAGCCTGCCAGACAAAATTATAGCTAGTTGTTGCCTTCCATTAATGCAAATTGTGGAGCAAACAGATCATTCCTTCTTCTCTAATTGACTTGGATGTGACGCTGGGGTTATGGTGGTGGTGGGAATGGGACTTAACATTTAAACCAATATTTGTAGTTTGTTTTATACCTGGTTTCAGTAGCTTCTTCATTTCAGTTACGCTGCCTTAGGCCCTGATCCTGTAAACTGCTCTGGGTGAATAGACCCCTGTATTCTTGTTGAGCCCCATTGAAGTCAATGGGGCTACAGGGGGCTGCCTTCATGAAGCAGCTTCCACAATTAACACTTCAAGACAACAGGAGATTGGCCATTGACTTCAGTGGTGGGGGTCACGCCCTTTGTTTTAATATTCCTTAGAAACTGGCTCAGCAGAGAAATGCCTCCTTGATAAGTCAACAGCAGCAAACACTACATTTTATCAAAATGTTAATGCCACTTGTATCCAAAGAACAGATAGTTTGTAAATGTAAATACCTAACAACCTCACGGTGATTTTCAGAAGGAAACCAGAATTGTGTGTTAGAGAGAACTGAACACAAAATTATGATTTCTCTGCTGTTCGTGGTATTAGAAACAGTCGTAATGCCTGAATAGCATTCAAAGCTGTTGTTGGAGTTTTAGTTAGGCTTCTTGCAGACTGAAAAGGAATTAAATATAGAGTATACCTCCAGGAGCTCTCTCTACTTTGGTACTTGGTAGCAGCAATATTTCTAATTCTAATTACTAAATGTACAAATAGCAAAAAATAACATAAAAAGTCACTCCCTCCTCTAGATTATCCACTGTATTCTGTCTCCTCTGACTCTTTTAGGCTTTGATCCTGCAATAAGATTCACCAGAGGATACTTTTTTTTCCTGTGCTGGGTCCCATAGAAACAAATGTTCTTTCTAGTATGAGAGGGAAATTAAATCAATTGGTTCTTTCATATGGGGTACAATAAACCAGAGGGAAGATCCAAACACCAATGAAAAATTAATGGTTGTTTAGACATGTTTTGTCTTTTTCTTAAAGACAGAATGTAAACTATAGAATGCAAATAGGTTCTGTGCATGGTAAAGCGTAACAGCTAGAGGTTCCTCTTTGCTCATTGATCTTAGGTGTGGCAGTAGTAATACTTTATTACCCATAAAGGAGGCCTATAAACGGTGTGGTTACTGCTATAACCTTAAGAGAAGCAAAAGTAGATCCTGAGCTGCTGTATATTGACAAACCTCTATTGAAGTTACTGAAGTCAGCAGAGCTACATCAGTTTACAGCAGCTGAATTTTTGACCCATAATGTTTAGAAGATAGAAGAGAAGGAGCAACTAACAGAGAAAAAGAAGATAAGATTATATTTTCCTAGGTTCCAATGTCCCATGTATGATATGTAAATTAGGGCATGTGTCACGGAGCATCCAAACTTCCACAAGACTGTTTTCTCTCTTCATTTTTAATCTGATAGCTTTTTAATTCAAATCAGCTTGAGACAGGACATCTTCGGGATGCTGTTGCCATTGAGAGCCTCAAACAGTAGTTACAGCTTTCAGGAACTCATCATCCATTTTAACCTGAGATTCCCTGACTTTGTAGGTAGTCCAGGGTGACTCACAGAGACACTGTTAAAGTCTGAAAAAGGTCCGTTTGGGTCTCTGGGAGATGCTGAATTTTGGAAGGTTTTCAAATGAGGCTCCAGTCAGATGACATTTTCTTGGTAGCTATTATTTTTAATAAAATCCTCTTATCCTCGAAGCAGAGCAGCTTTCTACAGTTTCCTGACAGAGACACTCACATACAGTGGAAGTTTTTCCTCAGAATGGTTGCAGATTTTCAGGCTCTGAAGCTTGGAAGGTATTCATACTAATGTAAAACAAAACTGCAGTAATAATGAGCCATTGTTATCTAAATTGCACTTTGCCCTCACAGTCATGAAGGGCCAGATTGTGCCTGGCTTTTGTATACTGCACAAGTGGAGGAGAAAGCAAGAAAGCTTTCCCTCTATTTGCAACCCCAGTGACTGGGAGAATCAGCTTCCTTTGAGTTATCAGGCCCGCTGCTTCCTAGTGCCTAGGAGTGCAAGAGAGCACGAAGAGGGCAAACCCATAAACACGTGCCTAATTTTATCCATTGTCCTGTTGAGCTGAGTTAGAATCAGCACCTACTTTGCGAAGTGCTTTGAGATGCTAGGATGGAAGGCATCAGAAGGGGAAATAATTACAAATGATTGACGGCTAAAATTATGGACATAGGCAACCACCTTTTTAATACACATCACAATGAGAGAAAGGATGGCCTAGTAAGGATGCTAGTCTTACTGGGTTTAATTCCCTACTTCACCTCATGCTTCCCTTGGGACAATGGGCAAGTCATTTAGTCTCCCTTTGCTCCAGTTCCCCCCGCTGTAAAATGAGGGTGGTAGCACTGTCCTACATCACAGGGTTGTGAGGATACACTAGAAGTTGTGAGGTGCTCAGATTCCATGGTAATGGGGGCTGAATAAATAACGTAGAATTAATGGTGACTCATTTAAAGCGTCTCTTCCAGTGACATTTGATGCCAGAGATTGATGCCTGCTGGAGATTTTGTGATGATACAATCGCTTTCATTCACATTAGGTGAACTAGGCTCTGAACTTTAAAATCTGTGAAAAAGTGTGACCACACTGGTAAAAGGATGCACAAAATTGAGTTATCTTTTGAGCCACTGATAATATCATTTAAGTCTGCCCAATATGAGAGAAAAGATTCCCGTTTATTCTAATCTAAAGACATCAGGTTTGTGTGAAATTAATGCAAGAGGGAGAGAGAAACTATACTTCTCATTGGCTTTAAATTAAAAGGAATGGATATGACAATTTTATTTTCAAATGAGTTTCTGCTTTTAAAAACCCAGGGGCAAAAACAGTTTAAGAAGAACAAAGGAGTTGAAGAAAAATGATAGCTTCTCTCTGAACTATATTTAATTGCAGTGAAGACAAATGTGTAGCATCAGGGCTTTGCTCCTAATAATTTACCTATTAACTATCATAAAAGTTGCTTCCATGGACCCTGTAAGTATTTATTGCGGCAGTCGAATACTGTAGTCTCCACCCATTGTGCCTGCATTTTACATTCAAAAGGAAAGGCTCATCAATCATTCTTAAAAACATTTTGAGTGAAATCCTGGTTTCATTGAATTCAATGAGAATTTTGCCATTGACTTCAATGGGGCTAGGATTTCACTGAATCTAGGGTCTGATTCTCCTCCCATTGAAGTCAATGGTAAAACTCTCCGAGGTGCCCATCTGAGACACCATTCCTGAACAGCTTCTCCTTGGCTGGGGATGGGGATGGTAATTTGTTGTTGGCCTACATGAGGCATGAAACCCCCTCAGTCATACTAGCTGGCTTGTTGGCAGGTGCAGCATGCCCTCACCCACTCCCCACCCCTCTGCTCAAGGGGGTTAGTGAACAAGCATGGAGTATCTGCCGTCAAGATCTGGGAACCCCATGCCAGGGTACAAAGGACGGTTCTTATGCCTATGTGGGCCTGTAGTCAACATCACATTCTAGCCCTAAGAGTTTGCTCAGTACCACAGAGGGAGTTGGTGTCAGGGCTGGGATTAGAGCTCAGGCCACACATTCAGCCACGTTCAGCCCTGGACTAAGCGGGTGCAACACCATTAAAGACAGTGGAGTTGCACCCACTTGTCTTCAGTAGAGCTGCATCCACTTACAGCAGGGCTGAATTTGGCCCTGGATCACATTCATTCCCATTGCATTGAGTGCTATGTTTGAGCTGTGTTTTGACATGCCCACCTTACTCCTATTTTGCTTTTCAGCGGTGACCCTGACAAGTGCGACATCTGGGGGAACACACCTCTCCATCATGCGGCTTCTAACGGTCACATTCACTGTGTCTCATTCTTGATTAACTTCGGTGCCAATATATTTGCCCTGGATAATGATCTGCGCACTCCTCTGGATGCAGCTGCCAGCAGGGACCAGCATGAATGTGTCAGAATCCTAGACAAAGCTGCTACCGAACAGAATGTAATGAATCCCAAAAGAGTCGCCAAACTCAAAGCCCAGGCCCCAAGGAATGCAGAGAAACAAATCAAAGAATGTGAAAAGCGCCAAGAGAAACACCAACACGAAATGACCAGGAATTTTAACAAAGAAAAGTTTGGATCAATGAGTTCTACCAGTGGGACAGCCTCCAGGACAAAGGTGTCCAATTTCTTTACTCCAAATA
Organism: Trachemys scripta elegans; assembly: GCF_013100865.1. Taxonomy (NCBI): domain Eukaryota; kingdom Metazoa; phylum Chordata; order Testudines; family Emydidae; genus Trachemys; species Trachemys scripta. Next base: position 16,184,230 of record NC_048307.1, on the reverse strand, counting down.
CATTGGGCTCTTTCCCCAAAAATCTGAAGGACACCTTCAGGATGAAGGCAAAAAAGAAAGATGAAAACACAGGTGACCAGGAAGCACAAAGGAATGGCCAAGAAGATGATAGGGCTGGGCGATCTACCGTGATGGATGTATTCAGTGAAAAAGATGAGGATGAATTATGTAATGACTTTAAAGGGAAAAATATTTCCGAAGATGATAGCGAGCAGGAGCATGTGTCCATTTTCAAACGGCCAGGTCTCGGCAATATTGTGTTTAGACGGAATTTGTCTGCAGGGATAAATGCTGAAGAGATGTTCTCAGAAAAAGAAGAAATAAGTTTTAAAATGCCAACTGAGCTTTTTCGGCATGAAAGGGCTGAGAGCAAGAGTGAGCTAGATACTGAAAATGATTTTGATGTCCCTTGGAATGAGGATGAAATTGGATGGGATGACGATGAAGCTGAGAGCACCCCTCTTGAGGTATTTCTGGCATCACAGAATCTGAATGAGTTTATTCCTGTCTTCATGAGAGAAAAGATTGATTTAGATGCCCTCATGCTATGTTCTGATGAAGATCTACTGAGCATACAAATGCAGCTGGGCCCAAGGAAGAAAGTCCTCAGTGCAGCAGATAGAAGAAAGCAGGCACTGGAGAAACCTGGAAAGCTTGTAGATACTCGCTTATAAATAAATGTGCCTGTTGCAATAACTATGTATTAATTCATCATCCTTTTGCTATTTTAAAGCCATGTATGGTTCTTTTCAGCCATCTTCCATGGGAAAAGACAAAGAGGTTTCCAGATGATTAAGAGTGCACAATGGGACCAATAAAGAACATCAGTTTGAATGGATGACCTTTAGATCCTGACAAAAAGAAAGAGTATGCAGATAGGTAACAAAGAAAGGGGCAGAATATGTTGAAAAGGCCAAGACTATAACAGGGTTCAAAAAAGAACTAGATAAGTTCATGGAGGATAGGTCCATCAATGGCTATTAGCCAGGATGAGCAGGTATGGTGTGTCCCTTGCCTCTCATAGAATGTCAGGGTTGGAAGGGACCTCAAAGCAGGACCAATCCCCAGACAGATTTTTGCCACAGATCCCTAAATGGCCCCCTCAAAAATTGAGCTCACAACCCTGGGTTTAGCAGGCCAATACTCAAACCACTGAGCTATGCCTCCCCCCTGTTTACCAGAAAGTGGGAATGGGTGACAGGGGATGGATCACTTGATGATTACCTGTTCTGTTCATTCCCTCTGGGCACCTGGCATTGGCCACTGTCGGAAGACCGGATACTGGGCTAGATGGACCTTTGATCTGACCCAGTATGGCCATTCTTATGTTATTACATTCTTATATAAAAGAAATAGTTCCAGAGATGAATCCTTCCCACCTAAAGATCATGCTAGGCATATCTTCTTTTTACAGTCTTAATGATTTAAAATATTACTGATAGCCAGTTACATAAAAGTCTTCCCGGCACTCTATAAGCAATGCGCCACAAGGCATTTCCAACCACCAGAGATCTTTGATTTTCTGTACCACAAAATAAGATAATTTTCAGAATCTGAATAGATTGCTGCAAAGTGTCTTCACTGACACTATTTGAGAACTGAGTGATTGATCTTGACATTGACTCTATAATAGGTTCTGAATGAATGAATGAATGAATGAATGAACGAACGCTTTGTGCCAATAAGTTTCATATTCTTGTCATTCATGTTTTCTCACTCTTCAAGAGATGTTCCTTAGTTTTTTTAAAAAGTGAAACTCCTGACAGAGCCACATTTAGTTTGAGTTGTATGTTCCTCTTTCTCGTCACATTAGTTGCAAAAGTTATTGTTCGATAATGGATACAAGGGCCTCCTACAAGAAGATGTAGAGTGGTTTTTTATTGGGGCAGGGGGGTTGGCTAGCATTTGTATCAGTTTCATTTGACATGCCCTTTGCTTGGTCTCTAAAGAAATGCATTTTCCTGCAGAGTTCTGGAAATTAGGACCCTAGCATTTCTAATGGAATTTGTAATACTATTGCCCTGTATTTTCTACTGGTCACTCATGGTCTCAACTTGGAAGCTGTATGGGACAGGGTGTATATACCCATGGGGAAGAAGGAAAAATAACTCTCTGTCCTAGACGGAGGCATGCACAGCTGGCCTCCCCTCATTAGGGAAGCATGCCTTCAAAACGAAGTGATGGCACTATGCAGGAGGGCCTTGATTCCAAGGAGGACCAGCCTCTTCCTGGTTACTGTATTGAGAAGACCTCTGCCTACAAGATGTGATTGCTCAGAGGGTTAGATCCTCCGTAGCACTGCTGGGGCAGTGTCCCCTAGAGAGCCAGGGCTGTGTGATGGGAGTTAATCCCTCCTCTTAACCCATGTTGCACTTGTTGGGCCTAGCACCTGAAGTCAACTGGATCCTAAGCTGGGGGGAGAGGTAGATACGCTGGAGGGTAGGGGTAGGGTCCAGAGTGACCTAGACAAATTGGAGGATTGGACCAAAAGAAATCCGATGAGGTTCAACAAGGAAAAGTGCAGAGTCCTGCATTTAGGATGGAAGAATCCCATGCACCGCTACAGGCTGGAGACCGACTGGCTAAGCAGCAGTTCTGCAGAAAAGGACCTGGAGATTACAGTGGATGAGAAGTTGGGTATGAGTCAGCAGTGTGCCCTTGTTGCCAATAAGGCTAATGACATATTGGGCTGCATTAGTAGGAGCATTGCCAGCAGATTGAGGGAAGTGATTATTCCCCTCTATTTGGCACTAGTGAGGCCACATCTGGAGTATTGCGTCCAGTTTGGGGCCCCCACTACTGAAAGGATGTTGACAAATTGGAGAGAGTCCAGCGGAGGGCAACGAAAATGATCAGGGGCTGGGGCACATGACTTACGAGGAGAGGCTGAGGGAACTGGGCTTGTTTAGTCTGCAGAAGAGAAGAGTGAGGGGGGGATTTGATAGCAGCCTTCAACTACCTGAAGGGGGGTTCCAAAGAGGATGAAGCTCGGCTGTTCTCAGTGGTGACAGATGACAGAACAAGGAGCAATGGTCTCAAGTTGCAGTTGGGGAGGTTGGATATTAGGAAACACTATTATACTAGGAGGGTGGTGAAGCATTGGAATGAGTTACCTAGGGAGGTGGTGGAATCTCCATCTTTAGAGGTTTTTAAGGCCCGGCTTGACAAAGCCCTGGCTGGGATGATTTAGTGGTGTTGGTCCTGCTTTGAGCAGGGGGTTGGACTAGATGACCTCCTGAGGCTTCTTCCAACCCTAATCTTCTATGATTCTATGACCCAATGACTTTGCTAGAGCTGCCACAGTCTGGTAGATTTTCAAAGACAAATAAAGTACTTAGAGGCTGCATTACTCATTAATGGGAGCTGGGCCTCTAAATACCCTAGGTGGCTTTGAAAATCTCCACCTGTACATACAGGATTTGTGCTGTTGCTCATCTGTGATCATAGAAAGTACATTAAGAACAGCCATACTGGCTCAGACCAATGGTTCATCTAGTCCAGTATCCTGCTTTCTGACAGTGGCCAATGCCAGATGCTTCATAGGGAATGAACAGAACCGGGCAATGATCAGGTGATCCATCCAGTCCCAGTTTCTGGTAGTCAAGAGAATTAGGGACATCCAGAGCATGGAGTTGCATCCCTGGTAATCTTGGCTAATAGCCACTCATGGACCTATCCATGAACTTGTCTAATTCTTTTTTGAATCCAGTTTTACATTGCCTTTGTGGACACTGGCACCAGTTTTTAAATCTATTTAACACTTTTCATGATCCACTCGTTTTGCTCCTTCCTCCTGTTCCTTAGTTTGTTGAAACAACATATCTTCTTGCCTCAACCAGACTTTACACTGTTCATTTTCCTCCACCGAAGACAATGTATTATGCGTCAACACTTCTTTCTATTAGGCAGCTATTCTGGAGTCCCATGCGGTGAAACTTACAAAAGCTGCAGGGCTCAGAACACTAATTAAACCAGACAGCATTTTTTTCCACATAAAAAACCCCAGTAGATAATTAAATGTTTAAGAAAGAAAGAAAGAAAGAAAAAGGATCTTGAAAATATTTATGTGCGTGAAGGCGTCCTAGCTGAGCCCTTTGACAAGAGGCTCACGAAGGACCAAATCCTGTCATCCTTGGTCAGGCAAGTTGATTTAAAAACTCAGTGGGTTTTGCCTGAGTACAGACTGTTGGACTGGGCCCATGATTACCCTCCTGTTCCTTATTTACCTGCTAAATGCCACCTGCATTGACTTTTCCACATGACTGGAATCCAATTACAATTTGCAATCTCCCCTCACCCCTGGCTCACCCTACACATTACCAGTGTTTATTTAGGACTCTCTCACCACATCATCAACCCATCTGTGAATAAAGCCACTAAAGATGGAACTGCTACATGGAAACCTTTACCACAGAACAGTCATAGGTAATTCTATGCTGATTTGTTGCCTGTTTTGACTGGAGTCTTAGTAGAAATAAATAACCAATCTCTGTACTGTGTTGTACAGTTAAAATATAGCCAACAAGAAATTGGACCAGAGTACATACAATGTAATAGGTATAAAATGGCTCTTTGTGCCAAAGTTTCAAAGGTATGCAGACTCACCTAAAGATCCAGATAGTCACTTAATGGAATTTTCATAATTATTTATCTGCATCTTTAGGCACATAAATACCTTTTAAAATCTGACCCTTTGTATTTCCACTTGTAAATCTACTTTATTGATACCAACTTTGAGATTCAGCAACACCTCCTAATGGTGCAGACAGCAAAATCCTATGTGGAGGCTGACTGCCTGGATGCACATGATAAAGTTCCTTCATTTTAAATGATAAACAAAACAAACAAATATTTCTTGAAGCAATTCCCTTGAAGAACAACATCTTTAATAAGTGGCTCCTACTGTAGAACAGCCCTCTGGCCACCTGTTAATATGCTACAATTGGGAGGGATGCATTTTAGTTCTTCATTTATGAAATCTGCAGTGTCATTTCCTGAAGCTCTTTCATAAGCAGCTCTCCTTGTTTAAACAAACCCTCTGCCCATTCACAAGTCTATATAGTTGGCCAAAATTCGACCCATTAGTAATAATGGCCTACATTTATACGGTGCCTTTCATCCAGAAGGATTTTGTACACTATGGGTAAAAGCATCCAGTCAAATCTATGCCTGTATAATTATTTGTTGAGCCCCACTGGTGTGCTCAACCCTGTATAGCATACAGAAGCAGTGGCCACTTCCCCACGGAGCTTACAGTCTAAACTGGACAGGCAGCACCGTGAATACAAAATGTGCTGCATTACTAGAGACTGGAAAGTCCAGTCTCAAGAGTGAGGCAGAGTTGGCTTGTTTTCTTTTCCCTCAGCCAGGGCCAGCTCCAGGCACCAGCTTCTCAAGCAGGTGCTTGGGGCGGCCGCTCCAGAGAGGGGCGGCACGTCCAGGTATTCGGCGGCAATTCGGCGGACGGTCCCTCACTCTGCCTGGGAGTGAAGGACCTCCCGCCGAATTGCTGCCGCAGATCGCGATCGCGGCTTTTTGGTTTTTGTTTGTTTGTTTTGGCTGCTTGGGGCGGCCAAAACCCTGGAGCCGGCCCTGCCCTCAGCAAGTAATTTACTACAAGGGACAGCCATGTTGATACTTGCAGTGCTAAAAATCACAGGAAGATGCAGCACAAATTAGATAGAAAAAGTTGTTTTAATTGTCTATAAAAAGAGTTTTAACAAATAAAGGACAATAAAATGAAAGATTACTAAAAATAAAATAGTTTCCCCTTCATTTTAACTTACATGTCTGTTGCACATGATACTCATCCTGAGGTTGTACCTCTGGGATTTGTGAAAGAAGAAAAATATATAGATCTAGGCTGGAATTTTCAAAGGAAGGTAAGGGAGCAAGGCATACAACTCCCCCTGAAGTTCAGTGGGACTGGGCACTTAACGTTCCTAGGCTCCTTTGGAAATCCCATCTGAACGTGCTGCAATTTTGCTACAATTAAAAGGCCCTCTCAGTCTATTGGAAATGCTAATAGAAAATACAGAGAGAAATGTCAAGTCAGAAAGTGAACCATCTGATAGAGCACCTTGATAACAACCACATTTTGGCAACTATTTAACATAATCCCCAAATGGAAAACGACCAAGAATTATTTTTATTAGAGATGGGAGCAAGCTGTAATGTTCAGATTCAGCTCTGAATGTTTACAAAGTTGGGGGGCATTTGGATCTGGGTATTTAGTTTGGTTTATGAAAACTGGATCCAGAGTTCAATCCAAACTTCCCAAAAGTTTAGAAATGTCCACTTGTGGAGTTTTGGAGCATGGTTCTGAGCACCTGCTTTTCCCACTGAAGCCAATGGAAGTTCAAGGTGGCCAGGATCAAGTCCTTCGATTGGAGCCATCTCATTTTTTATTTTCAAACATCAATATAAATCACTGGGCAGTGAGTTAGTGCATAAACTGTTCCACCTTCAGAGAACAAAACACAAAAGGCTGGCTTATTTCACATGTGGAAATGAACCATTTGGTGTTCTCATTTCACTCCCCATTGGTGCCCCACCTCAAAATGTTACTCAGTCTGGCCAGAACTGCAATCCTTGTTCAAGAGAGGCATAGCACTGGGATAGCAGTTTTGCTAGATTGTATTGCTGTTTTGCCAGAGTTATGTGTGGAAACTCGTTCTGGCAGCCCACATTACACTTGGATCATCCCAGTGTCATTAGTCCGTCACTGCTAAATAAATGCACACATTTCAAAATATTCAGTACATTAAATGTGATTTTTTTCATAACAGAATTTTTAAGGTCACATCATTACAATTTAAAAAAGCAAAGGTTAGGAGGACAAATTCTTCATTCACTTATGCCACTGGAAAGTCAATGGAGTTACTCTGGATTTTGCACCCACGTAAAAGAGAGCATCGTTTGACCCAAAAGATTTAAGGGTTTGTTACCCCTCAATGCTAAATCTATGCAAATTACACTACTATGCAATTTACTCCCATTTTCTGACTAGTTTACAAAAGGCTTGTAACTTACACACACATTATGTCACCTGTGACTTTTGCCCATAATTCTCTTTATAAATTTACTCATGCACCATCTAGAGATTTAACAGTAAATTCTACTGTACCTCCTGTCTATTGCTTCTCTATACTGTACTAGCAGCATTACAAATGACTGTGCTATATACGTTCCCATGGAATGAAGAAATATTTAATTACCTGCATGGTATAAAATGTAGATGCAAGCAATTTTATAAGGCACAAATGCAGCCCCAAGCTTGGGACTCTTTCCCAAGACAAGAGCCATCTATTAACAGATGTGCAATCTATGCAAAACAGTTGGGTTGTTAGCATAGAACAGGAACTTTTCCTTACCTAGCATGTCACCCCTGGCTCCTTTAAAGAAAGAAAGAGAGGCTCCTTTAAAGCAATGCTCATATGGCTAAAAGCATGATTACCAGTCCACTCACCTACTCAAGACACAAACAAACCTCAGCACTGAACAGGTTTGTCTTCACACTGGGAAGAAGTTTATCCCACTGGAATAAATCAGCATGGCTCTAACCTAAGAGAGCCTTAGTAGAGAATTTATGAACATATTAAATCAGGAAATCTCCCAATAGAATATGTGCAATATTATTTATTTATTTTTAAAGAAAAAACTGTTTAACGCTGAAGTTTTGGGTGAATCTCATGACCATCATAAACTGATAATACTAAGTCCCAGCATAGCAAGGCACTGAACATGATTAACTATTTACCCTTTTTGATTAACACACTCTAACTGTAACCTACAGCATTTCTAGCATTCCAGATTCAGACCTTTCTAGAGACCAGATGGATAGATGTCTGAATGATGGCGGTTTCATCATGCTGAGAACTGTCCCACCGGGGTTTAAATGGAGTCAGCTATCACTAGTGACATGATACCAGATTTAAACTGCAGTCTCCACACTAGTGCATTTTACCACAATACCAATTAGCTCTCCACAGACATGAAATCTGCACACAGTTTTTCTGCTAGCTGTTACATTAGTGAGCAAAAGTGGTTTATTCCAAAGGATATCAAAATGCACAGAAATACATTTGTTAGTAACTTTACAAAACATTAGATGTCTGACATTAAAGAATAAAAGTAAATGCTGTATATGATGTAATTTTAATATTGGCTATTGAAAGTTATAAAGTACTATATTCCCTATGGAATTACTTCCTTTTCTTATAAAGAAATGGTACAAGAAAACTAAGCATGAACCATTTTCTTTCTATTATTTTGTCCTTCTTAGTATTGCAGGCTCTTGGTTTTAGTTACCAGCTGACCAGGAATCATAAACGAATTTTGCTGCCACAGTGTCTTCAATTGCCATCCCTGAAATATATAACAGAATTAAAATCACCTACAACCAATACTTCGGTTGAATGAAATAATTTAACTTCACAGGGAAACAGAATGACTAGACAATGGATTAGAGAATCTTTCACACCACAATCTAGGACACCAGTCTGGTAATGACAAGAAGTTATCACCATCAGATAGCTGTTAGGTGCCATGTGTAAAAGGAGTTTATTGGTTTCAATCCAATTCCCATTGGACATGTATCCATGCTGTAAAAGCTACCACAACTGGAACAAATGGATCCTTGCTAACAGGTCATTCAACTTCAACCATGGTAATCCAGCCTTCTAATCACTTCCAATACCATACTTCTTTGTCACATCACCTTCAAGTCAAATAGACTTCAGGGGGCATCAGAGTAGGACATTCAGGTTGGAGCTATGTTAGTAAACAATGTAGTCATGAGTTGAGTAAATGGAACTTTAAAAAAATGGACATATTTTTCTATCATGTTTGCTTTCCTTTCAATTTAGATTTTATGAGTCTTGCTACATTGAGAAAGGAGGGAAAATACACATCTTATATTGTAGCTACTGTCCTCTGTAGAGCATGTTGGGACAGCAGCTTTGAAGATCATCAACTTTCCCATGCAAGAGGGACTTAATAAATAACAAGGCATTGTTCCTCGTCAGATTTACACATAGGAGGGGGTTATTCTTACCCAGTGATTTGAACACTGTTGTTTTCTCACGCAAGGCTGGTTTTGTCCCTTTCACTACCTCCCCCAGCTCGGCAAAAATCTCTGCCTGTGAAACAAATGCACATTTAGGCTTGATATCCATGACAGCCATCTAGAGAAATAAACTGTTTTTTAAGTGATTTTAAAAGAAAGAAGACAAAAAATTGGAAAGGTTCTGTTACTGGGAAAACAGATCATTGTTAGGGCAAGTAATATAGAAACTAGACAGAAATTTCAGAAGAATAACATGGCTTTCAGAGAAAAATATCTGCCTGAATTTCATTACTCAAAATGATCGACCTATTACCTTGCTGACAAAGATAAATTGACTTCCAGGTAGTTTACAGTTTGTTGGTTTCGCAAATGAAACCTTAAAAATGAAAGCCCTGTCTGCTATGTGTGGACATTAAAAAAAAAAATACTATGGCACTTTGTGTAAGGGCATGACAAAAGGTCCCCTCTCCTCAATTTTGTGCAGTGTGACAGTCATCTGTTTGGCTGCTGGCCTCCACACATTAGAGGCAGTTCCAATTTAATTATGCTGAAACGTCTATCATGGGGATACATAGGTGCAACAGAGCAGAATTTGTCCCATTATGTATAAATTGCTTTGGGATCTTCTGGGATGAAAGTGAAAGATTTGGAATAATTTTTGAAACATTACACATTTTTAAGTGTAGATCTAATAAAGGATGGATCTGAAAGCAATGAGAAATGGCGCTATGCAAAAGTAGCATTCGAGGGGAGAAGCTCTAGCATTTAAGAAAGACTTACCCTTGATAATATAACATCTCCTGATTCATTCAGAGCAGCCTCTCGAGAATCCACATACAGGACAGAATTCTTCATCACTTCATCATTCAGCTCTCTCCAGTCTGGTCTGCTTGCCCCAACAGCTAAAAGATAAAAGTGATTAACTTCAGAGAGAAATATTTCAAATGGATTTAACAGAAACACATTTCTTGTTCAACAGAGGTGAATAATGTCTTTCCACAGCAGTGTCGTCACTTAGGCACAAACAGCCTGAAATTAACCTTGAGGACAATTTCACTGATACAGAACATGAACAGCCTGATTGACTAGGGGAAGTCCTGGGCTTCCGACTGAGCTGTACATTATGCATCTAGGGCTTGATCCCGCTGAGCACCTTCTACTCCCATTGATGTCAAAGCAGGATTGAGCCCTTAGGGTCCAATCCTCCAAAGTGCTGTTCCTGTTATGCCTGCTGAGCACCCTCAGCCCTCATTGGGTCTAATCCTGCTCCCACTGAAATCCTTGTATTCAGTGACAACACGACCAGGACCACTGAAATCAATGAGTTCCCTCGTAGTAGGGGTGGCCAACCTGTGGCTCCGGAGCCGCATGAGGCTCTTCAGAAGTTAATATGCGGCTCCTTACATAGGTGCTGACTCCGGGGCTGGAGCTAGAGGTGCCAACTTTCCACTGCTCAACCCCAGGCCCTGCCCCCACTCCACCTCTTACCCCAAGGCCCCTGCCCCTTCCTGCCCCCTCCTCTGAGCCTGCTGCACCCTTGCTCCTCCCCCCTCCATCCCAGAGCCTCCTGTATATTGAGAAACAGCTGATCACGTCGGGCAGGAGGGAGGGGGAGGTGCTGATCGGCAGGGCTGCCGGAGGGCAGGAGGTGGCGGGGGGGGCTGATGTATTACTCTGGCTCTTTGGCAATGTACATTGGTAAATTCTGGCTCCTTCTCAGGCTCAGGTTGGCCACCCCTGCCTTGTAGAATCAGGCTGCTAGCAGTAAAATAAAACTCATGTGGGAGCAAATCCACAACGGCAGGGTGAACTCACAAGGGGAGCAGGATTCTTTGTTAGCATTTGTCGTTAGACAGCCTTTTCCTCTTAGGCTTGGCCCTCTTGCTTACATCTCTATCCTCTGGAAGGCTTAGCCAAAGAGGAGAGGTCATAGTGGAGGCAGAGAAAGGGAGGTAGTGCTCTGCATATCATTTACAAAGTAATCACAGTGAAATATCTGCCAATAAACCTCAAGCTCCTTGAGCAAAATGTGTTATTTGTTACACAGGTGCATTCCCCAGTTTGGCCTAAGAGTTTTATCCATGTCCAGCTTGTTCCCATTCTCACAGCAGTCAAAGACATTAACAAACTAATACAAAACCAGACAAGCCAAGTGCTTGGTTAGCACCAAGGACGGATGTACACAACTACCCTTTCGCCCTTTAGGGCAAGTCTGACAAGGCAAGGCAACACAGGGAAGCTCACCCTGTCATTGCCTACGCTGTATCTTCGCTACAGATAATAAAAGTACTTAGTGCTCATATAGGGCTTTTCATCATAAATCACAGACCTTCAGTCTCAAAGGCTGCCAAGTCCAACCCTTTCTCGAATAACAAGCATATTTATAAAGTTGTTTAACTAACAAACAACCACACTGTACTATAGTTTGGTAGGCTGGCGCTATGCTGCTCTATCATATCCTCTCTTATCTTATCAACCCCTTCTTCTGTTCTTCACCCTCTTCCTGCTGCTCCTGACAAAGCCCTGCTGGATGTTGTGATTGTAACCTCTTCCTCAGCAGGATGTAGACATCTACGTAAATGACCCAATCACCCCCCTTTTCCTATTATCTCTTGCCCCTCTCCACTTCCCTCTCCTCAATTCATTTGCAAAAGCCTTGAATTTCATAATTCTTTTTTATTAAGTGTTTTTGATCCAGACTGTCTTGATGTTACGTGCCTGTAGAGAGAAATGCAATTAAAAGATCCCTCACTTATCCTTATCAGATCAGAACCAAAGAAGCAGTTTGCTGCAGGGAACTGTATGTGCAGACCTACAACTGAACATTATTATCTGGGATTTCTAAACCTGCAGTTTCCATTCTTTTCTTATGACTTTGTAAGCAGTACAATTGGAGCCCATTTACAGATCTTTACTTACCGAAACAGTTTTGTGAACAAAAGCTTATCATTAAAAAAAAATGTAAAACTCTTGTGTTAGCAACTTCTTTTGTACAGAGAAACACAAATAATATTGAACTGAATGGTAAAACAATTCTTCTATACAACTTTACAGACAGTTGGGTTGTGAGAACTCCAGTGTTGTCTGAATGCCTACTCATGCAATAGGAATGCCTCTGGGGAAAAAAAACAAGGAGAGGTGGTCTTTGTGTATGTGTTGCCTCAGCAAATGAAGACACTAATTGATTCTGGTTGTACACACGGCCTTCATGCTGTGAGACAGCACAGATAACAATGTCACCGGCAAAGAATTAAACTGAGTTTGAAAAATTGGTGGGGTGCTTTTGAAATGTGGGAACTTCCTTTAAATTGTTCCCTCTGACAAGTTGCCTTTGTCTCATTACCAGACCACTTGGAAAGTGCACAAGGTCATCTGAACCAGCTCCAAATTAAATAACGTAAATAAATGCCAAGGAGCTCAGGGACTCCGTATGCTAGGGCAGCAACAACATCACCAGAAAACACAATTTAAAAACAGAACACAGCGAAGGGACCAAACCCTGAGGTTTTCTCAATTTTTACACGGTTCTTAACTCAGGCAAAACTCCCACTGAGATCAAAGGGAGTCAGCCCCAAAAGAAGAAATAAAGGAGTTTGCAAAACAGGGCAGTAGAAAAGATGATAAATATCAGGGAAACAGAAGTGCTACTAAAAAAATCACTGTGGGAACAGGTTTCTAGGGTGTTGTTTAAGTCTAAGACCAAATGGGGACATCAAGGCCACACCTTGTTGGCTACCATAGCAAAGCTGAGATTACCTGCTGCTCAAACATACAATAGCAGAATCCCTGATAGCATTGAATACAGACACCCTGCAGGACCGTGCTCAAAGAGGAGAAGTGATTATTCTGAGAAATCTAGACCATTCTGGGCAGAAACTGTCTTTGTGAGTATTATACAGCACAGCATTGAGCACATCAGAGCTAAATAAAATAATAATACAAATAATAGCAGAGAAACCCCCCTAATCAATGAGAGTCTGGCATACCGTTGATATGGGCACCTGGTTTTATCCACTCTCCAAATAAAATTGGCGTTGTTGCCATGGTGACCGTTATAATCACATCAGCTCCGGTGACAGCCTCCTGAGCAGAGGAGCAAACCTGCACTGGTGGACCCTTAACTGAGCGAGCAAACTTCACAGCATTCTCCTTAGTGCGATTCCATATCCTGACCTGAAAAGCAACATGGAAAGCATGTAGAGATTATATAATATGAGTAACCCGTCCTTGCAAAACGTTTTCTTCATTATCATTACTTATCCTGGCAAAGAACAGGTGAGTAGATCTTGTGTCTGGACTAGTACATCTTCATGATTATCTTGCAATGCTAGTATAACAGTTCATGGCATCTTTATATTTATAAAATACATTTTAAATAGAAAATCTGAACTGATCGAGGCTGCAGGAAACTTGTCCAAGAAACTTATATACGGTCGGATTTTTTCAAACAGAGAAAAGAGTAAGGCTGAAACTTGACTTTGTTTCCAGCATGTGTTATTAAAATGCTTTGAGAAGGGAGGAGGAAAGGCTATAGAAGTGCAATGTCTAGAGACATTTTGTTGAAATTTGCTGAAGCCATTAGATACAACTTTACTGGTTATTATATACGTTATTTGTTATTGGTGTTACTGAAAAAATAATTGAGAAAAATAAATCTTCTCCTTTGAGATGCATTCCTTGGCTTACCTTTTTAAATGAGAACTGCTCTGTGAAGACCTCATAATGGCTATAGGCTTGAACACCAGCTCCTAGAATGCACAGCACTTCTGAATCAGCGGGCATTAAGAACTAAAATATATCAAGTTAGAAAAGAAATCAATGACAGTAGTCATGGAAAAAACACAGTTGTGATGATGGATCCACTATTTAAATTAAAACCCCTCAATCTTAGGCACATTTACACTAGAGTGTTTATTTTTAAACGTTGTACAGAGGGGTCATTGATTCCTAAGAGAAACTTTTGGGTTTGATTCAATTTGCACTTTTGCATTTGTATTGATGTAGCTACATGTATGTAGTTACACCAGTATAAACCCCCAGTGCAGAAATGCTGCACTGGAGGTGAAACAGGGCTTACACCAGTGCACTGCATTGGCACAGAGGGATTGCACCTACATCAGGATAACTGTAAGAGTATAAATATCCCCAGGATAGACAGGACCTCATTTACTGGCATGCAATTCCATTGACACCACCAGTTGCACTGGTATACTAGGGCAAAATGTAGCCCTATAAGTTACAATCCTTATCCCACAAAATTTTGCAGATTATACATTGTTGTTGCAGACACCACTCAAAGAAAGGATGAAATGCCTTTTATTTAGCAATCCTGTAGGACACAATGTGCATCCCAAAACTGGGGTAATGGGCTTGGAAGAAATGCCAGGCCCCCAGACAGTAACCCGCTAATCTAGCCTCAGTCTGAGTGTTTGTTTAAAGAGTTGTTTATCTGCTCTTTAAAAAAAGGAGGAAGAGGAAAAAGAAGAAAAAGACTAGAAATGAAGCTTCCTACTTGTCACTTGTTCATATCCCTTTTTAAGCTGAGTCAAATTGCTGAAAATGGTAGCAGTTTGGGACAATTGTTTTTCCTTCTAAACAAGAAAGATTGCATTTCAGCCCTGGCCAGGTATGGCCCGTGTCTGACATCCCTGATTTAGAACACTCCAGAGAGATGAACTTTGCTAAGAACAGGATATGTGTCCACCAGTCAATATTTACAAACAAGAGTGGCTTGAGGCTCAAGACTTAAAATTCACTCCTCTGGTAGCTCTGAATTTCCCTGTTTAATCATCCTCTGTGGTTCACCAGGAACTGGGAGGGAAAAGAAGGGATGTTTGAACCTAGCCCCAGCCACCTGCATTTCTTGTTTGTGCATTTGCTATGGCCACTCTTGTACTTGGAGCCTTTGAACTATATGGGCTTTCAATGCCAGTTGAACTGACACTGCTGCAAAGAAATAAAAAAAATCTCATCTAGCAGATTTATCAAAGCTAAGAGCTCATTTTGATTCTTGTTACATTGACTCTGTAGCATTGATTTCAAAAGTTCCATACATAAAAGTACTGGCTTATTGAAGAGGAACTGCCATAAAGAGGACAAGATGACAACTGAAAGCTGGGCTCAAACAGTCCTGAAAATCTCACAGAGCAGCAGGTGACAGATAAGGGTCTGATCTGGAAGTTCTAATACAGACAAAGCTCCTTTGAAGTCACTGCATCTGAAGAAGTGAGGTTTTTTACCCCAAATAAATCTTTAAGGTGTCACCGGACTCCTTGTTGTTTTTGTGGAGCTTTGCTTGTGTAAAGTCTTCAGGATCTGGTTTTAAGGTGGGAAGGTCTGAGCTGAGAGCAGTCCAACAGTCTAACATCTCAGGAATTCATTGTGTGACGCATGGCTAGAAAGGGTTAAACATCCTGCAAAATAAATAACCCTCAAAAGACATGTAGGGAGATAATGTTTGTGTTTTTGTGTATTTACATATGTATGAGTAGGGTCCACAATGTAATCAACAGTCCCGGTCTATGCTGTATTCTGATATCATTTAAATGAATTGTGAACATCTCTCTTTGAAATGTACTGTGAATGGTGAAGGAAAAAGCAAATGGCCTTATGTTAATTCGTATAGTTAAGTACCGGTGATGGACCTCCTTCAAAGTCATCCTAATTACCTTTTATTCCTTGAGCAATTCCAACTTGTCAAAAGACAAAAAATTGTACAAAAGATCCTTGGGTCCCGATTCGGTCATCTCAGATCTGCTTAAGCTTCTTCAGGGGAAGTTTGAGTCGCAAGATTGAGGTCCCAGTTATGCTGATATGCCCTGAATGTGATATTTGGACATTGGACTATAAACTAAGAACTATTTCTGAAATGTTTCAGAGTAGCAGCCATGTTAGTCTGTATCCGCAAAAAGAACAGGAGTACTTGTGGCACCTTAGAGACTAGTTTCTAAGGTGCCACAAGTACTCCTGTTCTTATTTCTGAAAGAATTCTTTGCAGCTACGAAGCTCACCATCTCTGCTGTGAATCTGCACCTAAATGAATTGAACTCATGTCTGTATGTATATTGACCTTTTAACCATACTCTCTCTCTTCTGCTTTTTAATAAATTTTAGTTTAGTTAATAAGAATTGGCTGTAGCATGTATTTGGGTAAGATCTGAAACATTCATTAACCTGGGAGGTAATGTGTCTGATCCTTTGGGATTGGTGGAATCTTTTCCTTTTCTTTTATATGATGAAATAAGATTTACAGAAATTTTCATCATATTTGACATGGGTCCCTGGATGGAGGCCCGAGGCTGGATCACTTTAAGGGAACTGTGTTGTTTGGACTTCTGAGTAACCAGTAAGGTAATAAAGAAACTGTTCTATGCTGGCTTGGTAAATTTAAGTATTGGAATATCCACCAGCTTTTGGGGGTTTGGCTGCCCCATTCTTTGCAGTTCACCCTAATTGAGTGACCACAGCTGGCTCCCCACTAGGACCCCGGTCACATATTATTCGCCCCTTCTCCACTCCAAATGGAGTGGCTCCTGGGGATAGATACTCCACTTCTGTGTTGGCTGTAACTCCATTGATTTGGGTGGAATTACATCAGCATAAGACTGATGTACCTGAGAAGAGAATCTGGTCGTCAATCTAAAGCAGGAGAGTTAGTGGGCCAGGAAACATAGCACTTATAATGAAGAAGATGGGCAGGTTTGATATCATTCTTGCGCTTGGAAGACTAAAACTTTCCTTCAAACTGATGGCCTCAGAAGGGTTATCTGCTTTATTAACAGACCAGTCAAATATTTTTAAATTAGTATTTGAAGATTTATTTGTATTAATATTCCTACTTTGAATTGGAAGTTATGTGGAGTGGCATAGTGGCCAGACTGGGGAAGAGGCTGTGTAGTCTAATCAGTTTTGATTTATCACCGCACTTACCCAAAGCCCCTATAGGTGCATACATAAAGCAACAAAAAAATAACTGAGCAAAACCACTCCAATATATGCTCAGATTCACAGAGTGAATCACTCCCATATCACATACAATACAAGCATGTAAAAAGCAACAGAGAGTCCTGGGGCACCTTTAAGACTAACAGATGTATTGGAGCATAAGCTTTCGTGGGTGAATGCCCACTTCGTCAGATGCATGTAATGGAAATTTCCAGAGGCAGGTATAAATATGCAGGCAAGAATCAGTCTGGAGATAACGAGGTGAGTTCAATCAGGGAGGGTGAGGTCCTCTGCTAGCAGTTGAGGTGTGAACACCAAGGGAGGAGAAACTGCTTTTGTAGTTGGCAACCCATTCACAGTCTTTGTTTAATCCTGATCTGATGGTGTCAAATTTGCAAATGAACTGAAGCTCAGCAGTTTCTCTTTGGAGTCTGGTCCTGAAGTTTTTTTGCTGTAAGATGGCTACCTTTACATCTGCTATTGTGTGGCCAGGGAAGTTGAAGTGTCCTCCTACAGGTTTTTATATATTGCCATTCCTGATATCTGACTTGTGTCCATTTATCCTTTTACGTAGTGACTGTCCAGTTTGGCCAATGTACATAACAGAGGGGCATTGCTGGCACATGATGGCATATATAACATTGGTGGACGTGCAGGTGAATGAACCGGTGATGTTCTAGCTGATCTGGTTAGGTCCTGTGATGGTGTTGCTGGTGTAGATATGATGTAGCAACACCAAAAAAGAAAAAAAACTTCAGGACCAGACTCCAAAGAGAAACAGCTGAGCTTCAGTTCATTTGCAAATTTGACACCATCAGATCAGGATTGAACAAAGACTGTGAATGGCTACCCAACTACAAAAGCAGTTTCTCCTCCCTTGGTGTTCACACCTTAACTGCTAGCAGAGGACCTCACCCTCCCTGATTGAACTAACCTCGTTATCTCCAGACTGATTCTTGCCTGCATATTTATACCTGCCTCTGGAAATTTCCATTACATGCATCTGACGAAGTGGGCATTCACCCACGAAAGCTTATACTCCAATACATCTGTTAGTCTTAAAGGTGCCACAGGACTCTCTGTTGCTTTTTACAGATCCAGACTAACACGGCTACCCCTCTAATACAAGCATGAATACCTTTTCTTTGATAAAATAACTGATTTTTTAAAATAAGGAAAATGAAGTAGATCTAATCTATCTGGCCTTCAGTAAGGCATTTCATATACACGGGAAATTAGTAATTCAGATGAAGAAGATGGGGATTAGGATAAGAACTGTAAGTAGGTTAAGAAACTGGCAAAAGGGGAGAAGACAAATGGTTGTGGTGAAAGAAGAACAACTGGGCTGAAGGGAGGTTACTAGCAGAGTTCCTAAAGGATCAGACTTGGGACTTATGACTTTGGCACAAAAAGTAGGAAGGTGCTAGTAAAATGTACTGATGACATGAAGTTGGGAGGCATTGTCAATACACAGGAATGGAATTTTATACAGGAAGAATTGGATGACACTGATGACCTGGAGTAATAGAAATGAGATGAAATTTAAAAGTGCAAGGTCATGAACATAAGAACTAATAATAAGAATTTCTGCTATAAACTGGGGACTCATCAGTTGAAAATGACAGAGGAGGAGAGATACCTGGTTGTGTTAGTTGATCACAGGATGACTATGTGCCGTGAATGTGATACAACTGTGAAATAGGCAAATGTGGTCCTAGGATATATCAGGTGAGGCATTTCCAGTCTCTCTCGCAGGCATGTATGGCATCTACAGAGTGACATTTTATAGATGCAGTTGTAGGTCCATAAGCCATTTCCAGGCCTCCTCTGAGACACTGTGGATATCATCCAATTCATCTTTGAATACATATTTGGGACACTATGTTCTGATGTGTTCATTGGTTTGGATGTTCTCATTGCAGTCACATGAAACAGAGTCTTTGATTTTCCACTTGTGCATCAAGTAGCCGCATCTTCCACTATTTCTTTGGATGTGGGTCAATGTGGTCCCAAGTCTGTGTGGCAGGTCGAAACCGAGGAGGCATTTGTTGGTTCAGTAATAATGTGCTTGTTTGGAACAGCAGATGAGGTCCAGACACTTTGCCATTCCCTCGCCAGATCCAGAGACTAGAAGTGATCAAGTGTGGTCTATAGTAGCTTTCACGATTTCAGGCGTGATGGGGGTATGTTATCCATAACCTGCCAGATGGGAGGTTCTGCATAGTCTTCGGCATATTTAAGTTCTTGTGCTGTGGCTATATCTCGACGGACAGCTGGAGGTTTGATGTTTGTCAATACAGAAAGCCACAGTAGAGGTGTTGATTTTAAAGTTTCCGTGATGATTTGCATGGTCTGATTCAGCTGCCTCTCCATACGCTGAGTATAGCAGCTTCTTTTCCACACCAGGGCACAATACTCTGCAACTGAGTACACAAGGGCCAAGGCCAATGTTCCTAGAACCAGGACAGTTGATCCCCAGCTTGTTCCCACTAACTTTTAAATAATGTTGACATGAGTTTTTGCTTTCAAGGCTACTTGCTTGAAGTGGTCATGAAAGGTCAGTGTGCAGTCAAGAATGCCACTGAAATATATTGGCTTTGGGTCGTAATGCACAGTTTCACATGAAACCTGACAGTTATGAGTGTTTTGTGCAATTCTATTGTCAAAGTGGAAAGTAGAGACTACCGATTTGCTTGGATTTGGTCTCAGCTTTTGGAAGTATTTCTCCATGAGCTTAAGGTCAGATCTAAGGGTCACTTCAAGTTCTTTAAAGCTACGGGCCTAAGTGGCGAGTGCCAAACCATCAGTGTACGCAAACTTCTGCACTATTATTTCAGGCATATCGTTCGTGTATACACTGAAGAGTTATTTCCAGTAACGATAGAGAAGTATTAATGTAATTGTACAAGGCACTAGTAAGACCTAATTTGGAATACTGTGTACAAATCTGATTACTCAAGAAAGATGATCTCAAACTGGAACTGGTGCAGAGAAGAGCTACTAGGTGACCAGGGGCATGGAGGACCTATCTTCTGAGAAGACACTGGAAGAGCATGGCTTGTTTAGCCTAGCAAAATGAAGGATGAGAGAGGATATGATTACTCTCTATGAAGACACTGGGAGATAGACAACAGGTAGGGAGAAGAGCTATTTAGGTTAAAGGAAAATGTTGGCACAAGAATAAATGGTTACAAACTGGCCATGACTGAATTTAGGATGGAAGTTAGAAGAAAGTTTGTAATCATCTGAGGAATGAAGTTTTGGAACAGCCTTCCAATAGACATTGTTCAGATAAACAACCTAATTAGTCTGAAGATAGAGCTTGATAAATTTTTGAGTGGGACTATATGATGGAGTTGCATGCAGTGATGGGGGTTGGCTTGATGGCAAAGGGGGTTCCTTCCAGTCTTATGTCTTATATTCCTAAATCTCATGATGCAGGGCTTCAGTTGGTCACCTGTAGGGGTTAAGAAGGACTTTTTCCCTGTTGTATTCTGGGGAGTGGTTCTCCTTCCTCTAAAGCACTGGAGATGGTCACAGATGGCATCACCAGACGGGGTGGGATCGTGCTCTGATGTGGTATAGAAAAATTCTCTCTCAGATGCTTGGCTGGTGGGTCTTGCTCACATGCTCAGGGTCATACCAACTGCTATTTTAGGTTGGGAAGGAATTTTCCCCAGGTCATATTGGCAGGGACCTTGGGGGTTATTTGCCTTTCTCTGCGACATGCGACTTACTAGGATCATCTTGGATATCTCACCTAATCAATTCCCTGCTATTGCAGAGGGCTAGGTCATTGGTTCACGTTGGTCCCTCCTATTCGCTGTCTATGGTAAACAATAGTTTAATCTATTTCAGGTTATTGGGCTCAATACTGGGTTAACTGGGTGGAGCTAGTGGCCTGTGATATGCAAGAGGTCTGACTAGATGATCTGGTGGTCCCTTCTGGCCTTAAACTATATTACTGTACACAACTCCCTCGGAATTAAAATAGAAACAACCAAGTTTTAGGCTTTTCTTTGAGGACTGAACATTGTCATAAATCTAGTACCTATGATTAAAGAGAACTGGCATGGATTGAAAGCCTCTTAGATCGCATTCGCATCTGACCTCTAAGCTATTTTACATGACACCATGTCACAGGACAACTGGCCCAGCTCTCCTGTTCCAATCCAGATGTGCCCTAGTTTGGTGTAATAAAGAGGGTGGGACTGCCCCTGGGAATTACGAGAGACAGCCCAAAGGCAAGAGAGAGTCCAGAGGCTGAGAGAGAGCTGGCCCTGAAGGAATTAGCTGTGAGTTCTGTGTTGAGCAGTGATCCAGATCAAGCCAGTGAAAGTGGAAGGCAGTTGAGGAATTACATACAAGTTTCCCCAGGCCACAGAACCATGGATAGAGAGGGCTGAAGGCTGAGAGCGGCAGAAGGAGACACCTGCTGGCTGAAAGACCAGAGAGAGATAAAGGCTGGCGGAGGATGTTGCGGTGAGCTTGCTGATGTCTCCAGGTGAGAGCCAGAGCCAGAGCCAGAGCCAGACCTGAGAATGAAACAGGGCAGAGAAGCAACCCAGGCTGAAGGGCTGGGATGAGGCCTGGTGAGAGATGCCAGAGCTGTACCCAAGAGCCTGAGCATAGTGAGAGACATCAGAGCTGTACTTGGTGTGTTCATGGACTGTTGTGACTTGAAAGATTGGATGTACTGTGGAATTGGGGAATTTGGACTGTGTTGAGGAATTCTGGATTACAATTTTGGGACTCTTGTAATAAATAAATGCTGGAAAGGGTATCGGTACCTGGAAAGATTACCTGGGGTTACTGGGGACTCTGGATGAAAGGGGTAACTGTGGCAGGTTCATGGGTCGTGCAGCGGCATTCTGCGGGAGGGCACCGGAGGAAGGGTTGCCTTGTCACACACCAATAATCTACTTCAACCCACTTTATAAAGCATCAGACCTACCTTGGTAGCTATCGCGGAAACTGCAGCAGTTCGTTTTGCTGTAATGACACTGCCATCCATGACCTTTTAAAGAAGAAAATCAAACAGACTGAAATGAACACCGAAAACATAATGCCAGATGCTTTCTCCATGTGTGAATTAGTGGTTAATAACTGATATATCATGTGAAGGGACAAGGAAAACCTGAGAGAAGATTATTATTAATGCAACACTGGCAAATATATTCTATAGAAAATTGGTAGATTCTCTTCCCTGCTCCACTCCTTTCATGACACTTAGGCAGCACAAAGCGAGTGGAAATTTGCCATCATCACAGTGGCATTGACCCAACATAAACATTTCTACACTACACTTCCTGGAGACCCCAGTACCGGGGGTGTTTCAGGGCAATGAAGGCATGGCCAGAACACGCTGCACTCTGGTTAGCACTGGGGACCACTGCAAGCAGGTATATGATGGAGCAGCCCTTAGGCTGCTCTAACCTATGCCAGGGCCCAGGTAGAGCACCATGGAGCCATACTCAGGTATCCCCCTACCTTGTGCTGCACTCTGGGTGGGCACTGGCTCTATATAGATTCTGGCTCTATATATTCAATTATCATGTGAAAATGGATTGTGGAGCCACGCTGAGAAACAGACACTTTCACTGTTCTGGCCCTTCTCAAACCATTATCCACATTTTTAATTAAGAAAGATAATATCCCAAAATTCCTATTACAGCCCCCCAATCCCACTCTCACAGAGGCCAACAGTAAAACTTGCATTGCCTTTAACAGTTCAGAATATTTGGCAATTTATTCTTTCCCCCTAAAATATCAGCTAAACATGGTGTCGGGGGAGTTCTTCAAATAAAGAGTTTCACTTCAAATCACCAGTTTCAGAGAACAAAGAAAGAAGGACAGATTAAAGAGAATGAAACAGACAAGCCTGAGGGCCAGATTCTCAGCTGGCACAAATCGCCATAACTCCACTGAAGTGAATGGAGTGATGGTGATTTACACCAGCTATGTCATCTAAAATCGAAGTATGATTTTGACAGACTGTTAACAAAACAGAATGCATCAATGCACGCTGAACTTACAGCTTTTAAAGAGCCATTTCTTGGGTCAAAGAGTAAAACAGTTGCTTGGTGAGAGGGAACAGAAGAATCCTTTTTGTGTTCATAGAAGGTTACCAGTTTAGTTGTTAGAGCATCGTCCTTTGCACTGTAAGCAGGCATGACCCCTAAAAATCTTTGAAAGAGAAAAAATATATACATTTAACATGAAATTTTGTAATTTGTTAGCTAACTAGTAAGAAGTTAATAAGCAACTGCTTTTGATCTCTAATGTAATAAATAACCCTCTCTATAGCCCTACTTTTTCTCTTTTCCACTTCTAAATTGTGTGACATTTTCTAGGCTATTTAAATATGTGTTTTCTAAAGAAGGATCTAATCTGCCCCCAATGGGAGTTCTGCCATTGACTTCAATGGGCCAGGATTTCACCCCAGCTCTCCAGTACAGTTTAACTTTAATGGTTTGCTCATTGACTTTCCTCCTAACCAGGCACTGTTAATGACTATTCACAGCTTTAGTTCAGAACTAATAGGGTGAAATCTTTGCCCTACTGAAGTCAATGACAAAACCCCCTTTGAACTCAGAGGAGGCCAGGATTCCACCCACAGTCTTCTCCTTTTCCTACTAATTATTATCCCCCTATTATCCTTGAAACACTAGTAGCCCCCACTTTCTTTCTCTCTCTGTGCAGGACACAGCAGTGCTTTATCCTGGTACTGTAAAGGGCCGGCCCATGGGCACACTTTATAACAGCCTGGATGGCTGATCTTCACCATCGATTTTAAAGGACACAAAGCACTTTCCCCATTCCCTTTGCAGCACGACTTTGGAGCCAGCTCCAGAACTCGTTTGAGGGAAGCATCAGCCAGGGCCATCCTTACCCATACGCAAACTACGCAGCTGCGTAGGGCACCAGGAAATTTGGGGCACCTGCCTGCTGCTCCAGCCTGGTCGGGCACTTCAGAGACTGTAGCGATTTGCACGAGTGCTCGCTAGGAGTAGACGGGTGCAGGGGACATGACAGGAGAGGGGAAAGCTCGCTGCGCTCGGCCTGCCTGGTTGCTCTCATTGTAGTATCCGAGCTGGAAATCTCCCTAACCAGACACAACTGGGGAATATCACGGCAGCTGCACAAGGACCAGCCAAGGAAGTCCTCACCGTGGGGAGGGACTGAGAAAGGGATCCCCTCCTCCCCCGACTCTGGCTCAGGACGAGAGGGGCGCCCCCGAGGAGTGCCCGTGATGGGGCTCCCTAGAGTGTGCATCCCTCCCTACTTACCCGCTGTACTTCTGCACCGGCACCACGGTGCGCATGGGCTGCACGACGCCTCCCTCCGCGCCGCTGGAGAAATTGGCCAGGGCAGCTTCCAGCGAAGGGATCAGGAGGCTGGCGCGGTGCAAGTGCTTCTCCACCACCTCGGAGCCCAGGAAAACCGGCGGCGCAGCGCTCATGGTGACCAGCGTCCGGGCCGCACGGGCAACACAGACTCTCGTGCGCCTCCGCTGCAGCCTCTTGTGCCCGCTTGGCTGTAAGTATTGTCCCGGACCCCGCTGCCACCCTTCTCGCCAAGCTGCTACAACTGAGCCGTGTGGGGCGCCACCTAGTGGGTCCCCAAGACATTCTGGTGAGCCCATCCTAGCCTGTTGGGGCACTGGCATGTGACTCTGCTGCCACGCCCCAATCCCTATGGCCGTACCTCCTTATCTTGGAAAGGGGGGAATCACCGCGGGGGAATCTCAGAGCTACACGTCACGGGGGGGGGGGTCCTCATTTTTCTCATTATTCTAAGGAACACATTCTTATGGGGAACTCCTCCCATTGTGCAGCTCTCAGTCATTATTATCCCTTACTGTGGGGTGTCTCGCTCGTTGCGGAGGGAGGTCACCCTCCACCGGGAGAGGGTAAACCCACGGTGCGTGTGAGCAGAGGATAACGTAATGCCTCATGGAGGGAGCCTCCGCTGTGGGAACTGCCCCCGTCTGTGCCCAGCCCTGCAGCCCGTTTGTTCCACGCTCTGGGCACGGGCATATTGTTTCCCACACAGGAGCATATTGTTTCCCACGGGATCCCAGTTTTTGCAACGTCTCTTCACTAACCCCACGCCCTGTGCTGTGGGGTCACCACTCCTACCCCAGCTACTGAGGGATCCTACGAAAACTCCGGGTACGCACAGCTATGAAAAGGGAGAATCCGGGATTTGTGATGGCTATTTATTTAACCGTAGGGGACAGCTCCCGGTCATCCAGGCGCTGCACAATCCACCCAAACAAGAACTGATCACTGGGCACAGCCCTGGCCTGCACCCCATACGGGGCGCGCCTCAAGAGAAGGCGGGGACCGATGAGAGCCGTGGGAATTACTAGGAGTGGGAGGGGCTTTGCGCCGCCACGCAGGCGCACGCCGCACACCATTCGGACGCACTGACCGAGCAGTGAAAAAGGACCGTCTAGGCATCTCGTCCAATCCCGAGCAGGGAGCAGTAGAGGCTGGTCGCCTACAGCTAGAAGGTCAAAGCGACGCGGTGTATGCTGGGAAGGCAGAGTCGTCCTCCGGTGGCGCCATCTTGTTTCTCTGAGGGGGCACCGGGGCCAGCACGGAGAGGATGAAGGGGATCCCGACTATCGCGCGTTCCCTCTCGGTGAGTGCGGCGGGATGGGGGGCGGGCTCTGTTGGGGGGGGCAGAGCGAGGAGTCCCTGCACCTGGAAGGGGGCTGGGTCCGGGCCCGGGCCAGGCGGGGTTGACCCTGGCCTTGCTGTCGGGTAAGGGGACCGAGGGCAGCCCCCTTCTCTGCGGAGGCGTGGAGCTGAGACCGAGGCAGGGGCGTGTGGGAGGATGGAGCGGAACCCGCGGCGGTGCCGGGTGTCCGGGGCAGGGAGCGGGGCTGAGCGTCTGAAGGTCACCTCGGCCCCAGCCCGGCACTCGGCCCTCGCTCGGCGGGTGGGAGTCCTCGCCTGTCCCCGGCCAGCGCAGCTTCCCTGGGGCTCCCGTAGGGACCCGCTACCTGCCCTTCTCCCTCCCGGAAACGAGCAGCCTGTTCCCTGCTGGGGGAGGCCGGGCTGGATAGCCTGGGCCCCGCTCCGAGTTCCCGTGGGAGCCGCGTAGTGAGCAGGTGTGGGAGGAGGAATTCCTCGGGGGGCAGGTGGACGGGATCTCCTTCCTTCCCTAGCCAGCGTTATTGCCTGCAGGGCCCTTAAACCTGCAGCCTCCCCTTGTTAGTGCCTTAGCCTGCCCGTTTGCTGTTGGACTTGACTTGTCAGGCATGTACTGGAAAAACTCTAACCATTATTGAGGGCTTACTGGGCAAGGCGCCTTGTCCATTGCAGATAGTGGCACGGTTAGGCTAATAAATATCTTGGGAGCCCTAGTATTTTTCTGTATAAATTGTAGACATGTCTGTACTACTGACTCAATGTAGGAAAGAGTCTGGAGATTAAGTAATTATCACCTTTGTGGTGATAAAACTTATATTGAAATACTAGTAGCTTCAAAATATATTAACCAGACTTGTCACTAAGTGATAAGCATGTAATAGTGTAACTAGAAAGACATGGTAACTAATACGGTAATTTAAGTTAATGGCCTAAAAATTCTATCAGATCCTCAACAATCAGACGATTGGTTCATTTTTTTTTATGTCATTTTATGTCACTTAATTTTAAATTGT
Source organism: Trachemys scripta elegans (assembly GCF_013100865.1). NCBI lineage: Eukaryota > Metazoa > Chordata > Testudines > Emydidae > Trachemys > Trachemys scripta. The sequence continues at coordinate 16,157,543 of NC_048307.1, read as the reverse complement.
TACTCTCAGGTTTTGGGGAGAAAGCGAATCTTTATATGAAAAGTAGACTTAATATGTGAGGAAGGCAGGTAATGTTTCACACTTGAAGTTTGATTATGCTTCTTGGTTTGGGGAGTTTTAGGCTGTGTGGGATGCTCTTGTCATTGTGTCTCTCTTCAGTTTGGAGGCCTTCCATTTTTGACTTTTGACTACTGCTGTAGTTTCTTTGCAGTCCTGAGTCGAACCCAGAGGTGCTCAAGCAGTGGGATGTGCTCCCTGGGGGAGGGGACACCACAAGACTATTAAGGGTGCAAGAACCTGATGGAGTGTGCTGAAGGGCCAGGGTCAGGAGGGGGCTCTGTCTATGGCTTCCTGCTCTTATCCGCTGTTGCACAGCGAGATCTTTCTCTGCTGGAGAGGCTGCCAGGCTCCCCACCCTGGACTGCTGACCCCCTGCTGGACAGAACCCTCTCTTGACCAACAGCACAGAGCCCTGTCTGCTTTCCCTACCAGACAGAGCCTGTGCTAGGGAAGCTGTGGGGGCTGACAGGGCCACTGCAGGGAACAGAAGGCTTTCTTGACTGCCACATGGTGACTAGCCCCCCGGATATATGGGGGGTGGGGTGGGAGTGGTATATATAGGAAACGAATTTCCGAAGGGGGGCTCAGCTAAAAAAGTTTGAGAATGTTTTGTTCAAAGTCGATCTGTCGTCTATGCAGTTATTAGTGAAGGTGGGTCAGTTTGCTGGTAGGTGCTGCTCTAAGGGTAGGGCCACTTGTATCAAGGAGTTAAGAGCATCACTTTCACATGTTATATTAGATTTTAGTTAAATTCCATGTGATTAATTGTTTGGTGAGTTGCAGTAGTGACCACCGAGTATGTTTATATAATTTTCATGTAACTAAATATTTAATACAACAGTGCAATATGGCATCTGTGATAATAATCAAGGTCACAAGTAGTCTGAGACTGTAGTATTAATTTTGTAATTCTTAAATTTGTAGTTCTTCACCTGTGTGATTTTGAATGGGCTCCAACAGGAATGTAAAACTGCTCAGATTAAACCCCCAGGGAGTAAAAGATGTGGTGGCCATTCTGCCATACGGTTTTGAAATACATTAATTGGAAAAGGCAGGTATTAGTATTGGGAGATTCGATCATTAGAAACATAGATAGCTGGGTTTGTGATGGCCGGGAGATCCGTATGGTGACTTGCCTGTCTGGTGCGAAGGTTGCGGATCTCTCGAGGCATCTAGACAGACTTATGTGTAGTGCTGGGGAGGAGCCAGTGGTCGTGGTACATGTAGGTACCAATGACATAGGGAAGGGTAGGAGAGATGTCCTGGAGGCCAAATTTAGGCTGCTAGGGAAGAGACTGAAATCCAGGACCTCTATGGTGGCATTCTCAGAAATGCTCCCAGTTCCACGCGCAGGGCCAGGTAGGCAGGCAGAGCTTCTGAGTCTCAATGCGTGGATGAGACGATGGTGTAGAGAGGAGGGGTTTACATTCATTAGGAACTGGGGAAACTTCTGGAATGGGGGGAGCCTATACAGGAAGGATGGGCTCCACCTAAACCAAAGTGGAACCAGACTGCTGGCACTAAACATTAAAAAGGTTGTAGAGCAGTTTTTAAACTAGGAGATGGGGGAAAGCCGACTGCTGCAGAGGAGCATGTGGCTCGGACAGAGACTTCTCTTAGGGGAGAGTCTAATGATAGAGAATCTCCAGGTTATAGTCAGGAGCAGAGGATGGAAGAGGATAAAGTAGGGGCCAGATCAGATGATAAACATTCACATAAAAAAGAATCTGATGTATCAGAAAAGGGCAAATAAACAGTGACAAGTTTTTAAAGTGCTTGTACACAAATGCTAGAAATCTAAATAATAAGATGGGTGAACTAGAGTGCCTTGTGATAAAGGAGAATATTGATATAATAGGCATCATAGAAACCTGATGGACTGAGAGCAATCAATGGGACACAATCATTCCGGGGTACAAAATATATCGGAAGGACAGAACAGGTCGTACGGGGTGGGGAGTGGCACTATGTGAAAGAAAATGTACAATCAAATGAAGTAAAAATCTTAAGCAAATCCGCGTGTTCCATAGAATCTCTATGGATAGAAATTTCATGCTCTAATAAGAATATAACATTAGGGATCTGTTATCGACCACCTGACCAGGACGGTGATAGTGATGATGAAATGCTATCAAAATTAAGAACTCAATAATAGTGGGGGATTTCAATTATCCCCATATTGACTGGGAACATTTCACTTCAGGACGAAATGCAGAGATAAAATTTCTCGATACTTTAAATGACTGCTACATGGAGCAGCTGGTACGGAAACCCACAAGGGGAGAGGCAACTCTAGATTCAGTCCTGAGTGGAGCGCAGGAGCTGGTCCAAGAGGTAACTATAGGAGGACCGCTTGGAAATAGTGACCATAATACAATAGCGTTCAACATCCCTGTGGTGGGAAGACCATCTCAGCAGCTCAACACTGTGGCATTTAATTTCAAAAGGGGGAACTATGCAAAAATGAGGGGGTTAGTTAAACAGAAGTTAAAAGGTACAGTGACTAAAGTGAAATCCCTGCAAGCTGCATGGGCGCTTTTTAAAGACACCATAATAGATGCCCAACTTCAATGTATACCCCATATTAAGAAACACAGTAAAAGAACTAAAAGAGAGCCACCGTGGCTTAACAACCATGTAAAAGAAGCAGTGAAAGATAAAGACTTCCTTTAAAAAGTGAAGTCAAATCCTAGTGAGACAAATAGAAAGGAGCATAAACGCTGCCAAATTAAGTGCAAGAATGTAATAAGAAAAGCCAAAGAGGAGTTTGAAGAACGGCTAGCCAAAAACTCCAAAGGTAATAACAAAATGTTTTTTAAGTACATCAGAAGCAGGAAGCCTGCTAAACAACCAGTGGGGCCCCTTGATGATCGAGATACAAAAGGAGCGCTTAAAGACGATAAAGTCATTGCGGAGAAACTAAATGGATTCTTTGCTTCAGTCTTCACGGCTGAGGATGTTGGGGAGATTCCCAAACCTGAGCTGGCTTTTGTAGGTGACAAATCTGAGGAACTGTCACGAATTGAAGTGTCACGAGAGGAGATTTTGGAATTAATTGATAAACTTAACTTTAACAAGTCACCGGGACCAAATGGCATTCACCCAAGAGTTCTGAAAGAACTCAAATGTGAAGTTGCGGAACTGTTAACTAAGGTTTGTAACCTGTCCTTTAAATCGTCTTCTGTACCCAATGACTGGAAGTTAGCTAATGTAACGCCAATATTTAAAAAGGGCTCTAGAGGTGATCCTGGCAATTACAGACCGGTAAGTCTAAAGTCTGTACCTGGCAAATTAGTCGAAACAATAGTTAAGAATAAAATTGTCCGATACATAGAAAAACATAAACTGTTGAGCAATAGTCAACATGGTTTCTGTAAAGGGAAATCGTGTCTTACTAACCTATTAGAATTCTTTGAAGGGGTCAACAAACATGTGGACAAGGGGGATCCAGTGGACATAGTGTACTTGGATTTCCAGAAAGCCTTTGACAAGGACCCTCACCAAAGGCTCTTATGTAAATTAAGCTGCCATGGGATAAAAGGGAAGGTCCTTTCATGGACTGAGAACTGGTTAAAAGAGAGGGAACAAAGGGTAGGAATAAATGGTAAATTCTCAGAATGGAGAGGGGTAACTAGTGGTGTTCCCCAAGGGTCAGTCCTCGGACCGATCCTATTCAACTTATTCATAAATGATCTGGAGAAAGGGGTAAACAGTGAAGTGGCAAAGTTTGCAGATGATACTAAACTGCTAAAGATAGTTAAGTCCAAAGCAGACTGTGAAGAACTTCAAAAAGATCTCACAAAACTAAGTGATTGGGCAACAAAATGTCAAATGAAATTTCATGTGGATAAATGTAAAGTAATGCACATTGGAAAAAATAACCCCAACTATACATACACTATGATGGGGGCTAATTTAGCTACAACAAGTCAGGAAAAAGATCTTGGAGTCATCGTGGATAGTTCTCTGAAAATGTCCAAGCAGTGTGCAGAGGCGGTCAAAAAAGCAAACAGGATGTTAGGGGTCATTAAAAAGGGGATAGAGAATGAGACTGAGAATATATTATTGCCCTTATTTAAATCAATGGTACTCCCTCATCTCGAATACTGCGTACAGATGTGGTCTCCTCATCTCAAAAAAGATATACTGGCACTAGAAAAGGTTCAGAAAAGGACAACTAAAATGATTAAGGGTTTGGAACGGGTCCCATATGAGGAGAGATTAAAGAGGCTAGGACTCTTCAGCTTGGAAAAGAGGAGACTAAGGGGGGATATGATAGAGGTATATAAAATCATGAGTGATGTGGAGAAAGTGGATAAGGAAAAGTTATTTATTTATTCCCATAATACAAGAACTAGGGGTCATCAAATGAAATTAATAGGCAGGAGGTTTAAAACAAATAAAAGGAAGTTCTTCTTCATGCAGCGCACAGTCAACTTGTGGAACTCCTTACCTAAGAAGATTGTGAAGGCTAGGACTATAACAGAGTTTAAAAGAGAACTGGATACATTCATGGTGGTTAAGTCCATTAATGGCTATTAGCCAGGACGGGTAAGGAATGGTGTCTCTAGCCTCTGTCTGTCAGAGGATGGAGATGGATGGCAGGAGAGAGATCACTTGATCATTACCTGTTAGGTTCACTCCCTCTGGGGCACCTGGCATTGGCCACTGTCGGTAGACAGGATACTGGGCTAGATGGACCTTTGGTCTGACCCGGTACGACCTTTCTTATGTTCTTATTGTATGTTATGAATCATTGCTTAATGTGTTCTGTTAGATACTGTAGTGATATATAATTTGAAAGTAGAAATAAGTACCTCTTGAATCTTGCTTGATGTTATTTTCTGTTTTAGAAGAGGTTTTATTCTCTCAGCGTTGCTCCCAAAGTTGAAGCATCAGCAACTGCAGAGCGAGGAAAGTTACGTCTACAGCCACAGGATCTCGAGGTCAGTGCAAATGGATATTTTTAACTTTTTTTTTTTTTTTTTTTTTTTATTGGACTGAATCAGATCACAAAAGAATAGTGTGGTGACTGTATCTTTAATGAACCACTAAACCGTAATAGGTCTTTATTTTTCTTTATAATACAGATCGCAAAATTACCAAATGGTTTAGTGATTGCATCTCTGGAAAACTATTCCCCTGCTTCAAGAATTGGTGTGTTCATTAAAGCAGGTAGCAGATATGAAACCACCAACAATTTGGGAACCTCCCATTTGCTCCGTCTTGCATCAAACTTGGTAGGTATCTTTCCTCTATTTAATTCTTTGAAGATAGGTAAAATGATGAAATGCTTGAGATCTTTTAGAGAAATCCACATAATTAAAATCTATGGGTACTGGATTGCTTAAGTGAATGATAATGATGTATCATTCCACCTCTGGTTTCTTGGTTCATATAGAACACAGGTGGCTAGTGAAAAAACTGTTGCCATATGATGACATTAGTTGTCTGGGAGAAATGAATTGATGACCCATACTTTCTAGTGGTCAGAAATTTGTCACAAACAGCCACAACCATTGATACATTAATTCAGTGTTGCTCTGTACGAAATTGAGTGATTGCACCAATCTTTTAATGAGGCTACACACAGAATGCAGTAAAAGATAAATTGAATGTTTAATATGTATTTACTATTTAATTGACTTCCAAATAAAGTTTTTCTTACTGATAAGAAAATCTTAAACTCCGGGGTGCCTTATGAGGTCTTACTGAGTTCAGTTTCACTCCTAGTGAACTGATTAGTGAATAGGCATATCTGTGGTTGTAGATGAAACCATCTTTTTAGAGTACTGACCTGGTTATTAATTATAATTATAGACTTAATACCACTCATGCTGTTTTAGCTATCTCCCGCTGCTTAAGTGTGTTCGATAAAACTAATATCTTGATCTTTTTAACAGCATGTTAATTTTAGTTATTTGGCTAAAAATTCAAGATTATGAAAACGTGTTAGTACACACAAGAAAATGAAAAAAATATTTCTTGGTAAACAGACTGGAAATATCTAATGTTGTACCTAGAATTATATTTAATAACCTGATGCAAATAAAATTGTTCTTGGAGTACCTAAATGTGTAAAAACAACTTCTGTGTTTTTATAGACTACTAAGGGAGCCTCTTCCTTCAAAATTACTCGTGGCATTGAAGCTGTTGGAGGTAACCTAAGGTTTGTGACTATTATTTAAAGATAATCTGTATTGCTGAGAAAACAATGGAAACTGCAGGTAGTATGGCTAAAGCTTCCATGTGCAAAATGACCCAAAGTGCCAAAAAAAAAAGAATAAACAGACATGCCCAATGAACATTATACTACATGGCAGATCTGTCTGATGTGATTATATGTAAACTTTGATGTATGCATCTTCTTTTCATGCTTCAAAAATTATCTGTAATAGACAAAAAATAACTTGTTCTCTATTCCTTTATCATAATAGAGCAAAATATTAAAGATAAATTATTCATAGTCTTAGAAATGAAATGAAAAAAGTGTACATGAATTTTAGCAGCTTTTGTAATTGGATGGTGGGGAATTTAAAGTATAAAAACTAACATTTAGAAATACAGAAGACTGCTGATTTTTGAATGCATTCTTGTATGTATTCTATTACAGTATATCTTAAAGTTGCTCAGGGGCTATTAAGTTGAAGGCGGCTTGGTTTTTACTGAATATGAACAGAAAGACAAAAGTGAAATACACTTCTCTCTTTTGGCAAGTTTTCTAGGCAATTCTACCTAGATTCTGTTCAGTTTGCAATTTAAAAATTTAATGATAAAATGTCAAACTATACCTGAATTACAGATGCCTCATAGCTATTGGCATTTTTCAGAATTTGTGTAGAGGCGGGAGATGTTTTTACATTAGCACTTTTTTTATCCATTTGAATGTTTAAAAGACCAGTACAGTCTTTTTTAAAATAATGGAGTTTTTGCATTCTGGTCCAGAATTTGGGCAAGGGAATTTACATCAACAAGGAACATATGTTCAAATCCAGTATTTTCAACATAACTTTCTGAAATGGATCTATATTTCTTCTCATTTAGTGTAACCTCCACAAGAGAAAACATGATTTATTGTGTTGAATGCCTACGTGACTATGTGTAAGTATCCAGCTGTAACAATTGAGTTTACAGTATATTCTGCAAGAAACCACAGTAGTTAAGCTACAGAATACCATTATTTTAAGGGGAAGGCACAACATCACTTCTAACATATGCCCTTATTGTTTACTTTGTCAGAGTATTAATGGTTTGACACTGTACTTGATTACATACGGTTTTGCAGTGTTCAGATGGGTGCTTTGTAGCATGAAATTGGACTCTTACTATTGTACACAATGGTCTATCAATACAGTATATCTTGGATATGTTTGGATATTTGCTGCTTTATATTCACTTTTATTTAAAGAAATCTTTAACTAGATTCCTTCATAACTTTGCCTTTTTGTTTCAGTGATACAGTAATGGAGTACCTAATTAATGTCACTACAGCTCCAGAATTCAGACCTTGGGAAGTAACAGAGCTTCAGGCACAACTAAAAGTTGATAAAGCAGTTGCCTTTCAAAATCCACAAGTTAGTAAGTATGCTTTCCAGTGACCAGCTTTGACAGTTTCACAAGAATATTTACTTACACACACACTTCTTCTTCACTTAACTTTGAGCAATTTGACCACTCCAGTTAATTTTCCACTTGCCCCTCTGGAGAAAGTCATAGTTGTCTGTCTGTTCCTCCATGAAATCAGAAATGAATAGGGAGAGAGAGCACAGTAAGCCTATTTTATAAATGAAGCCATTTGCATTATAAAAACTTCTTATCAGAAAGCTATTTAAGATTGGATAAATGGCTTCTTGAAGTTCTATGGAATTTTACTACCTATGCTATATAAAACAACATTTTCATTATACTAATCTAAATTGCAATCTAGTCTTACATCAGTATGTTTGTAGTAACCCAACTAAGATGTGAGCTTGTTCCAGTGTATCTGCATAACTTAGGGCTCAAGTCTCAAGATCTCTATCATCTAAGTAATACTAGTATTCCTGTATGACACTCATTGTTTTGGATCATTTAGTCATATTGAAGTCTCCAAACTTTCATGCCCTGTTGAATTCTGAAGTTCTGTTCCAGTCTCTGGGAAACTGGTAGCTTATTTTAAAGCACAGCCACTTTTCCTAAAACTCCAGCACATTGAAGAACAGGTGATGTTCAAATAAGTATTTTTTAAATGATAAAATTGAATCGTGTTAGTTTCTTTAAGCTTATCCGAAAATAGGTGGTTTGTCTGCAAGCCATACTTCTGATATTTTGATGAAACTCTTTTCTGACCAAGATATTGAACTATTAAAAGCTGAGTATTTTTATACAATATTATTCATAAGGAGTAGTTAAGATAATTTATAAAAACATATGTAATGTTTATTGTGCAAATATACAATTATTACTGTTGAGGAAACGTTACAGCTTCTTCTGTAAAAGTACTACACTGCCTAAACACTCCTATTTTTAAAAGGGTTTGATCTACCAAGTCAGTTCTTAAAGAACATCTTTAAAAGAAAAAACAATTGGGTTTAAATAATATGGATATAACACCAAAAGCAAGAAAATATAAAGTTAAAGATGCACTGTTCTTAAACCCATTCTATTTATCATGAAGTCAAAATTCGGAACAGTTAAGCTCTGAAAGGGTTCAGAGAAGTGTGATAAATGATGAAAAAACTGGGATTGTTTATTTTAGAAAGGAGATGTATGAGAGGGAAACATAAGTACATAAATTATTAGTATTATAAAAGGTAAACAGGAAGTGTCTGTTCTCCCTGTCTCAGAACATGAGAACAAGGGACACTCAGTGAAATCAAGTGACAGGAAATCCAAAAGTGATAGAAGGAAATACTTTTTAACACAAAGCATAATGACTTCAGTTTAAATGCCATACTGTGCTGTTCAGGTGAAGAACTGAGATTCAAAGAGGGATTGGATTTCTCTATGGATAATAAGAATATCCAGATTTGTTAAAATGTAATGCTAAATATCCTTTTTTTGAAAGTGATGCTTTAGGTTTAAGACAATTTATAATATTTAGGGATAAAGTTGAGACCTCCTCTGGATTATTCCACCTCTGCCTAATACAAAATTTCTTGTGATTTCCTCTGAAGCATCTGATGTTGAATGGGAACTGGAGGAGACAGATCACAATGCTGATCCATTTTCGCAGTTCCTGTGTTCATCCCATCTCCACTCTTCAGTGAAAGTAGCTATTGAACTACATTTTTAGAAAGAGTCTGTTTCTTCTGTTCATTTTTTTTTTTAGGTGTTCTTGAAAACTTGCATGCTGCAGCTTATCGGAATGCTCTTGCTAACTCCTTGTACTGTCCAGATTATGCAATTGGGAAAATTACACCGGAGCAGGTAGGAATATATCTTTCATATTGTAGCCAAAGTATAAAGTCACATGTGAATCTGCCACTCTAGTTTCTTTTGTAAAACTATTCTCCCATGACACTAGCAATCACTTAAAGTTGCATGTTTGGCTTATTCAATTCTCCCAAAGTGAGACTGCTATATAGATTTGTCATGCGTCCCCATCTCAAATGTTAGTCTGCTGCTGAAGTAAAGTCAAGTCTTTTTCTGACTGTAAATTCAGTTATTGGGTATAAAATTCTCTTGTGACTTTTGAACTGTGATTCCAAAGCCTTTAAAAAGGCTACGTTGTATTATATGTGTCTGGCTTTCTATTACTTATCAATAGGACCCGCACTGAAGTGCAGATATCCATGTACAAAGAGCTAATGACTTCCACATAGTGACAGTAATGTGCTTCTACCGCTACGGGGAGAGTGCATAAAACAGTCTCTCCTGTAAGCAACTGCTGTTGGAAGCATCAGGACTTGCTGCATTCAGAATTACAACATTTGAACAATGGATACAGCTACTTACGGAACTGCAGTGAAAATTAACAGTAGTTTAACATCTAAAACTGCAGTTCTCTCAAGGGCACTCAGAATAAATAAACTAAATAAAAAATCAGGTGGGTCTGGCTCTTTCCAGCTTACGATTTGTGTGCATATATATGTTTGGAGTTGTTTTAAGTTTATGCATTTAAGGAAATATGTTTATAATTTCTCTTGCAGAGATAGATGCACAGAATTTCCCATTAAGATTAGAGCATAATTTACTTTTTAAAAAAAGTATCTGCGCCCCTAAATTCTGTGTGACTGGCAACTGTTGTCACTTTTGCAGTGACAACAAGTGCTACTGCAAGATCAAACTTTATTCAAGGCTTGAGTTTTTCTTTCATGGTTTTTATAAAAATTGAACCAGTTCTGTAGATGACCTGATTCCTGGTAAACTTTGGAAATATTTAAACAGCACTCATTTGAGTCAAGGCAATTGTAGATACCATCTTTTTTTTTTTTTTTTAAACTTCCTTATTGACCTAAGACATTGGACATCCAATTCTATTTGTAACAGCTCTTTCATGCTAGTAGCAACACCACCTTTGCTCTGTGAAAGAGCCTTTAAAAGCAGTGGTTACCAACTGGTAGATCGCGATTGACTGGTCAATCACAGAGCCTCTGCCAGTCGATCGCAGTCTCCGGCCGCTAAGAGTCTGGTGGTGCAACGAGACTAAGGCAGGCTCCCTGCCTGCCCTGGCCCCACTCCGCTCCCGGAAGTGGCCAGCACGTCCCTGGGGGGGCAGAATTTCCGCACTGCTCCTGCCTGTAGCCACCACTCCCACAGCTCCCATTGGCCTGGAACTCATTTGAAAAACTTCAAATGAGTAACCTGACACATGGTTATTGCCGCTTTTTTTTTATTTGTGGAAATAACCTAACGCGCACAACATTATTGTTGCAGCTGCACCAGTTTGTACAGAACAACTTCACAAGTGCAAGAATGGCTCTGGTGGGACTAGGTATGTGTGTTTAATTAGTGTATGTCTTATGCATCATACTGTGCATTAAAAGAAAACTATAGAAGTAATCAAACTTCATCTCTACAAGTAGAACTCTTAAAGTACATCTAAAGTACTTGTTAGCCATCTCTAGTTAATTTTCTAATACTGTTAATTTACATGTGATTCTTTTTAATAAAAATATTATATTGCAGGTGTAAGCCATTCTGAACTAAAACAAGTTGGAGAGCAATTTCTAAATATCAGGAGCGGGGCTGGTTCTTCTGGTGTTAAGGCCCAATATCGTGGAGGTAAACTCAGTCTGTGTATGTGTGAGGTGGGGTTTTTTGGTAACTACAAGTTTTGTGCTGGTCTTCTCTATTAAGACTTAAGTATGACCTAAAGGGTCCAATTGAGATTGATCCTCCATTGTACTGTGTACTTTACAAACACAGGAAGAGAGATGGTTTTCAATGTAAATAGATAGGGCAAGACAAAGATGGGGAATGGTCTGTGGCAAAACTGGGAACTGAATCCAAATCTTCTAACCTCCAGTCCAGTGCCTTAACCACAGGGCCGTCCTTCCACTATACTCCATAAAGTGAAAACACAAAACCTAGTGGCACAATACCAGAATTTGTGTACTTGAAACAGTAAAGCGTCCCAGGGTGTGTGGAAGGTAACAAAGGGATACCTGGGAGTATTGAAAAGCTTACTTTCCAGGAAGGCCACTAACTCTGTCAAATATTTCATAACAAATTTTGAGCATCAGTTTAGGTCTTTTGATGCAGTATCTTGGACTAATATTGATACAGTTTCATTCTGCATAACAATTGGGTTACTTCTGCAATCAGCTGAAAACAGTGTTTAGTCAGAAAATTAGGAGATCGATACCTGGACTACATTTGGGTTGGCTAAAACATGGAATAACTAGTCTTTCAGACAGTCAAAATTAGCTATTGAGTGAGAAATTGTTACCTTGGGGCAGATATTCAATGGATTTCGTAGCTTTTTCTAATAGGGGAATCTAAGGGCTTGTCTATACGGTGATTTAGTGAATAGCAAGCTAGCGTGTAAATCTACAGTGCACTAGCCTGCTGTGTGCTACATGACTGTATGAACTCTGCAGCCATGCTTTAAATCCATAAGTGCGCTTTGACATACTACAAACTTGTAGTGTGCAGCAGCATGGTCTCCACGGCTAGTTAGTGATGTAGACGCATATCCTAGCTTGCCATGCAGTAAATCACCATACAGACAAGCCCTTCTTAGACCATATGCAGACCTGGAATACGCAAGTATATCTCCACTGAATTTGGCCCTTTGTGATTGTGGGAAAGTTGTGAACAAGTAAGGCTTATACCTTTTTTCTGTTTTTATAAAACAAGGGGATGATTTTTCTTGAACAGTCAATGCTGATGTCCACTGTCAGTATTTGGAACAAGATCCTGTGAACTTAAAATTACAACTAAACTACATTAATGGCTTTTCTTATTTACTGACTAGAAATCACTGTTGGAGATATGATAGCAACTAATTCACATATTAAGTTTAATACACTATATATTTTTAACTATAATTTCTTTGTTCTTATTTTCAGGTGAAATCAGGGAACAGAACGGTGAAAGCCTTGTCCATGCTGCCATAGTAGCAGAAGGAGTTGCTACTGGAAGTGCAGAAGCAAATGCGTTCAGTGTCCTTCAGCATATTCTAGGTGCAGGGCCTCTTATTAAAAGGGGAAGCAATATTTCCAGCAAACTTTTCCAGGCTATCGCTAAGGCAACTAATCAACCATTTGATGTAAGCCTAATGGTTTATTGCAACTTTCCTTCCCAAGAAAAAAAATGCAATAGAAAAATATATAGCAAACCATTCTTGTCCTTTGAGAGATTAAAGTCCCCTATGCTAGAATCTTTCTTTTAATCATTAGCACAAGAATTAAAAATATTTAATGGAATGTCTTCTACCCAAATTGGTTTAATTTCAACAGAAGAAACCCATCTTTCTAAACACTAGCATATTGGGTACCACCGGTAGCTATTTTGTTGAAGGAGAAATTGAGCATCCAATCTTCATTATTGGAACAGTAACTGAAAATGTTGTTTCACAGGCTGCAGCATTTAATGTTAATTACTCTGATTCTGGACTCTTTGGGATTTATACTATATCCCAGGCTTCTGCTGCTGGGGAGGTAAGTTGCTGATTAGAATTTGTTGGTTTGATCAAATACATTGGTTTATTAAATTCTAGTTATTAGTGTAACTATCTAGTAGTTTGAACAAGAGTTTGAAATGTTTCCTTTGACTAGGATTTAAACTAACATTGCATTGATACAAGACTTAACTCCTCAAAGCAGGGAATAGGGCTTGTTTTCAGGAAAGTACAAGTACAAAAACAAAGTAGCAGTAGTGAATGCATTCTTGAGATTGCTGAATATAAGTGGGTAAATGTATCCATTTTTAAGTGGATTCTAATGAACTAGGCTGCTGGCAGGTTAACTGTCAGAAACCTGGCTGAATTGATCATCTCTGAGAACTGGGTTTGAATCTAATGGGGGAAGAGTGTGTGATCACATTTTATTTTGTTTAAGGACTTGGGATCATTTTGGAGGCAATATGAGATTCAAAGCACAGACTAAACTTTTTGGTTAGCTCACCTGACTGAATACAGTGTATAGTAGTTATTGGAGGAGGCTGTTAATACGTGATGAGGTTGAGAAGAATGATGAGCCAATAAAATGGAATGTGAAACAGGTGAAGCAGCCTTTCAAACTTAATGTCTTTTGTTTCTGCTCAGTAAAGAGAAGACATCTTGTGGGTTGGGAATGATCAAGCCATTCGTGCCAAATTTTAAAAAAACTGCTTAACTTTTGTCCTAGGTCATTAAGGCTGCTTTGAACCAGGTAAAGGCAATTGCTCAGGGCAGTATCACTGATGAAGATGTCACAAGGGCTAAGTAAGTTGGTACAAAAAATGTCTAATAAACACTTTACCTCAGTGATACTCAGACTGGGGCTTTCAAGCTGCAAATGGCTCTTTAATGAATCTCCTGGGGCCCTTTGCTGCAGTTGATATTAAAACACTGATTTAATTGTTAACCAATCAGGATGCTTTCTGTTATTAACCAATTGTAGTTGATAAAATAATACTTGGTCAGTCATTTTTCTGTGAGAATTTATATATATTAATATACTGTTTAAATATGAATATATAGTACTATAGTAAAGGAAACAATGAATTCACACTACTGTAACTCTTTTAGATAATGTTGATCACGAGTTCGGCTCTGAGGTCTGTGCGTCACTGCTTTCATTTGTTATAAAAGTGGAGTTATAACATCACATGCTCAGCTTCCTGTCAGTAAGCATTTATAAAGAGCCTTCTGTAGGGCAACTGTTTCAACTGTGTAGGTGTGCAGTATAACTGCCTAGGTCGAGACTCATTGCTCTGTAATTATACCTAGCAAAAGCATGTAGGGATGGGAATGATATACACTCCCTACCCAATAAATCTTCTTTTTTTAAGTTAAAGTACTACTGTTGCTGTTAGGAAAATTATAGTAAATTCTATGCTAGCCGCAATTCCTATAGAAACTTGTTAAATCAGCAAAAAGTGTTCTTAAAGAATAACTTACTGATAACTACTTCTTCATTAGATATAAATGACAGCTGTCAGCAGAAGCTGAGATTCAATTTTAGCACACAAGAATATATGATTCCAGTTTAAATACTTCTCTCAACTGCTTTATTTAGGAAATTCCCTACAAGATAACACTGAGATGATTCCCCAACCAGCAATATTTAGTATGCACTTACATCTTTAAAACACTAATAGTGAGGCCTTGCAAATGGTATTTTTAAAATGTTTTGAAAACGTAAAACATTAAATTGGTGGTGTTGCGTTATCCAAGGACATTAAGTATCTAATCTTGAAAGCCCTATAAAGTAGGAAAGTAATATTGCCACTTCTCTGATGGCAAAACTAACAGTTTTAGAAGTTCCTGATTTGCAGGCCTGCAAAAACAATAACTAGCTAATAATACAGTGGGGTGCAACTGTAATAGTTAAAGTGCAGTTAATCTCTGGGATTGTATTGTGATTTTTCTGTTCTAAATTAAAGCAGTAAGATTCAACTACTATACTAAATTACAGAGTATAATCTATATTGCAATTAAAAACCTGCAGCTGAACCTGTGTCAGCTGACTTGGGCTAAGGGTCTGTTTCATTGCTGTGTAGATGTTCGGGCTTGGGCTGCAGCCCAAGTTCAGGGACCCTCCCAACTGACAGGATCATAGTGCCCAAGATTGAATGTCTATACCACAATTAAACAGCCCCTTTGCCTAAGCCCATGTCTGCTGGCACAAGCCAGCCACGGGTTTCTAATTGCAGTGTAGGCATACCCATAGAGTTTAAAGCCAGAAGAAACTACCAGATCATCTAATCTGACCTTCTATATATAATGGCCACCACTACCACCCAGCACCTGCACATTAAACCCAACATCCAAAATTAGGCCCAAGTATTACAGCCCACAGGAGATTCAGCTGCAGGCAGCGAATAGGAGTCACCAAGTCTTGCATATATAAAATCTATTTATTATAAGATTGTATGTAGAACTTTAAATTGGTATTACACTTTGCATGATTGCATACAAAACATGATAAACAAATGATTGTATCCTTTTTCATCAGCCAGCTGTTAAATCTTCTACCTGTTAATTTATTTATAGCACTGAATACAAATCTTCCTAATATATATAGATAGATGTCACTACTTTTTTTTCTTCTGCAGTGTTTTTCTCCATATTATCTTCCTTGGAGTATGTTGCTAATTTTTCCTGTAGTTGGGGAATAGTTTAAAAAAAAAAAGTAATTAGTGTTTGATGCAAGTATTAGTGGCCCTAGCTGAATTCATTCGTAACATTAACGTTCCTTCTCAATTATAGTATGTGCCACAGATCACCATTTTGGATTAAACTGTTCCTATTCTACTTGTAAAATTAAAAAATAAACACTAACTTTCATAAACTAGATCGAGACTAGCAATGGGAATCTGCTTGAGGCAAATAAATAAGGGAACAAAAAGTATTATGCTACAATTCTTTAAACAAAGCACTAACCTATTGTACAGAAAAGTGTGAATTGTTTTTGTTAATTGTTTACACCTTGCCGTAAAACTACTGTCTATACTTTTCTAGATGAGACCTGATAATTTAGTTTTAAACCTAAAACCAGAAATCTCTAATTTTCAAAAAAGTGCCAAAGCTAAAACTTGAACATCCATGGCTAGAAAATACTGAAATGATCACATTCTTTAAATTTGTTTGAAAGTAGCCCAACAAAACTTGAAATATTCACATTCCAGCCAGAAGCTTTAATAAAAAACAAACAAACAAAATCCCTAACTACTGGGGAAAAAGGGTACCTTGGGCCCTGCTTGAGAGTTCCATCTTTTGTGCCTGCCTCTAGTTGGTATCTGACCCTTGAAAGTTTTTCCAGAGCTTTCTGATCATTGCAGGGGGTGGGAGGTCTTCTGCCACATTACCTCTCAGCTTTCTGGAATTTGTCCTTTTGAATAGTTCTAGTGCCTCTTTGGCTGATCATATGTTTTAGGCTCCCACACTCATAAGAGAAAGCTTCTGTTTCGACACAGCAAGAGACTTTAAATCATTGCGCTGAAGAGCCATAAAAATATCCCAGTATCGCAGGGTGCTCATCCCCAGAATGCTAAGGCTTCAGAGGTAGGCATTAAAGCAAAAGTGAAGTTAAGAACCCCAAGTTGCACAAAACTGCACAACTGGGAGTTCTAATTTAGTCTATAACTACTGAGTAACATTGGAAGATTTACTTACTCAGATATTCTCAACACTTTGTTTGGCAGAAATCATCTGAAAGCCAGGTACTTGATGTTAGTTGAGACCTCAGACGGATTACTTGATGAAATCGGTTCAGAGGCATTGGCATCTGGTATATATACATCACCAACAGCTGTAATTCAAAACATTGACTCCATAGCCACTGCTGATATTGTGAATGTAAGTAAATGTGTCCGTATGCGTTGTTTACAGAATGATTCCATATAAGCTTTGCTATGCACAATTAAGACTAGCATACTTTTCTGGGTGTATAAAATATATATACAGGGACCCTGTAAAAAGTGGTTCTATGATGCTTACAAGTCTCTGCTAGCTATGCCTTTTGAGTTGTCAGCTTAGTTTACTGATGGGAACAATCTTTAATATTGTATATGGCAAAGTCAATATAGCTGTGAGAATTTAGCTGAATTCTACCATTACAAGTAAATGTAGAAACAGTTCCAGCTATTTACCTAATCATACAAAACTACGGTTAGGAGTTGTCCCACTGATGTCAGTAGAGAATACTACACCTGATTAAGGTTATGGAGGATTCAACCCTAGGGTGTGATTGTAAGAAGCATAATGAATACCTCACAGTATTTTATTGAGACGCTGAGTAGTGGTAATGACAATTATAATAATCTTGATTTCTGAACTGAACAAATTCCATCTGAAAATCTAGTGGGGAAAACAAATCTAGAACATTCAAATCTCTTCACAAAGCTGTTATTACTCATTTGAATGACAGTAGTGCCCAGCGGCTCCATTGTGCTCAGAACTGTATAAACATATAGTAAGAGATGGTCCCTGCCTCAAAGAGCTTATAATATAAATAGACAAGACGGACAAACGGTGGGGGGGGCATAGAGTTCATAGAGCACCAAAGTGACTTGCCCGGGTCATACAGGTCGTCATTGGTAGAATTGGGAATAGAACCCAGGTCTCCTGACTCTCACTTCAGTGATTGATACACTGGACCTTTCTGCTGCTTTTTTTTTTTTTTTACCTGAATAGAAAATATTTTCTGTTAGGCATATGTATGACCACTTCAGAGAGCTGGGAAAAGTTGCTACTTTTCTACATTCTTCAGGCTATCAATCTGTCAAACTGAGTCAGTTTAGACAGCTTATTAAAAATCATCACTCTAAGAAATGATACCACATTGCTGATTCCATAAATCAGTTGAAGCTGGGACTCTGAAGCAATGAGACAAGCTTGTTCAGTGTGCCTAATGGAATCTAAGTGTGATTGTTTCCTTAATGTCCAATTTTTATTTTTTTCTTTTCAGGCTGCAAAGAAGTTTGTTGATGGGAAGAAATCAATGGCAGCTAGCGGGAACTTGGGAAATACCCCTTTTGTTGATGAGTTGTAGTAGGAAACAAAACTGAGGCAGATTCAAAGTGGACTCTTCTCACTGTATGCCAATTATATTATACATAAGTTACAATCAACCTGTTTCTGAATTCAAATGTCAAGAATATGAATCTAGATAATTAACTTGTGGGCTTGCATATATTGAATAAAGTGCTGAGTTCATATGCTTAGTTTTTGTTAATATATTTATCTACTGAAAGTAAGGTCTGTATAAGTATGGAAACATTGAACATTATTGATTAAAAATATTTAAATATAGTGAAACAATGAGTTGGCCTTTAGGTGTGTGCCTTACAAAAACTACCAGAGATTAATAATAGGCTAACTACATTCTTCATGCAGATTAAATTTGTAATTGCCAGAGTTAATATCCCAGTTATATATCCTTAACACATTCAAGAATAGTTGTTGGTAAAATTGCCATTTGCACCATATTACCTTAAGTAAATTATCAGACTTACCTTTAAAAGCTGAAAGCAATATACTGCAGCTCTAGCACTTGCCTGCTGTACCTTGATCACTGGACTCACCGAACCAGCATGTTTAATGTTCCCTTCACAGGTAGGATTGATGGAGATTTTAGCAGGTTTTTTCTTAAGATCTGGAAGAGTGGCTTTGGATAGCAGCTATCATCTTAGAATCCAGATTTCCAAATATCCTAGGCAGTCAAGGCATGCTATGCTAAATCTTCAAATTACCTAATTTCAAAATCAATATTTTGAAAGTGAACCTTCAGCTGATAAAGTGCTTCAGAAAAATCCCATTTCTGAAGGTTTAAAATTGGATGTGACCATTCAGTTATTCCAAAATACTGGCAAACTCTTCAAGCCAAAATGCATCTGATATAGAGGAAGAAGATGATGTTGATTCGCTGTCATGTGTTTCCATAGTCCAGTATGAAGATCTAATGCCATCAGTAGCAAAGTCAGAACTATACCATGCATCAGAATCTTTATGAATTATAATGTCACATCCAATGTCAGCACCTACAGTAAATGTGTGTTTTTTTCTTTTAAATGCATGCCAAGTTTTCGAAATTGATGGCAATTCTTTGGTAGGATCATAACAAAATGATTGTGTAGTTTTGTATCTAAAACTTCCATCAGAGTCTCCATCTTCATAATCATCACTGCTTGTCCACGTGTCATCTTTTGTCTCACTGTCTTTACATGAAATGCTAAAAATGTACAAGAGTTACATAGCTTTAATTACAAGTTCTTTTACTTGTGATAAGGGTGTCAAAATTGAAATATTTGATTTGTGCATTTTTGTGTGTGTATTCTTCTGCTTGGACTTAACATAATGCTACAACATCTGGGTTTTAAACAACAAAAGGGAATGTCAATTTAAATATCTTTCAGTAAAATGAAAGCTATCCTTGTTTTATTCAGAATACTAAAGAATTTGACTTACTGACTTAGTTGCAACTAGGGCTGTCAAGTGATTAATCTGTTTAATCGCATGATTAAACAATAGAATACCACTTATTTAAATATTTTTGGATGTCTTCTACATTTTAAAATACATTGCTTTTCATTACAACACAGAATACAAAGTGTACAGTGCTCACTTTATTTTTTTATTACAAATATTCGCAGTTAAAATTCACTTAATATAAGTAGTGTAGTGCAATCTCTTTACCATGAAAGTTGAATTTACAGATGTAGAATTATGTACAAAAAATAAAACGAAGTAAAACTTTAGAGCTTTCAAGTCCACTCAGTCCTACTTCTTGTTCAGCCAATCACTCAGACAAACAAGTTTAGTTACAATTTGCAGGAGCTAATGCTGCCCGTTTCTTGTTTACAACGAAAGTGAGAAAAGACGATCGTATGGCACTGTTTGTAGCCAGCGTTGCAAGATATTTACATGCCAGCTGTGATAAAGATTCATATGTCCCTTCAGGCTTCAACCACCATTCCAGAGGACGTGCATCCATACTGATGACAAGTTCTGCTTAATAACGATCCATAGCAGAGCGGACCGATGCATGTTCATTTTCATCATCTGAGTCAGATGCCACCAGCACGAGGTTGATTTTCTTTTTTGGCAGTTTGGGTTCTGTAGTTTCTTCCACATTAGAGTGTTGCTCTTTTAAGACTTCTAAAAGCATGCTCTCAGATTTTGGACGGCGCTTCAGATACTTAAACGTGGGGTCAAGTATTGTAGCTATTTTTAGAAATCTCACATTAGTACATTCTTTGTGTTTTGGCAAATCTGCTGTGAAAGTGTTCTTAAAATGAACATGTGCTGGGTCATCATCCGAGACTGCTATAACATGAAATATGGCAGAATGCAGGTAAAATAGAGCAGGAAACATACAATTCTACACAAAGGAGTTCAGTCACAAATGTAATTAACACTTTTTTTTTAAACAAACATCAGCATGGAAGCATGTCCGCTGGAATGGTGGCCAAAACATTTGTATGCCCCTTCATGTATCAGACACATAAGCACCTTGCAAGGCCGGCTACAAAAGTGCCATGCGAATGCCTGTTCTCACTTTCTGGTGACATTGTAAATAAGAAGCGGGCAGCAGTATCTCCAGTAACTGTAAATAAAGTTGTTTGTCTTAGCAATTGGCTGAACAAGTAGGACTGAGTAGACTTGTAGGCTCTGAAAGTTTACATTGTTTTTGAGTGTGGTTATGTAACACAAAGGACAGAGTAGGCCTGTTACTCAATGAGGGGGGAAAGACAATAATAGAATATGTGGAAATGGGAGAGGTGCTTAATGACTTCTTTGTTTCAGTTTTCACCAAGAAGATTGGTGGTGAGTGGACAGTTAACATAGTGAATGCCAGTGAAAATGAGGTAGGATCAGAACCTAAAATAGGGAAAGAACAAGTCAAAAATTACTTAGACAAGTTAGATGTCTTCAAATCACCAGGGTCTGATGAAATGCATCCTAGAATACTCAAGGAGCTGACTGAGGAGATATGAGCCATTAGCAATTATCTTTGAAAAGTCATAGAAGACAGGAGACACTCCAGAAGACTGAAAAAGGGCAAATATAGTGCCCATTGTGACAGACCCAGACCAGTGGGGTACAGGAGTCTGGTAGAGGGCAAATATACTGGTCACTGGATGAGTAGTTTTCTGTTCCCTGAGTGACCAGAGCAGGGGCTGCACTAGAGTAATTAGGAACCTGCTAGAACCAGGTAAGGCAGGCAGGCTAATTAGAACACCTGGAGCCAATTAAAAAAGCTGCTAGAATCAATTAAGGCAGGCTAATCAGGGCACCTGGGTTTTAAAAAGAGCTCACTTCAGTTTGTGGTGGGAGTGAGGAGCACAAGTGTTATCAGACACCAGGAGGAAGGTCCTGTGGTGAGAATAAGGAAGTTGTTTGGAGAAGGCCATGGGGAAGTAGCCCAGGGAGTTGTAGCTGTCATGCAGCTGTTACAGGAGGCACTATAGACAGCTGCAGTCCCCAGGGCTGGAACCTGGAGTAGAGGGCGGGCCCAGGTTCCCCCCAAACCTCCCAATTGACCTGGACTGTGGGTTCTTCCAGAGGGGAAGGTCTCTAGGCTGTTCCCCAACCCACATGGTGAATCTATGAGGCAAGAAAATCCGCCAATAAGCGTAGGACCCACCAAGATAGAGGAGGAACTTTGTCACACCATCTATAAAAAGGGAAAGAAGGACAACCCAGGGAACTACAGACCAGTCAGCTTAACTTCTATACCTGGAAAGATAATGGAGCAAATAATTAAACAAACAATTTGTAAACAACTAGAAGATAAGGTGTTAAATAATAGAATGGATTTGTCAAGAACAAATTGTGTCAAATCAACCTGATAGCTTTCTTTGACAGGTTAACAAGCCTTGTGGATAGGGAGGAAGCAGTAGATGTGGTATATCTTGACTTTAGTAGGGCTTCTGATACTGTCTCACATGACCTTCTCATAAACAAACTTAGGGAAATACAACCTAGATGGAGCTACTATAAGGTGGGTGCATAACTGGTTGGAAAATCGTTCCCAGAGAGTAGTTATCAGTGATTCACAGTCATGCTGGAAGGGCATAACGAGTGGGGTCCTGCAGGGACTGGTTCTGGGTCCGGTTCTTTTCAATAATTTAGATAATGGCATAGAGAGTACACTAAACTAGGAGGGCTTGCAAGTGCTTTGGAAGATAGGGTTAACATTCAAAATGATCTGGACAAACTGGAGAAATGGTCTGAAGTAAATAGGATGAAATTCAGTAAGGACAAATGCAAAGTACTCCACTTAGAAAGGACCAATCAGTTGCACACATACAAATGGGGAAGTGACTGCCTAAGAAGGAGTACTGCGGAAAGGGATCTGGGGGTCATAGTGGATCACAAGCTAAATATGAGTTAACAGTATAACACTGTTGCAAAAAAAGCAAACATCATTCTGGGATGTATTAGCAGGAGTATTGTAAGCAAAAAATGAGAAGTAATTCTTCCACTCTACTCCGCACTGATTAGGCCTCAACTGGGTATTGTGTCCAGTTCTGGGCGCCACATTTCAGGAAAGATGTGGACAAATTGGAGAAAGTTCAGAGAAGAGCAACAAAAATGATTAAAGGTCTAGAAAACATGACCTATGAGGGAAGATTGAAAAAATTGGGTTTGTTTAGACTGGAGAAGACTGAGAGGGGACATGATAAGTTTTCAAGTACATAAAAGGTTGTTATAAGGACGGGGGGGGGGGAATTGTTCTTTTTAACCTCTGCGCATAGGACAAGAAGCAATGGGCTTCAATTGCAGCAAGGGTGGTTTAGGTTGGACATTAGGAAAAACTTCCTAACTGTCAGAGTGGTTAAGCACTGGAATAAATTGCCTAGGGAGGGTGTGAAATCATCATTGTGGATTTTAAGAGTAGGTTGGACAAACACCTGTCAGGGATGGTCTAGATAATACTTATCTGAATGCAGGGGACTGGACTAGATGACCTCTCGAGGTCTGTTCCAGTTCTTTTAAAAAAAAATCTACATTTGTAAGTTACATTTTCACAATAAAGAGATTGCACTGCAGTACTTCTATGAGGTGAATTGAAAAATACTATTTTTTGCTTGTTTTTACAGTGCAAATATTTGTAATCAAAAATAACAGTGTGAGCACTGTACACTTTATATTCTGTGTTGTAATAGAAATCCATATATTTGAAAATGTAGAAAAACATCCAAAAATATTTAATAAATTTCAATTGATATTCTATTGTTTAACAGTGCAGTTAATTTTTTTTGAGTTAATCACATGAGTTAACTGCAATTAATCGACAGCCCTAGTTGATATATACGTTTAAAGAACTAGCTTTCCAGATAGCCCCCTTCTTATTCTTATTGCCTGAACTTCCTCCTTCATTATCACTCTTGTGCCCTAATCAGATGCTTTTGAATTTCCCATTCCCAGCTAACTTCTCCTCTGTAAGCTCCCTCATCTTCTTTCCTGTTCCTGAGCTTTAGTCTTCCCTCCTTACTAGAACATCTGTCCCCATGCCTTAGAAAAACTTTTACTGCCTAGTGTCCCTAGCATCGATTACTACTTGTTGTAGTGAGGCTTATTTTTAGGAGATGAGAACTTATGACCTTTTTTTAAAAAGGGCCTCATAATACTTGTCTTTATAGAAACTGAACATAACACTACACAGCAATATAAACATTTCTAGAAAGGTCAACTAAGAGGTCATGAGGACTAAACATAGTAAGCCATGACCTTATTGTTAATACGGTTGAATGACTAGTGAGCCATTAAACTGTTTATTTGGTTACAGGTCTCTAGTTACCTGCATTTTGTAACATCATATAATAATCTAGGTGCTCAGCTACTATAAATAGGTATAGCTGCATTTAAGTCAAGGAAGCTATGCCAACTTATGCAAGATGAGGTGCTCTCCTTTTGAGGATGGGAAAAGTCTGAAATAGAAATTTGGTGTTTTATCTTAGTACTTTTGAACAATGTATAGGCAACAAACGCTGGAAGACCTGTTGGCTTTTCCAGGGAGGTAAGTTTTTAGGTAGTTGCACTTCTTTCAAGATATTTCTAAGAGTAGGAGACGATTATATTGGAAAGAAGTACATTTTTAAAAGAACTCTACCTTTTATACTTGATTAGTAATGAAACTAAAACCAGAATGCTACCACATCATTGCCCTGTCTTCCTCAGTAGACTAGTATAACTAAACTCTATATTGTGAAAAAAACCATTAAAAATAGCATTTGTTTCTTACTCTGTCTTCACAGGAGGCTTTACTTCAGGAATTAATTCAAGTGCATTTTGCCAGTGCTGAGGTACTTCAACAAAATCTCTGTAAACCCTGATCTGTAGAACTGTTCCTATGGGAATATTGTGCAAAAGTTGCCAAAGCTCTCGCAGTGTCCACCCTAAAACGTTAGCGTGTCCAATTTTAATCAAAATATCACCTGCCAGGGGAAAAATTCAAGAGTATTCAGTATAAAAATCCCAACTCTATACAGTAACTCCTCACTTAAAGTCATCCCAGTAAACGTTTCATTATTATGTTGCTGAGCAATTAGAGAACATTCTCGTGTAAAGTTGCACAATGCTCCCTTACAACGTTGTTTGGCATCCACCTGCATTGTCCACTGCTTGCAGAAAGAGCAGCCCATTGGAGCTAGCTGGTGGGGGCTTGGAACCAGGGTGGACCGCCCCCCCCCATCAGCTCCCCGCTCCCCTAAGTTCACTGTGTGGCAGCTGCCCAGCAGGCTATCGATTGCCAGGCAGTTCAGCTGTCCCTCCCCCCACTGCCTTGGAGCTGCTCCTGGGAGCCTCCTGCTTGCTGTGCAGACAGGGAAAAGAGGGGTGCTAATGTCAGGGTGTCCCCCCCTAGTCCCCGCTCCTTTACCCCATCTCCACAGAGCAGTGGAGGGACACAAGAGGGCTCAGGACGGAGGGAGTTTGCTGGCAGCAGCTGCTGTCGCAACTTGCTGATCGACTTAAAAAGGTAGTGTACTTAAAGTCGGGACAGCGTACTTAAAGGGGCAATGTGCATCTCTCTCTCTCATACACGGTGTGTGTGTCTCTGTCTCTCTCTGCCATGCTGTCTCCCCTCCCTCCGTTCGTGCTGCCTTGTAGAGTGTGAGGCTACATTAACAACAATGTGTTAACCCTTGAGGGCTCAGCTGAGTGCTAGTTCATCATTTAGCAGTAAGGCATTCCCTGGGAAATATCCCACCCTCTTCCACCCTGACTTCACCACCTCAACCAAGCTTCACAATCATCACTGTTGTGTACAGTATTAAATTGCTTGTTTAAAACTTATACTATGTGTGTGTATATATATATAGTCTTTTATCTGGTGAAAAAAATTTCCCTGGAACCTAACTTTCCCTATGTACATTAATTCTTATCGGAAAATTGGATTCGCTTAAACTAGCATTTTTCAGGAATATAACTACAATGTTAAGCGAGGAGTTAATATATATCTTCTGTTCACAGACCATAATTTAAAATGGCTGCATGAATTTGATACCCCTGATTAAATAGTACCTTTATTCTCCTTTTGTCAAACTGTCCTAAGATATTTTCACTTTAGTTAGAAATGTTAACTATAATCAGGCTATTACTCAGATGACTAAAGAACTATTACATTTGTTCCAAGAGGCAGCATATGATGACAATCCTAATTTATGGAGACATGAATTTATTGTTTTGAAAGTCTTATGTCAAGACTTCTGACAACATGAAGAACAATTATTTGTTAAAAGCTGTCAGCTGTGAAAGCACATCCAGTGTCCAGAAAGGAGAAATTTTATCTACAGTAAAAGTGTCATTTTCCCATTCCTGTGCCCAAGCAAATGTTCATTACAATAGGAGAGGGTCTACTTTTAAAAAAAATAAAATAAAATAAAAATCCCCATTTCAACAGAGGACCTCTCTTCAAGAACTTCAGTTAGTGGGGTCCAAGAACCAGGAATAATAATAAAATAAAATATTGAAAGAAGTTCACAAGGCATAAGGACCAGGAGAACTGGAGGCTGCCAAGTTCAACTGCAGTAATGAGATTACTGACATTTGCTGCACCCTGGTTCTCTTAGTATCCTCAAGGCATCAGGGCAGTAAGAGAGAAAAAAGGTGACTATGCTGAAACATCCAATTTTGTTCACTAAACCACTAGGCAATCCACCCTCTTTTGCCAAGGAAAGTATGGATAACCTAGTCTAAGGGAAACAAATGACCTAATACGTATCTTTTCCATTGTTAATTTTTATGACAACCTAAGCTGGGCTTTGAGTGATTTCTTTTTTGATCTTTAATCCTTTCAGATTGCTTTATATTAATTATTTTATAGTAAAATATGTTTATAGATGCATGTCGTAAGAAAACTGCACATTACAGTGCAGCTATGAAATATTAGTATGAAACACGAGTAAGAAATTTGTTTTGGTCTTGAATACTTAAAGTAGGATGCATAACACAATGTTCCAATCCCATTTCTATTATATATAAAAGTTTGTGCAATTTAGATATGCCTTTTTCTTAATCTAATTAGGAAATAGTCACCTCTATCAGCCAATTTTAATCAAATTAAGACAATAGGAATTTTAATATAAAACTGGACTGGCTTCATTTATCAGTTAGATATTTCTGTGACATGAGCCTGACTCTCATATTGCTTGTACCAGTTCTATGCCACTGTAATTCCACTGATTTAAGTAATATTACTCCTGATTTACATCAGCATAAATTAGGTCAAAAGCAGGGCAACAAAGTATAAACTCTGGAATGGAACATACTTATGAAATTCTGAAGATTAGGGTTGTGGTATTTTTTTTTTTTTTTTACCTGGTTTGAGTCTTCCATTCTTAGCTGCAGAGCCTTTCTCAACCAGACTTGTCATCTGGAGATATGGTCCATTCTGAATTACTATAAGACCTAATCCTTGTTCTCCCATCTTAATATTGGTCTTTAATGTAGCACTCAAAGTATGTTCAGAGATCTTTTCCAGTGCCGGAAACTGCCCTTTGGAAAGTGAGAGGGACATTTTAATACTTGAAATTATGATATTGTGATTTTCTTACTCCACCATCACAAGCCCTAATTCAGCAAAGCAAGTAAGCAGGTACTTAAATCCATTCCATCAGCAAAGCACTTTAGTCTCACATGCTTAAAGTTCAACAGATGCTTAAGTGCCTTTCTGAATAGGGTGGGCTGCTGAATTGGTGCCAGAAAACACACCTATGTAAACGTTACATTGTGTATTCCATAAATGATCTAAAAAGAAATATTTCTAAAATAGCTTTTTCTCAACACACTCAGAAGCCTGTTTCTAAAAGTTCACACACTGTATTGAGCAAAACAAACAAATATTGCTTACATTGTATATTACTTTAGATTCATTTTAAATGGCTGTATGCATTCAGGGAAGGAAGAGAACAAGGTAGAGAAATAACAGCACAGTGAGGCCACCAACTGTTAGAGCTTTCAAGAAAGCTGAAAATTCATATGAGAAAATTAATTTCCTGTGTCAATATTTTTGGATAAGATTCATATCCAAATTGCCAGCGGATGGGTTTTACACACTACTGCTTGCATGAAGGAAGGGAATAGGGCTTGGCAAAGGTATTTCATTTCTTTAGATGCTATACCCTGGGCATTCACTATCCATTAAAATGTGTAATATAAATAGTACACAATAAAGGACAGCTCATTCTAACTCGACTTCACCAGCGAACATAATGAAGATCACAAAATGAATCCTCCAACCTTCAGCTTGCCTCTGGACCAAAAGCCTGGAAAATGATGAGATTGCAGCAAAAGTATATTAAAACAAGCTTTCTGTTTTAAGAAGATGTAAGCTTTGGGCTTCTGTGGCAGAAATACTACTCCTATTTTAAACTTACGCAGCACTTTCTCTCCAATGATTTCAAAGCACTTTATGAAAGTACCTAAGGATTACCACCATTTTATAGATGGAGGAGGGTAAAGCACAGAAAGATTAAAGGCATAATTTAAAATCCACTGAAGTCAATAGGAGTCTATTCATTGACTTCAGTGGGCTTGTGATCAGGCCTGAAGGGAATGTCTACACCTCAGCTGGGAGAGTGATTCCCAGCCTGGGTAGACAGACTCGCATTAGCTCCACTTGAACTAACACACTAAAATTAATGTTGACATTGTGGCACAGGGTAGCTCTCCAAGTATGAGTCCAACTAGCTCAGGTGGCTAATCTGTGCCGCCACCCATGCCACAATGTCCGCACTGCAATTTTAGTGCGCTATTTCAAGCAGAACTAGCTTATGTCTGTATACTGACGCACGGAGACATACTCCCAGTTAGTGTAAACATACCCTAAGTAATTTGCCCAAAATCATAGAATATCAGGGTTGGAAGGGACCTCAGGAGGTCATCTAGTCCAACCTCCTGCTCAAAGCAGGACCAATCCCCAGGCAGATTTTTGCCCCAGATCCCTAAATGGTCCCCTCAAGGATTGAACTCACAACCCAAATCACATAGAAAGTCTGTACTATAATGAGGATTAGAATCCAAGTTTCCTGATTTCTGGCTCTGTATTCACTACACTAGATTACCCTGCAGCACATGACAGGAAGAATAAAAGCATAAAATAAGAGAGGGCCTGAGCCAAAGCCCATTGAAATGAATGGAAAGACCTCCACATTGACTCCAATGGGCTTTGGATCACGCTCTTGATTCTATCCTCACCTGATATTGACCCATTTCCATAATCTCCAGGGAAAGTGTCTGGATTTCTTTTTTGTTCTGTAGGGAGAGAAAATCAGAAACTTTACAAACCTTACCCTGCAGCACCCTACATTACTCATAAAGCTCTGCAAGGCCAACCCTAAATTCTGCAGGTCTTCTGAATGAAGTAATATCCATCTCTCTTCCCCTGAAGTGACATTCTCTCCTCTGGCCATCTGCCCTGTATCCCACTCCAGATTTTATGAGAATGCAATATGTATCAAACTACTCAACCGTCCACCCCCTCCAAAAGAAGAGGTGTCTCTGGATGCTGAGACGTGGGGTGACAAAGGTCTAGGAAGGAGGCAAGTAATCTGGTCATAGGTATAGGGGTAACAAGAGGATGCCCAAAGCTTGGAACCCCTTCAAATGCAGAGTTTGGGGCTCTCCTGAAGTACTGAGGTGATGGTGGGAAGATGGGAGAACAGGAAAGGACGCAATAGGTTGGGAGGGAATTAAAACTCATTTGGTTTCATTTTCACCGGCTGGTGTATCAGAAGCTTCTGCCCCTTCCATGGATCCCAGACTATAAGAGAAAATCAAATGGACAAATGTCTCAGGCGTGTCTCTTTGAAAGCAGCTGTCTCCCCATGGTGGCCTGTGGGGGAAGAACAGAGCAGCAGGAGAGGAGGAGTTTTCAAACACCCAGTAACTGTTTAGAATCCTAGGGCAGTCAGGTTCTGAGTCTCCCACAGTCCCCAGCTACTGGAGACCATAAAAGCCTCACCATGCAGTAGACACACACAGACGCGCTGGCCAGGATTCAAGCTTTCAATATTCCCTTGCTTGGTGACAGATGTGGGGGAAGTTTTCGGTTTGGCTAGGTATGTGTTGCTGATTGCTATATTGGCTGGATTATTTCAGTCTAGCACAGCAACTTTGCCAATGGCTGCAGTTCAGACTCTCTTTCTAAAGCTCCAATCCTGCCTAAACTCTTATGCACATATGAGCCACACAGAGTGTCACTTCTGTACCACATTGTTGAATCTTCACATATCCTTAGGCATGTATTCTTCTTTCAATAATCCTCAATTCAACAATAATAGTCCATTATGATAATTTGTGACCTAAAAAAAGACAGTACTGGGACACAATTTATCTTAAAGATTGCCGAATCACATTGTTAATACATCATTTTAAATCCTTAGCTCTCCCATCTCTGCCACATACCAACTATCCCTACTCAGAAGGAACGATTCCAGTTTTTTTTTTCAACTAATATATTACCGGTACTATTTTCAATCCCTCTTAAATATCTGTCCAGAGCAGGATGTTTCAACAGAAGCTGAAGATAGATCCTATCCTCCTACCCTGGTCTGAAAAAAAACAGCAGAAAACAAAACAAACAACCCCCTGCCCCCAATTTATTGCTTTTGAATGCTGTTTAGATGTTTTTAGTAGTATCTTCTTTGTTATTGCTTGCTACCTCCCATCTGGCAAGTGACTTGAGCACAGATGATTGCTATTATTTTTTGGTTGCATGGGAGATTCACATAATAGGCAACTGGATAACCACCTGCTTGGAGTTCGTCTGCCAGCTATACTTTGTTTAGGCCAGGATTATGGCTTCTCTGTAAAGCTGAGTAGGCATTGGCAGGAAGAGGTATTGCTAGTATTTTCAGCATTTTTTAAAGCTACCTGTGGATTTTGGGCTGCTAGACTTTAGAATTTACAATAGCAATAATCGTACAACATTCTCACATCACTGGGAGCAAGACTAAGGCACAGAGTTATAATTTTGATAACCAGTAGGACCAAGGGTGGGATGAATGCTCAGTTGTTCCAAGCATTCTCTTTTAGATAGTTACTTACTGGAAAAAGCATGTAATCAATAGTCACTGTATTTGGATTAGTTTTCCAGATAAGGTTAATTAGATTTGCTTCCAGACACCTACTAATACAGATAATAATAATTAGCACTTTGATAACGTTTTACATTTTCAAAGTGCTACAGAAACATGAATTAATCAATCCTGACAATGTCCCAATTTTTATCCTTATTTTGCACATGTTGCAACTGTAACACTTTGAAATTAAGCAACTTGCCCAACGTCACAAAGTTTGATAGTGGTCAAAACCTGAATTAGAACTCAGGAGAAAGGGTGGTGGTGTGATTAAAGCACTGGTCTGTGATTCAGCAGATCAGAGTTTGATTTCTGACTTTTCTATTGCCTTCCTATACAACTTGAGCAACTCACTTACTCTAGTCTCTCTGCACTTTGATTCCCCATGCATAAAATAGAGACAATATTTCTCTTACTTCATAAGGGTGTTGTGAGGATGTCTATTAATGTTGTGAAGTGCTCACATACTACAGTAATGGAGGTCATATAGGTAGACAGACATATAGATTTTCTATCTCATGAGTCAGTAGCTGTGGTAGATCAAAGCTCAATCCCCCCTAGACCACACTGCCTTCAGTTAAGAAGTACTTAACACTTTCAGGACATTACTGCACAGTGGAGCAAGCCAGGCAACAGTGCCTTGATATTTACATATTTAGGATGCCGCCAATTCTTTGATCATTGGGTACCAATCTCCACAGCCAAGCTTAAAGGATTATGACATGCCTGCTGACAGTGGGGAGCAAAAGGGGCAATTGCCCAGAGGCCCGGGCGATTTAAAAGGGCCTGGGGGCCCCCAGCCACCATCACTGGCAGTGCAGCAGGGCTAAGGCAGGCTTCCTGCCCGCCCTCACTCCACACCGCTCCCAGAAGCGGCCAGAACGGCCCTACGGCCCATGGAGGGGAGGGCAGGGGGTCTCCATGAGCTACCCCTGCCTCGAGCACCAACTCTGCGGCTCCGATTGGCCGGGCAGCAGCGTGCAGAGATGGAGGTCCCCCGCCTAGGAGCTGCTTCCAGAGGGGTTTGCCGGTTGCTTTCGGGAGCTGCCCGAGGTAAGCGCCAAACTCCTGACCCTACTCCTGCACCCCAACCACCGCCTAGAGATAACACCCCACAACCAAACTCCTTCCCAGAGCCCACACCCCGCACTCCCTCCTGCACCCAAACTCTCTCCCAGAGCCCGACCCCTCACCCCCTTCCACACCCAAACTCCCTCCCAGAGCCTGCACTCCCTCCTGCACCCAAACTCTCTCCCAGAGCCTGCACTTCCACCTGCAGCCCAACCCCCCGCCCTAGTCTGATGAGAGTGAGTGAGGGTAGGGGAGAGTGAGCAACAGAGGGAGGGGGGATAATGTGAGAAGGGGCAGGGTAGGGGTGTGGCCTCAGGGAAGGGGCGGAGCAGGGGTGGGGCAAGGGTCTTTGGGTTGTGCATTTAGACAGTTGGCAACCCTACTGGGCAGGCATGTGGAAACCCTGGCTGTGCCAGAAGAACACGCCCAGCAGCGCAGCCGGCAGCTCACTGGGCACCAGCCAGCACAGGTGCAGCACCACCCAAATGTCAGGTGGATCACGGTCGCGCAGGCGCAGCTTGTGCATGCATGGGAGCCCATTGACTGTTCTGCCCTGGGGCCGGAAATTGCCCTGCAGGCCTGGATTATGGGGTGCATTGCCTTCATTTCTGCAGCAAATGCCCCAGACCCCCACCCCAAAGGGAGGAACTTGCCCCCTTCAGCACGAGGCCTTCACTCCCAAAACAGGAGGGAGTCTCCCCACCCCAAAATGAGAGTCTCTCCCCCCAAAACAGGGAGTCTCCCCGCACAAATAGCCCCCCCCAAATCCCTGTGGGATTCTTCCCTCCCCAAATACGAGCCCCTTCTAAGAAAGCCGCCTTCCAAATGAGAGCCCTCCCCGCACCAAAACTCCTCCATTCCCCAGCATGAATGGACTCTCCCGGCTCCAGCCCCATAATCCCGCCCCTCCTGTGCTACACCACTGGGGGGGAGAGGGGGAGGCAGCCAGGCTCCTAAGGGCTGACAGCACCTCTTACAAAGGCCCCGCCCCTACCTGCCTCAATACCCGTTAGAAACACCTCGTCCCCCCTCTCCATGTCTACCCACCCCTTGGAGAAGCCCTGTCCCTCGCTTGATCCCCGCCCCGCCCATTTTCAAAAGCCACGCCCACTACACTGTCCGTTCCGCCCCTCCCCCCTAGAGAAGGCTGGTCTAGTCTCATGGGATCCCCGCCCCGTCTCCGTGGAGGCTCCGCCCCCTCATGGAAGCCCTGCCCCGTCTGGGGAAAATGTGAAGGAGAGTGGGTTTCACTTCCGGAGCACCTTGTCCCCACCCCCGGGTTCACTTCCGGTGTTGTCGGGAAAGGGGGGTCCCCGTTCTTGGTACTGCTGCCGGAGGGAGGGTGGGAGTTGAGGTCTCATGGAGCCGTAGCTGTGAGGAGTCCCCGGCCCGGGCCCGGTGTGGGAGCCGGGCGGAGGCTGGACACGGGAGCCCCCGGAGCCGGAGGAGATGGACAAACTGACCATCATCTCAGGATGCCTCTTTCTGGCCGCCGACATCTTCGCCATCGCGAGCCTGGCGAACCCGGACTGGATCAACACCGGGGAGTCCGCGGGTGAGAGGCTGAGCGGGCCTGGAGCGGATCAACAGCGAGGGTCAGGGTGCAGCGGTCGGGGGCGGAGTGGATCAAAGCCAGGGCTCCGGGGGGTGGTGAGGGGGCCCGGACTGGGTAAGCAGCAGGTGAAGGGGGCTGGGGGAGCTGGATCGTTCCTTACTGGGGAGTCTGTGGGTGAGGGGCCTGGGGGACTTCGGCTGGAACTGGGAACATGCGGCGGGAGCGGGCGCAGGGCCACTGGGAGTGGGTCAGCACCACAGAGCCTATGGCTGGGAGGCGACGGGCACAGCCTGAATTGACACCAGGAGCCTTCGGATGAGGAAGCTGAGGGACGGGGACTAAGTCACAGGGAGCAGTCAAGGTGGAGTGGGGGGACCCTGCTTAAATGAATATGTGTGGGGCGTTCCCAGGTGAAGGAGGATGGTAGTTCTGAGTATTGGCAAAACCTGGACTAGATAATCTTTGGGGAGTCAGAGATGAGAGGGGCTTGGACTGAGGGGTACTGCAGAGTCTGAGCTGAGAAGTTGATACTCTAGCTGGTCAGGACAGGATATATTCTGGTGGAAATCTATAGAAGGGCTCGAGGGACATGGGGCAGGTGAGTCTGGCCAACACGGGTCTGGATCAATGGGAGTAATCTATGGATTGGGTGAGCTATTCTGTGAGAGGAAACTCTGCAGGTGAGAGATTCTAGGGCACTGCCTGGCCAATTTGAACTGGATCAGTATTGGGGGGAAATGTGTGTGCGTAGCTAGGCAACCATATTGGATTAAAAATGGTGAGAGATGTGGACAAGAAGCCAGTTTGGTTTGGATCAGTGCTGGAATATCTCGTGATGAGATCTGAAGTGGGATCAATCCTGGGTAGTCCACAATAAGAGAGTGCAGATTGTTCAGCCTCACCAGCCCAGACTGGATCAAGACCAGGTTGTGGAGTCACAGAGAATACCAGCCTGGCTGAATTGGACTGGAGTAATAACAGTAAGTTCACACTGAGAAAACCCTGGGATAAGGGGCAAGATGGAGCCTGATCTGTCAACTCAGTCAGAACATAAGAATGGCCATACTGGTTCTGACCAGTGGTCCATCAAGCCCAGTATTCTGTCTTCCAAAAGTGGCCTGTGCCAGATGCTTCAGAGGGAGTGAACAGAAAAGGTCAGTGTATTGAGAGATTCATACCCTGTCCTCCAGTACCAGCTTCTAGCAGTCACAGATTTAGGGACACCCGGAGCATGGGGTTGCATCCCTGATCATCTTGGCTAATAGCTATTGATGAACCAGTCCTCCACGAACTTATCTAATTCACTTTGAACCCACTTATACTTTTGGCCTTCACAAGATCCCATGGCAACAGGTTCCACAAGTTGACTGTGCATTGTATGAAGAAGTACTTCCTTATCTTTGGTTTAATCCTGCTGTTTATTAAGTTAATTGGGTGACCCCTGGTTCATGTTTTATGTGAAGGGGTAAGTAACATTTCCTTATTCACTTTCTCCACACCATTCATGATTTTATAGACCTCTATCATATCCCCCATCATTTGTCTCTTTTCCAAGCTGAACAGTCCCAGTCTTTTTAATCTCTCTCTATGTGGAAGCTGTTCCCAACCCTTAATCATTTTTGTTGCACTTCTCTCTGCTTTTTCCCATTCTAATATATCTTTTTTTGAAATTGGGCAACCAGAACTGCATACAGTAGTCAAGCTATGGGTGTATCGTGGATTTATATAAAGGCGTTATGATATTCTCTGTCTTATTATCTATCCTTTTCCTAATGGTTCCCAACATTCTGCTAGCTTTTTTGACTTCTGCACATTTATCAGATGTTTTCAGAGAACTATCCATGATGACTCCAAGATCTCTTCCTTGAGTGGTAACAGTTAATGTAGACCCCATCATTTTGTATGTATAATTGGGATTATGTTTTCCAACGTGCATTACTTTGCATTTATCAATGATGAATTTCATCTGCCATTTTCTTACCCAGTCACATAGTTTTGTGAGATCCGTTTGTAACTCTTTACAGTCTGCTTTGGACTTAACTACTCTGAGTAATTTTGTATTGTCTGCAAACTTTCCCACCTCACTGTTTACCCTTTTTTCCAGATCATTTATGGATAACTTTGAACAGCTCTGGTCCCCGTACAGCTTCTTGGGGGATTCTGCTATTTATCTCTATCCACTATAAAAACTGACCACTTATTCCTAGCTATTGTATCTTTTCCCTAGTTACTGATCCGTGAGAGCAGTCATGGGATAAGGTCCTTACTTTGCTTAAGAGCCTTTGGTGAGGAACCTTGTCAAAGGCTTTCTGAAAGACCAAATACACTATGTCCACTGGATCACCTCTGTCCACATGTTTGTTGACAGCTTCAAATAATTCTGATACATTGGTGAGGCATGATTTCCCCTTACAAAAGCTGTGTTGACTCTTCCCAACTTATCGTGTTCATCTACAGTTTCAACTAATTTGTCTAGTACTGAATTCAGGCTTACTGGCCTGTAATTGCCAAGATTGCCTCTGTAGCCTTTTTTAAAAATTAGTGTCACATTAGCTATCCACCAGTCATCTGGTACAGATGCTGATTTAAGTGACAGATTGTATGCCAAAAAACAACACAGTTAGTAGTTTCATATTTGAGTTCCTTCAAAACTCTTGGCTGAATACTATCTGGTCCTGGTGATTTATTATTGTTTAAATTAATGTTCTGATCTAATGCTTCTGTGCTGAACTTTGCTGCCATCCTATCTATGATCCGGGGTGGCTGCTGGTTCAGAGATGTTGCTGCATAATGCATAGTGCAGGGACAGCTGGACAGCAGTTTTTGGAAGAAAAGAGGATTTAGAATAGGTTACTATCAGCTTCTGTGTTATAAGTTTGTGCTGAGATTCTCTTTTGATTTTCCCCCTGCCCCCACACAACTTTCACATCTTCATTGCTTGATGTTTAGGCCAAGCCAGAGGGTTTAAATAAACTCATTGAAATGTAGACTATTAATGAATAGTGGTGATTCATAGATTTCTAATTTTGGTGTAGCAAAGCAATTAGAAACAAGTCAGCTTTTAGGGGTTGATTAATGTTTAGCCACAGGAGTGCCCAGTCATTCAATATGGGAGTTGGGGCGGCGTTTTAGGTACCCCTGTCTATTGTTATGGAAACTTTTTGCCCCTTGCTAATGGCACTGAGGAAACAATAGGGCATTTTCCCCTTCCAGAGTTAAGCATGCAAGGACCTCCTAGCTGACTACATCACTTTTCCTATAGCTAGTTGTGATTATCTCCCTTATGCCTTGTCTGCGGGTCAGTTGTCTTCTGTTATAACTCTGCTACTACGCGGAACTCTAGGTAGTGAGCCATTGTGCAGGGATTTTTAAATCTAATAAAGTTGAATATGTTTAAAATATGTAGATACGTTTTTTTTTTTTTTTTTGTTTTTTGTTTTTTTTTTTTGTAAATCACCGCTCATGTTATTCTATCACATAGACCTGGAAGGGCTCAACAGGCTTCTGTTTGTTTCCTATCACACTGGACCCATGTGCTCTTAAGCTTTCCTTGATCTGAGTAGACTGCAGCCATGTCTTTTTCTTTTGCTTCTCTGACATGCTTCCTTGATACAGGCTCTGTCTGTTACCCCTTCCTGGAGATGGAGCCCCAAGGCCCTGCCGGCTTAGGCCTCCAGGACTAGTGCTCCCAAATAGCTTAAGCATACCCTTTCCCAGAGTTCCAACCTTGTGGGTGCTCTTGAGGGACACATGGTAGTAGGGGGCAGGGTGGATGGGAAACAGACACAGACTTTGTAAGGGATCCCAAAACCCAATCATACTACTTTAGATAGCACAAAAGATATACAGACCTAGGCAAAACAATAAAACATCTATATGCCTTTCCTTGTCTCAGTTTTCTCACTGCTTTTAGGTGTTCTTTGGACTCAGGTCAGATTCATCTAAGGCAATGGTTCTCAACCAGGGGTATGCAGAGATCTTCCAGGGGGTACATCAACTCATCTAGATATTTGCCTAGTTTTACCACAGTCTACATAAAAAGCACTAGCAAAATCAGTACAAACTAAAATTTCATAAATTTCTTTTTTATACTGCTCTATATACTAGACACTGAAATGTAAATACAATATTTATATTCCAATTGCTCTATTTTTGTAATATGGTAAAATTATAATTTTCCAGTAATAGTGTGCTGTGACACTTGAATTTTTATATCTGATTTCGTAAGCAAGTAGTTTTTAAGTGAGGTGAAACTTGGGAGTAAGCAAGACAAATCAGCCTCCTGAAAGGGGTACAGTAGTCTGGAAAGGTTGAGAACCACTGCTCTAAGGAGTCTAGGAACAGCCCCCTCCTGCACATGGCTTCTCCTCCTAATCACCCAGTTGCCTTCTTCCTCTGCTGCTTTCACAGTTAAACAGGATCCCCTGCTATGAAAGCCTGCCCCTCTCTCCTTCTTCCTCTTCCTTGCTCTGTGAGTTCCTTGAGTTTATAAGGGCTTGTCTGCATGATGAGTTGCTGCGCAGCAAGCCAGAGTGTGATGCTACAGCACACCAGCTTGCTGTGCAGTAACTCACTATATAGACATGACTACAGTTGCGTGTGGCTTAGTGTGCTACTACTTCAGAGTGTAGTATGCCAAGCCATGCTCTGGGACTTTCACTGCGCTGTAGCAATTTTATGGCAAATTACTGTGTGGCAACCTGGTGTGCTGAAGATTCACACCTTGTCTTGTGCAGTAACTTGCATGTAAATAAGCCCTTAGTCCTGTTACTAACACCTACTTTGTTTGTTCTGCTGCTGTAGAAATTTTACTGCTATAAACCCCAGCCCACTTCATGGAATCTGGAGAAAATTGGCTTCCACCAGACTTTAGCCATCTCGTTCTCTCTGGGACAGGTCTGCTTACTAGTAGGAGGCCCTTAGTTACTGTCTCTTTCAAAGGCAGACTTTGGACAGGGAACATGAGTTAAGAATATGGTAAATGGCTTAAGTATACAGAGTTCATAATATCAAACAAGTTCCTTAATTGCACATACACAGATTCCCTCAAATTGTCACCTCATCACTTTCTGTAGGACCTAAAAATGTTTTCACTTTCTCTGCTTGTGTGGAAACAGGATAACATACACTGCTTCCAAACTATTCTGAAAACACAAATAAGCAAAGATCATGTGGATATAAAGGTGCTGCATACAGTACACTAAAACTCTTGTTAAAGAAACAAGCTTTATCGCATCTCTATATAATGTAAAAATCAGTACTTGAACTGTTCTGCTGGGCAGTCATTAAATATTAGTTATATCACTGTTTATTACGTAGGGATCAGATGCCATTTCCATTCTAAATCTCCTTTAGAGGTGCAAATAAAACAGTCTTCATTAAGCTAAAGTTTGGCAAACCTTAGGAGTGCATGGATTTTTCTAACGCACTAGACCATTCAAGTAACGTTTTGACAGACTGAGATTTCTTTTGTCTGGTGGTGCCAAAGAAGCTGCTGCGTAGATACAATCTTAAAAGAAAGGTGGTTAGTTCTTTTCCTAATAACATTTCATAGATTTGTATCAACATGAAAAACAATGTATTGTTACAATGTAAAACTTTATTTTTAAAATATTTTTTTGTACTAAAAGAATAAAACATTCCAAAATAAGCATTTCATCTAAACTGATAGCGTAAGGGAAAAAAGAACTAAGGTGCCCATTATATCAAGGACTTATTGGGCTTAGTGCTGCACTTAGTACTTTTTAAGCACTATAATTACACCTGGAGGAATTTTACACCACTGCGCATGCGCAGAATTTATGGCCCCCACAAATTTCTTTACTTTCCCACAGAAAAATGACTTTCTGACAGGGAAGCAAAGGGAAGCCACAAGAGCGGTCATGCGACCCTCCTCAGCAGTATGTTTCGGGTGCCCAGGGCAGCCAGCAGAGAGGTAAATCACTATGGGGCAGGTGGCGGGACTGGGGAAGACCCAGCTGGTGGCTCCTACCCTGTGCTGGGCTTAGCTGCTAGTCCCGGCTGGGCTGGGGAGGACGGGACTTCATTTTCCCCTGCATGGCATCCAGGGTTATGTCAGACCCACCCCAGATTTCTCCTACGGCTGTAAGAAGCTCTGCAAACTCCCCTCCCTTGCCCCCCACGCTTCCTCACCCATCACTCCTCAGCTGCAGGGGGAAGGATCGTTGTACAGGGAGCTGCTCCTCCATCTGCCCAACCTCCATGCATCCAGACCCCCCCCGTACCCAGCCCCCCCCGCTGAGCCCCCCCCCCCCCGCACTCAGAACCCCCCCGACGAGCCTCACTTCCCCTGCACCTGGACTACCCTGATGAGCCACCTGCACCCAGATCCCCACCATACTGAGCCCCACTCCCCCAGCATCTGGACCCCACCACTGAGTCCCCCATACCCTGATACACACACCCTTGCTGAGCCACAACCACCTTCACCTGGACCCCCCTGCAGAGTCCCATCACCATTGCACCCAGAACCCCCCAACAAGGCCCCGTGCATCCAGATTTATCCCCCCCCCCGTCCTTCCCCCATACCCATGTCAGGGTTGGGTGCAGGTCACCGCTGAGTCTGTGTCTGGGGGAGAAGCTGCACAATGATCTCCCATCTCTGTTTTAGGGCGCTGTAGTAGTCGTCATCATCATCATAGTAAGGCATAGATGTGATGGAAAGCATTCATTATTTGCTTGTTTGAATTTCTGGTGTTTGGGCATATAGGAAGGACTGTTTTCTACATAGGCAGGCTGTCTTAAAGGTAGATACCTGTTTCAGCCTAGTTATTTGACATAGCTAGAGGATGTATGAGAGCTCTGATCATCCTTTTCTGTTTGATCTTTAGTGGAGACAGTATTAATTCATGTTTTTAAAGTAGCGATATATTTATTGCTGGCACACAAAGGTGCAAAATGTTGTTCCTGTATTTCCACATCTTTGTTAAACTATTCAAACTCTAGTTGGTTTTACAGAATCTGACATCAGGCCATCATTTTTCATTGAACACCGATCTAGAAGCCAGTAACTTGAGTTGTTACTCCAGCATTATTTTTAAAGTGCCATAAAGTACTAGTTTGCTTTATTTACCTGTTCACCAGTCAAATAAGTGGATTTTTCACTTTAGAAGAATCTAGCTACTATTGATACAATATGGTACAGATTAGAGCCTTTCTGATTCTAACAAGTGATTCATTTAGATATATAGTTATTAAAAGTAAATCTCTTGCTTAATATGTGCCATACAGCTAGGATTCTCTATCAGCAAGGTGGATAAAAATCAATGATTTAAAAAAAATATCGTTTTTTAATTTAAATCGGATTTTTTTATTTAAATTGGATTTTTTTGATAAAATGTTTTTCCCCTCAAAAAGCATCTAAAGATAGATACATTATAGCTCAAAGGTATCTCATCATGGAATAGGGATTCTAATTCTATAGTATGAGACAATATATTCATGTAATGTTTAAGAAAAGTTTTGTAAACGAGTTCCAATAATTCATGAATTAGGGACCCAATTTTATAGGGTTCCAGGGGCTTCTGTATGGAATATTTAGGTTAATCTTTCTATCTACCCAATGGGACTCAGTGCTCAGTCTAGACAGGGATTCCCAAACGTGGTTCACGGCTTGTTCGGGGTAAGCCCCTGGCGGGCCGCAAGACCCTTTGTTTACTTGAGCGTCCACAGGTACGGCCGCTCGCAGCTCCCAGTGGCTGCAGTTCACTGTTCCTGGCCAATGGGAGCTGTGGGAATGTGATTTTAAAAAACTTGAATGTTTAACTAAATTCAAAAATTCATATGCTTGTTTTGTTAAAATATTATATGTTTGCTGTTGAAGAAAAAAATCCAGAATACATAACGTTGTTGTTTTAGTTAAATAACACAATTTAAATGTCTGTCTGGTGATGTTCTCCTCCTAATACAGCATGGCAAGAAAATCCTCCAAATATTAATGATTAACGTGCTGAATTGGAGATAGTTCACCTCCCAATGACTTTATAAATATCTGCTTCAATTATCTTTGGTAAGTGAAATAACCAAACAATCATTCGTTTTCTGATATATCTGTAAAACTAATCTGAAAAGTTTTCAAAATAAATCACTTTAAAAACGTATAGTTTGTACCTTCTAAAAATGAAACCTACATCTATCTCTGAGTTGTGAAGAATATGT
This sequence comes from Trachemys scripta elegans, assembly GCF_013100865.1. Taxonomy (NCBI): domain Eukaryota; kingdom Metazoa; phylum Chordata; order Testudines; family Emydidae; genus Trachemys; species Trachemys scripta. The sequence continues at coordinate 16,116,022 of NC_048307.1, read as the reverse complement.
ATTAAGGGTATAACAACCAACAAGAATGCACTTTTATGTAGAAATCCATGATTAAATCGAGTCTTCCTGACTTTAAATCAATATGATTTAAATCAAATTCATCCTGACTATCAGTAATGTGCAAAATGGAATCCTGTTAATGACTTTTATGGCTTATTAAAAACACTTGTACTGTTTCATATTCAGTCAGTGCTCACATATGAATAGCATTACATAAACTCAATTTGTATTTTTGCCAAAGTAAATATCAGTAGGTCAAACTTCTAAGCATGACCTACATTTTCACAGGTACTAGATAACTATTCTAGTTTTCTCTACAACTTTTTCTTTTCTGATCTTGGAGCACAGTGATGGGACCCAATTTTATCTTGTCTGTGGCAGAATGTAGGATTTGCTGTAACACATGGGACCACTTGTCCATTGAGTCCTGATATTCTTTTCTGGCAGCAGGTGATCTCTTGATACTTCAAAGAAGGTGACTTGGGTGATTTGTGGAATACAAAATGCTAAATGGAATAGAGGTTAGATGCTCCTATCTGAATTAGTGTCAAATACAAGTGGAGTTGAGGTGCTAGAGAACAGACATAACACTGAAGGGATTTCTATATATATTCTTTTTATTAAAAAAGAAATATGGTATGTGGGATAAGTTACATATGACATCAGTATTATTGTATTTCCATAGTGCTGATGTGCCGTACTCATGGACCAGATCCCATCATGCATGATACTGTACAAACAGAATAAAGAGACAGTGAAACTTCTTTTCATTCCCCTTCCCATGTGTGCCCCCTTCCCAAGTGTGTGAGACCAGCAAAATGGGGATATAGCCAACCAGAGGAGCCATGTGTGACAGGTTGGACCCCCCCCCTTCCAGGGTGCCACCTGATGTACTGGGGTTTCACTGAGCCTGCCTGCTCCACTAGCCTGGCCTCCCTCTCCCTGTTTTGCTGAATCCGGCCCTCTGGCAGCACACAGACACAGGTAGGGATGCATCAGCTGTAGAATCACGCAGGGTCTACAAACAGCTCTCTATGGGAAGACTCCGCTAGGAAATTGCCCAGCACTCAAATGCAGCCCTTCTCTGGAAAGTACACCCAAAATATTGTCTTGTGCTGTAGAGAAATCTGTACAACGTAAGCTCATAAATTTGCCCCCTCCCTCAGTGTGGAGGAAGATATCCACAACTTCTTGCCCCAGTTATAAATTGCACAAACTGGGTTTTATAATAAACAAAAACAAGTTTATTAACTACAAAAGGCAGATTTTAAATTGTTATAAGAGATTAACAAGTGGAACAAAGCAGATTACTAAGCAAATAAAACAAAACACGCAAACTAAGTTTAAGATCTTAAAGAGATAGGAGTCAAGAAGTAATTACTCACCCTAAATGTTGCTTTTGGGCAAGTTGCGGAAATTCTTGAAGGCTAGCTACCCTGCTTGCAGCTTAAATCTTCAGACACCGTATTCACAGACCAGATACCTTTTCCAGCCTAGGCTCAACTCTTTCTCTCCCCCGCCCCCTTGTCTTTGTCTCTCAGATCTTTCCAGCTGTCATCTTGGGTGGGGATTCAGTGAAGAGTGAACCAAGATCAACTTACTCCCCAGCCTTAAGTAGAATTTACATAAGGTGGCAACCTTTTGTTTCCCAGTCTTGATCTCCCCCTCCTTTTAGTGGAAAACCACTAGAAGTCCAAGATGGTGTTTAGTACCATGTGACATGACCACATGATCTAGTAGTGTCAAAGTAACATCCCAGGATGCTTCTCAGGAAGGAGAGAGATTAGTATCTTCAAAGTCTTATTGTTTCTTCCTAATGGCCCATCAAGGCTGATGGTCTGCTGTCTGGTAGGTGTTTCCCAAGTATACGCACAGTTGTAATTAGAAGAACAGGAGTACTTGTGGCACCTTAGAGACTAACAAATTTATTAGAGCATAAGCTTTTGTGGACTACAGCCCACTTCGATACGGAAAATATACATTTAGTAAATCATAACCTTTCCAATTATATCTAACATGACCCATCTTGCATAAAACATGTTATGCCATATTCATATCCTAACAACATTTCTATGAAGAATATGGGGTGTCACATCACACCATGAATACATGCTTTTGGGAGAAGGAATATGAACGCAGAAGTTGGACCGGCAAAGCTTTGTGTATGATGAGTTAGGCAAGTATTTACAGAAAAATAAAAGTACTGTACAATTTCTGTGAGAAAGAAAAGAGAGCTAGATACACTTCCTCATTTCTCTTTACACCGAATCTTTTCTTGATGACAGCCTCTTAGTGTAAATGATTTATAATCATTTACATTTTAAATATTAGTCCAGTTGAATAGTGCTCACTTTAGGGCTTGAACCCCAGCACCAACATCTTTTCCTGCAGATGCATGAATGCTGCATTATCAATGCTGGGCTATCCTAGTGCTTGGCATTTCAAATAGTTTTAGTTAATAATAGTAACATTAGTCACTGACAGCCAAAAGGTATGAACGAGCATGTTTATAGACAGCAAATACAAGGAGTCTAGCTTTGTGACGCACATCATGAAGATGACGGGCTACTTCTCTTCCCATTTTGTTTCATAGTTTTCTTTTTCCAGTGTTTCCCTCTCCTCCTCAATCACTCTGTTCTCCCTCCCCAAGCCTTCTTGCCTTGTTTACTCTCTATACAGTGCTGCTCCACTTGCTGTTGCTGAACAATCCCTGCCCATACTGGTGGTGCACAGCTAGGAAGACCATACGTCCTGTTTTGGCCAGGACAGTCCCTTTTTTAAGCCCTGTCCTGGCCCTCCCAACTTTTTTCCAAAAGGAGGCATTTGTCATGTTTGCTCTTGCTGACCTGATCAGTTGGCAAGAGCAAACAGGACAAATGCCCACTTTTGTGGGTTTTTTTTAAAAAGTGGGGTGCAGCTCAGAGGGAGCAAGTGGAGATGCCGTCTCCCTGCAGGGGGGAAGTAGGGCTGGGTGAGAGTGAGCAGCTTTTCAGCATGAGGGACCCACACAGGGTTCCAGCGACCAGGCAACAGCATGGGGGTTGGGGGAAGGCAGGCCCTCTGGCAAGCAGCTGGGGGTGTCCAATTTTCTCTTTGGGAAATATGGTAAATATCCTACGCACTGCACTTTTCTCTTTCTCTTGTTGTAGATGCTGTGAAGAGTATTGTGTAGTTCCATTTAGGGGAGAGGAGGGAGGGAAATGCAGAGGAAAAGGACAGCCGTCAAACAGCCAGCAATGACCCTGCAGCTCTGAGACAGAAAAAGAGGCAGGCATCCTCTTTCCCAAGTGCTCCACTGCCAAGAGGCTGAGAATCCTGGTTTTTGAATGTCAGTAATGGCATTGGGAGTTCACTGATTTGCACACATTCTAAACTATCAGTGGATTACCATCTGACAGCTGCATAGTGGTATCTGTGAAATGAATTGGTGGTATCTGTCTAGTGCTTAGTGGAAAATGTCCACATCATAAACAACCTTCTTCCAGTTGACACTTGTTGGTAGTATCTGGAGCAGTGGTTCTCAACCAGGGGTCTCAGGCCCACTAGGGGGCCATGAGCAGGTTTCAGGGAGGCCACCAAGCAGGGCTGGCATTAGACTTGCTGGGGCCCAGGGCAGAAAACCAAAGCCCCACCATGTGGGGCTGAAGCCAAAGCCTTAGCTTCACAGGGCCCCCTGTGGCATGGGACCCCCGGCAATTGCCCTGCTTGCTATCCCCTAATGCTGGCCCTGGCTTTTAAATGCAGAAAAACAGTTGCTGTGGCACAGACAGGCTGGGGGATTTTTATAGCATGTTGGGTAGCCTCAGAAAGAAAAAGGTTGAGAACCCCTGATGTAACCTGACCCTGTCTTCTCAGGCCATGGTGAGATGCGTGGACGTGTGCTGTTAGTATTGTGATGGTAAACAGAGACTTCCATATGCAAACTTGCGATACAGAGGAGACTTTCAAAAGCACCAAGGAATTGAGAAGTACAATTTCCATTGATTTTCAGCGCAGTTTTGGTTGCCCCCTGGAAATAACCTTTCCTTCCTAGGTGCCATCTGTAAGTGCCTGCTGTTCAGTTATTCAAACGAAACATAATGGCTTCCCATGGCATAGGGTTATACGGTAGTTAAATTATTAAAAAGTTATAATGTGGACAGAAGCAAGGAATATGCTGGTCCAAGAAAAATATTAATACCATATGTCTTTAAAGTATTATGAAAGTAGTCTTTTGACTAAAATTTAAAAGAATAAAAGCTGCAAAAGGAAATGGTTCTGTTTTTAAAAAGTAGACTTTCTAAGTCTATTGAATTGCACTAGTTACCTTACTTTGAAATATAGCTGGGTGAAATTCACTTTTTTGTGTGTGCAGTTTTTTACTCTTCCTCTTATTCAGTTTTGATAATAAAAGTACTCTCTTCACTCAAAAAGGCAGCATTTTCACTCTGAAATAGGCCTGAGTTTCAGAAACAGGTTAATAGTTATGCTCAATGTAAACCAACAGCTTTTAAGCATGATCCTCCCTGTGCAGATAGGACCAAAGTGTTATAGCCAGGTAGAAATTGTGCTTTAAACTTGGTAAAGTCCATGTTTAACTGTTCTTGAGAAGTCATTTTCAGAGTATGCATGAGCCTTTTTTTAAAAGCCTCCAGATTCTTCCTTCCACTTTTTGCATGTGACCGTTTTGGGAAGGGGAAGGAGGACAGAGAGTGAGTTTCCCTTGAAGGCAGCCTCTGTTGGTAGGCTTTTGAAAACAAGGACTTACCCTGGAGAAAAGGATAACAAAATATGCTCTGAGAGTGAGACCACCCTTAAATTTACTCCCTCATTTGCTCCCCTCCTTTGTCCTTAAGGCTCACCTTTGTTGGCAGCAAACCAGTTGCAAAACATCTGACATTTTAAACTTGCACGAGAAACTTTCAACAACCTTTTATATACTATAGCCAGTTCCCTTTTAAAAATCAAATGGGAAATTATACTAATATATTGTCTGTCCTCAGAGTGAGACACAGCCAATAACATTAATGGGAATTAGGTACATGTCCAAGGAAGAATATGCTCTCTAGTGGTATTGTTTCACATTTTGTAAAATAGATGACAGCCAGCATTGAACTATTTCAACATATATCATTAATTGCTATAAACAGGTTGTATGCAGCTGTTCATTGACTTTGGTTTTTATTGCTGTTGGCTGTTGTATTCAACTTGAACTCTTACCTTGATTGCTCTGAAATAGGGGAAGCCATATGACCTGAGACACTTTCTTTAATTGGCAGAGGCTTGATGCCTTAAAGCAGTGTTTCCCAAACTTGGGACGCCGCTTGTTTAGGGAAAGCCCCTGGCGGGCCGGGCCGGTTTGTTTACCTGCCGCGTCCGCAGGTCTGGCCGATCGCGGCTCCCATTGGCCGTGGTTCACTGCTCTAGGCCAATGAGAGCTGCTGGAAGCGGCACGGGCCAAGGGACATGCTGGCCGCCGCTTCCAGCAGCCCCCATTGGTGTGTTGTGCTACCATGTGAGTAGACTATGACGTAGGTCAGTGCTTCTCAAAGCCAGGCCGCCGCTTGTTCAGGGAAAGCCCCTGGCGGTCCGGGCCGGTTTGTTTACTTGCCGCGTCCGCAGGTTCGGCCGATCGCAGCTCCCACTGGCCGCGGTTCCCCGTCCCAGGCCAATGGGAGCTGCGGGAAGTAGCACGGGCTGAGGGATGTGCTGGCCGCCGCTTCCCACAGCCCCCATTGGCCTGGAGCGGTGAACCGCGGCCAGTGGGAGCCGCGATCGGCCGAACCTGCGGACGCAGCAGGTAAACAAACCGGCCTGGACCACCAGGGACTTTCCCTGAACAAGCGGCAGACCAGCTTTGAGAAGCACTGACGTAGGTCACATAATGTCATTGTCTGATGTAAAAATTGACCAGACTTGAACAGTAACTTAGCAGAAGTGAGCCTGAAATAATTAACAGGTCTTCATCATTCTTTCAGAGAAGCCCCTGGTGGTACTTTAATATGTGATCTATTGAGGAGTATCATTTTACGTTCCTGTCTGAAGCCAAATATAACTCATCAGAAGTTAAATGGCAGAACAGCTGTAGTATCATAGCTTCTGGCTTCCCTTCAAAAGTTAGGAACAAAACTGCAGCAGTTGATTAGAAAAATCACTTTAAATATTGGATACTGGTATAGTAAATATATCAATGTAGTTGCATTTAGGCACTTTGCAATCAAGCTTTCAGTTTTCAAGGTGCATGGGTTTGGCTGTTTGCACAAATTTTGTAGTAAATGTGCAAGAAGAAAGTTCTTGTCCTTTCAGCCCAGTCACACTTTAAAATTTCTAAAGGTTCTAGTTCTCATTGACATCATCATCTTATTGTGGCAATGCTTATAATGTCAAAATAAACTACCAGAGGATGCACATTTTTAGAGATCCTGATTACGCACATTTTAAATAATGCTGTGCTATAAACTAGGAAAGATTACCCTTAGCATGGGCTGATTTCTTGGCTCTGGTATGTAAGAGCACAGAAGAGTCTTTGTTTTGTTCTTGGGAGAGCTATTTCTGTGTTGTTGCCTGAGGATAACTTTCTCAACGTGTGGTGGTCCATCTTGTCTAAAAATACATAAATTAAATAAACTCCAATACCTGTGTGGTACTGGAAACCCAGAATGTTGGAATCAGAAAATAGACTAGCCTTAACTGGATCATATCCTCTTATTTTTAAGCTGAGTTCAATTAAAAATATTGTATGTGGGGCTCATGCATTTAAATGTCTGTTACTTGTAGAGGAGGAGTTTAAAGCTGGTCCTAGTGTCTCAGTAGCAGTGATCATTTATCTTTCTCACTTTTTAGTATGGTTTGGTTTTTTTGGTCTGAATTTAGCACTGATGCAAGGTCCTGCATCAAGAGCTCTTAAGACCTAAGTTGTCGTCATAGCCACAGTATAGACACAGCATGGAGAGCAGCAGCAGGGCAAGCTTTCCTGCCTTGCTCTGCTAACATGCCTCAATCCTAACTTGGAGGCTGACTTAGAATAGTTCAGTTTCAGGACACATCAGTTCTTGACACATCTCCTCAGAGTGCCAAGAAGGATCCAGTCAATGCCACTGTGATTGTTTTTGTGAATGTGGACTCTGAGATGGTGGTCCATCCAGACAACTTGCTTCATTGACTACTGAATAATAATCTGAATAACAACTTTTGGTCACTACCTTTGTGGACTGAGTTTGAACTAGTGACCTAGTGTCCTATGCTGAGTGTCCTAAGATGTCCTATTCTAATACCACAGACACAGGGTCTTAAGAGTTTTTAAGCATCGCTGTGGGAGGAAGGGGGCATTCTGTCATTAAGGGAAAGAATAGTCTTTATATAGAAGGAAGATAAGATAGTCTCTGTGAATTGGCTTCAGTGGGACAGTGGTTATTCCCTCACCTCCAAAGTCAAAATTCAGAGTGGAGGGGAAACGGTGGGTTTCGTAGCACAGTCAATCTCTCTGTGTAGCTTAATATTGATTTAACATAAGTTATTCTTAAAAAGATGACTTTTCAAGCAAACCTAAAGTCTGTGCCTTGTCTGAATCTCTCTTAAAATTCTTTGAATGTTTTTTAAACTATTTTTTTTTTCTTACTCTGTGACTTAGGTGAACATCTTGTTATCTGGCCTTTCTAAAGTCTTAGCTCCACTTTCTTTGCTGGTTTACAGTCTATGTATCCTAATTTTATGGACACTTATAGTTTCTCTTAAGACACAATAGAAATACAATCAAGCACTACAAGCTCCCGATGTCGTCAGTGGGAGGCTTGTGTGTAACCGTTATAGTCTTGGGCCCTTAGGGTATGTCTGCACTGCAATTCAACATCCGTGGCTGACCTGTGTCAGCTGACTCAGGCTCATGGGGCTATGGGGCTATTTAATTAAGATGTAGACCCTCTCCCCTCACAGGGTCCCAGAGCCCGGCTCTGGCCCAACCCTGAACACCTACATCTCAATTAAATAGCCCCATGAGCCCAAGTTGGCTGACATAGGTCAGCTGCATATGTTGAATTGCAGTGTAGACTTACTCTTGGTCAGCCAAATGTTAATTCTAGTTCATTGTTTTTTTTCATAAAATTGAAAGATAAATAGTATAACTATATTCATCACTAAAAACAAGGAGTCCTTGTGGCACCTTAGAGACTAACAAATTTATTTGGGCATAAGCTTTCGTGGGCTAAAACCCACAAAGACTCCTTGTTGTTTTTGCTGATACAGACTAACACGGCTACCACTCTGAAACCTATCTTAATCAGTGGAATTGATGTGATACATAATGTAGAGTGTTGGCCTAGTTTATTTGAAACTACTTTGCAAAGCTTCCTTCAAAAACTGTGTCTTAGCAGTAGAATGAGATGTGATATCTCAGTGCTTCTCATAATGAGCTCCATGAACTGGAACTTGAAGGGACACTACTTTCTAAAGAGTTCTTCCAGAAAGGAAAATATTATGGGCAAACCCTCTGTAAATATGACATGTTAACAGAAGAATGTAGTCAATTAGAAATCTCTGTTTTTATGACCATAGCGCATTCTTACAGGAACAAATGGGTTCTCAGGCCTTGGGCTTTGTCCCATTAGTGTTAAAGTAAGGGCGGGGAGTGGATCAATATTGCAGCTGGACAGTCCATAGAATACTAGCCTACTTCAAAGGGAGACTGCTAGGCTTTTAGGCCATAGTTACAGTAATTGGCAGATAATTAAGGAGGAAAGACCAGAATACTAAAAAAAAAAATTAGAATTTGCATCCTAAAGACAGGAAAGGTAATTATTCTAAACTCATATAAACATCATTTTGAGCTTCTGTACTTTCTTAGCATTTGCAGTAAATAGTTAGCCCTCTGTTTTGCAACACATTTATCACCATCTGAATTCAGCCTTCTGCATTCATAAATCTTATTTCAACAAGTCTGGACTTGTTCACCTTTCAGTCTGCAGACTGAACAACAGGCTTAGTATCTGTGCAGTAGAAAACAAATCTATCATGCTTCTTTCTGAATATTTGGATAAGAAAATGGAAGTCCTTTAGAGGCTTAAACACTAAATTACTCCCGTCGGACCTAACCTGTGAAGAAAATCCTTGTTTAAGAACAATAGAAAATAAACTACCTTGTGCTTTACTGGAAATGTTGTTTGCATCCAGATGACTCTAGCCAGTTTGTTAAATCAGTGTGCTACCTCTCTCTGCCTTACCATAGTGCTAATTATTTGGAGGTAAATTATTGTAGGGCTAAATTGTCACATGGCTTCATAGGTTAATTTCTTCGTTGAAATCCATAGTCGTCTCATCAGACAGCATTTTAATAATTAAAGAGAAGTTCCCACACGTCTTGCATGCTGATATGGGGTTGTGTACAGGGATAAAGTAACAGTGAATGTATGTATGGAAAGAGGAGGAATTGTTATATTGAGGAGACTTATTTTAAACTACTGTGAAATAATTTAGGAGTGGAGGCCTAGAACAGGTTACATATGTCTTTTATCAGTAGACAGAGCCAGGGAAAAATCACTGCTGTATACTCCCCCCACACTCTCTACCCGCATGCTCAATGGTTATATGTATACTAGAATATTTGGACCTGTAACTACTACCAAGTGCAACTTCATTGGCATCATTTGGAAGTGGTAGCATTGTTGTACACTTCAGTGTAGTCAGGGCTTGTGCATTTTTACTGCCAGGTCGTAGAGTATGATGTAGCAAGTCTGATCCCTAAGCTACGAGTAGAGCTGTAGCAGTTGGGAATTACGGGTCTGAAAAGCCAGTTGTAGACAAGGCCAATAAGGTTGAACTTCAAAGCTTTCCTGTGATTAGTTGGTGTTAACACACTTCATGAACCGGCAGGTTATAAAATTATGCTTTAATTGTGCAGGATAACCTATACCGCTCTCTATCACCTGTAATTTTGTAGGTATAATCCAGGTTTGTTTTTGTTGTCATGCTGTATGTAGTGAAGCAATGAAGTGAGAAAATAGGGGGTTGTCTGGTTTCCTTGTGAATCATTAATTATGTGTGTATATATATGAGTCTTTCTGGAAAATGTCTTGAGATGGCACTGCATATGGCTATGTAAATGTTTTTAAGCTAGGTCTATAACTCAATGGTCTAAGCATCAGATTTGGAATAACTAGATTCCCTTTAACCATAGACTCAAATCCTGATCTTTCTGAGATACAGAAGAATACCATGCAGTTTACTTTACAGGCATCTTTCGGTAAGACCTTAAATACAGATATTCTGCAATCTGAAGATATATAAAAAGTATATTTTGTAAGCAGAAGAGTCTGTCCCAGTACCTTTAATCAAAATTCTTTCCTCCCTTTCCAGTTTTGTGTAGTTCTCTACCATTTGCTCATCACGTTGCTTTCCCTTTGCTACACCCACCCATATATGGCGTCCAAAATGGGTACAAATGCTGCAAAAAATAGGAATACTGCAAAAGCAGGGTTTTACTCTCTATTCTGGCCTCCTCAAAAGCGCTTGCATAATATCCTGCATGGTTTAGCCAGGAGCATGAAGAATCCTTTCATGGCAGAGTTTATAGGGTTTGAAGCTTGGGTGGGTTATACACTATAATGCGTGGAACTTGATAATCCCATGCCCAGAAACACCCTCTCTGACTATGGCAGCAGTGGATCTGTAATGTAAATTCCATGGAGTTTTGGGAAAGGCAGGAGTGACACACAAACTGCAGCTTCCTGGCTATGGAATTTTGTTCTTCTGCATATGTGACGCTCATGCCCTGAATATGGCTCCATGTGTGTACATTTATTAAAAGGCAAAGTACACCAAGATATACTTAGAGAAGTAAATGCCTCATTTTACCCTTTTATAGCTGCAGCTGCACCACTTGAAACAGCATATCACGTGAAAATAAATCCTTATAAATAGCATTGGAAGTATCCCGCTAAATAGCTGCCAAAGTCCTTGGACAACTTTGAAATATACTCTTTCAAAACAGCTTCTGCTTATTCCGTACTAAGGGGGTTACATTAGAACTACTGTAGTCTAATCTAAAATCTGAATTAGTCCTATTTATCCCCCACCAGAAGTCCTCATCTGTGCATCGACTGGCTGATGGAAGCCTCCATCAGAGGCATGACTGCAGGTGGGAAGCAAGCAGACATGCTTAAAGCTAGGTTGGCTAAAGTAAGACCTATGGTTATCCTTAATGTTTAATAGAGAGCATTAGTCCACACCGAGCTCCATCTTGATTCTTGGGTCTTCACATGGGTCAAATAACATAGTGTTGGAACCTGTTACCTCTGCAGGTCACCACTATTAAAAAGAGAGTGAGCTGAAATCTGTACCTCCTATAAAGTGGGTCTGGACCTTGTTCCTTTCCAGTTACCAGTTGGGTAGAGTTTAGACACACTTGACTTTCAACATTTACAAGTCAAAGATTTTATTGTGAAATCTGGATATCAGGTGACTCTATCTAGACCTTTAACCACATTTGAGGAGTTGACCCAGGAGCAGGCTGGAACAAAAGGTTTCTAAGATATATACAATTTTGATTGAAAAAGATGTTGATAAGAAAACAACCCAGATGGGAAAGAGATTTGGACAAAAAAAATGGATCTGGTCTCTAAATATAGGAAAGGGACTGTGCATCTTAAGTTTGTGTAGGTCATAAAGTTTTATAAATTGCCATATAGATTACATTTAACTCCAGTTGAGATCATCGTCATTTTTGCTACTAGGAAGGTGCTCTTTTGGTGGGGTTGTAGGGAAAGGAGAACATTATTACCTATGTGGTGGCTGTGTTCAGGAATTAAACAGTATTGAGAGGAAACTCTTAGAGATTCATTTTATGACAAAATGCCCACTTCCTGGAGATCTCCGAACTACTTACTTAATGCTCCAGTAAAGGAGCTGCATTTAAACAGAAAGATAAATTTCTTTCTTTCTTTTTGTTAGCAGCTAGACCCTGTATTGCACATTATTGTATACATATGATCCCCTCCTATTGAATTTGGGCACAGTAAAATATGGACTGTTCTTGTAATGAAAGGCTTTCACACTAAGCTCATATACAGGAGAAGCACAAAAAGAAGAGAGATCTAGAAATTTGGTTACTCTTCCCAGTGTATGAAGATGAAGAGAGCTCTCCAGTCACAAGACAGAATTTTTAGCCAGGTTTTTTTAATATTTATTTGTTCGGGATCAAGTAATGTACAATGTAATATGCTAACATTTTATTGTAACTTTGCCTTCATAAAAAGTGCCTTCTCACCCCCAATGAACAACCCTCTGCAGCTCTTTTCTTTTCCTCTGTGTGTGTGAAGGAGGGCAGAAGTCTTAGCTGATCTGTTCCACTATTTATATACAAAAAGCTATCCTGCGTGTGTGGCGTGTGAATGTTAGAAAACCACAATTCTTCCTTTTTCCCTATTTTTATTTAAAGTGCCCAATTAGCCTGGCCTCATCTACTTAGGTTTAGTGTGTTTTAATAATGATTTAAGTGTTTTATATCGATGGCATCTAAGTTATGTTCCACAATCAGCAATAAGCCAAAATTTTACCTACCATCACCCTATTAAGCAAAATCCAGAGTAAACAGAATGGCTCTACACTGAGTCCTGTCGTTGAAGATGTGGGTTCTGTCAGACTGTGGAACCTGCTTCACCTGTTTGTTTATGAAAAATGCTCTGCCAGCTTCCCCCCACCACCCTACTCTCCTGGTGATCAAATCCAGGGACTTTTAGCACAAGTGCGGGGGGGCAAGCTAAGTATATGTAGAATGTAAATAGGTGACAGTTGGCTATTTTTACCTCCTCTGTAAGGGTAACAGTACTGTGTTTGATGTTAGCAGTGAGCATTCGTGCCAAGGAAGTGGTTGACTTTTGGGAGGTAGGAGTGTAATGAGACTGGAATAGAGGCTGTGGCTAGGGAAGATGTGGTGGATAGAATTTGATGCCTTTAAATAGAGTAGTTTGTTGTTTTTTTTTAAATAGAAACAGGAAAATGTAACAGGTTCAATAGCAATGGGTGATAGGTGAGGACTGAGGATGGGCAGGTATCGAGGTGAAGAGGTAAGAAAGATTTAAGAACAAAGGAAATGTCTCATAAATAGACTTATGGGCCATCTGACCTTTTATTGTACTTCTGACTTGGTATCCCCACTCCACCCTCACCCTCTTTTGTGTCTGTTTCTTATTGGGTTGTAAGCTCTTCAGGGCAGGAACAGTTTTTCTGTAGCCATACATTACATGGGTAATTTTGGATGCTGCTACAAGCAAATAATGAAGAACAGTAATAATCTGCTGTTATAATGTGCATTTCTTATGCCACTGTGTCTTTCAGTCCTGGTATCATTGTGACACTTTTAATAATTCATAGGTGTTAGGGAGGGAAATAGCTGCAACAATCTTTGTTTCTTTCCATCACTGTATGGATTTCCTTCTTGGTAGCTCTGTTGGTTACCTAGGAAACAGGAGTAGGATGGCATTTGATTGGCTGTGCTGGAAGAGTTGAAGTTGGGTCGTTTTGAGCAGCAGACAGATATATCTACACAAATATGAAATGCTTGATTTTTATGAGACTGGTAAAACTGCATTGAATTATTAGTCAAGCTATGCTCTCAAAAATGTTTGCAAAGGAGTATTTTTGTAAGTGATTCAGGTGGATGTTTTGGCATAAATATGCTGTGTTTAAAAATGACAATATTTCTATTGGACTGGATGACTTGGGGGCAATGCAAGGGTAGGGAAAGGGTTATGAAACCTTTCATCTCTAGGTTACTGGTTCAAATTAAGCCCAAGTCAGTAGAGATTGACTTGTTAACTTCTGAAGGCTATTTGACCTATGTGAAAGGAATTGGCAGTTTGAATCCAGTTCCTAGTGGACCAGATATCTGTATCCTATACTGCTTCCAGGACTGGCACTAGCTGATGCCCGTGCTGGCAGTCTCCGCAAAGAGCCTGGGGTTAGACATGGTGTGGAAACAGAGATTCTTTCCCATACTGTCAAGTGGTCCCTCTAGTTCAGGGTCTGTTAGTTACTCCTCGGGGAATTCTGCACCACTGTGTGTGCATAATAAATGAGCCGTGTATATTTTTATTTTTTTGCGCAGAAAAAAGCTTCTGCTGAAAAAGTTGCTGCCCACCAGAGGGCACTGTGGCGATAGAACAGAGCAGCAGCTCCCAGCAGAAAATAACTTTCTGCAGTTCTGCCTTTTGCCCACCAGAGGGCGCCATGGCGATAGACCACAGCAGCTGCTCCCAGCCAGCTAGGGAAGAGAAAGAGCCTGCCTTCTTCGCAGCGCCTGCCAGGCCAGGTCAGGAGACTGGCTTTGGGGAGACAGACAGTGTGGGGTGCAGGGGGGGGGTGTCAAACAGGGGCTCATAAGGGCTAGTGGGGGAGGACAGACTGGGGCAGGGGCTGAGAGGAGTGGAGGCACAGAGCCGCAGGGGGGAAGGAGGGGCAGGGCCACATGGTGATAGGGGAGGGGGTGCAGAGCTACATAGGGACAGGGGGTGCCTGGGTGGGGGCACAAAGACACATGGGGATGGGGGGAGGAGGTACAGGAACACATAGAGACAGAGAGTGGCTGGGTGGGGACACAGGTACATGCGGACAGGGACACATGTGCCTGACTGAATGGGAGAGACTAAGGCTCAGCTAAGGTCTGGTGGGGGAAGCTCCCTAACAGTCTCCCCCTGCCCCTCCCCAAAAAAACTGTTCTTTACTTTTCCCACCCATACCCAACAACCCTCCAAGTTCACACCCAGGCCCCTTCCCAGCAATTTACTTCCCTCTCCCTCAGCTTCTCCGTTACCCCTGACTCCCGCAAAGCTTTGCAGTGCTTCTGGGGCAGTGCAGGAAATGTGACTGTGTATTGTAGTTTAAATAAATTATTACGCAGAGTTATTTTTGTTACAGACATTCTTGCTGACAGGTATCTTGAAATAAATGATGAAAAATAATTGAAACTGGTGTGATTATATTGTGCTATTTTGACAAAATATGCAGAATTTTGCAGAATTTTAAAATATTGGGTGCAGAATTTTTATTTTTCGTTGCAGATTTTCCCCAGGAGTAGTTGTGTGGGCACTGTAAGGATGGAGGGCCCTGTTCCTGTGCTGTATCCGTTCTGTCACTAAAAAGTGTTTTGTTTCCACAGCTGTTTAATCCAGCACCTTTGAACATTTACTGAATTTCCAGCTATTGTGCTATAATTGTTACTCTCTGAGTGACAAATGCCTTTTCATTCTATACATTAGATAGAACTTGATGACTCCCAAATAGTGAAGCAGTGGCCGTTTTCTAGCTACAGGTCGAGTGTCCTGCAGATATTGGTGTAAAACTACATCTGGTCCAGTATTTTTGCCTTGTCTTGTCCCACATCTTGTCAGTGGGCTATGAAAGGCTAATCGAGATTTCCTTTGCTGAGTTAGTGTGTCAGGCAGCGGCCAGGTATCAGTTTGCCTGTTTGCATTAGGCACACGGCTGAAATGATTGAACACAACATGTAGAAATGTTTTTGTGTTGAATTCTTTGACAAATATTTAGTGTTGTCCTTTGGCATGTGCATGCATATGTAAATCAGTTGAAATGGTGATTGCACATGAGATAGAATTTACAAGACTCTAAGGCAGGGGTTCTCAAACTGGGGGTTGGGACCCTTCAGGGGCTCATAAGGTTATTACATGGGGGGGGGGTCACAAGCTGTCAGCCTCCACCCCAAACCCCAATTTGCCTCCAGCATTTATAATGGTGTTAAATATATAAAAATGTGTTTTTAATTTACAAGGGGGGTCGCACTCAGAGGCTTGCTGTGTGAAAGGGATCACCAGTACAAAAGTTTGAGAACCACTGCTCTAAGGCCTTGGACAATTCACTATGGGCCCAGTTTTGCTCCTGTTGAAATCTGCAATCAACATGGGTGTTGCCACAATGGGAACAGGATCAGAAGTTTAATACCTCTCTGTTTTGATTTATGTATCTATTTCACAGTGGTGTCAAGGGTTAATGTTTGTAAAGAACTTTGAGGAGAAAGCCACTAAAGAAATGCTCTGTATTTATTATCAAACCCTTAAGTATGAAGCTAGGAAGTCCAATACTCTTCCTCTAAGCAGTTCTTCGAGTGGCTCGCATAGTCCCACTTATGGGATATTGTGCCACCTTGTGGTGCCTTGGGGTAGAATCTTCTTCTAGCAGCGTCAACTTACTAGAGCATTCTTGTGCTCCCAGCCCCTCCCCTCAATGTCACCGATGTTCTGAGGACACGTCTATATAAAGGACAGAATGCCCTTGCCACCTCTGTTCCTTTCAGCCATATGCCTGGACAGATGTGAACCTCCCCAAGCTCTTTGGAGCTAGCGCTGCTTTTTTCTCAGTTAGTATTAGCCAGGGTGGATTTGATTTAAATCAATTTGAGTTAAATAATTATTTAAATCACTAGTCAAGAAGACTCTATTTTAATTGTGGATTTCTACATAAAAGTGCATTCTTGTTGGTTGTTATAACCTTAATACATATTCTTCGCAACTCAGAGATAGCTGTAGGTTTCATTTTTAGAAGGTACACACTATACATTTTTAAAGTGATTTATTTTGAAAACTTTTCAGATTAGTTTTACAGCTATATCAGAAAATGAATGATTGGCTATTTCATTTACCAAAGGTAATTGAAGCAGTTATTTATGAAGTCATTGGGAGGTTAATGATTAATATTTGGAGGATTTTCTTGCCATGCTGTATTAGGAGGCGAACATCACCAGACAGACATTTAAATTGTTTTATTTAACTAAAACAACAAAGTTATGTATTCTGGATTTTTTTTCAACAGCAAACATATAATAATTTAACAAAACAAGCATATGAATTTTTGAATTTAGTTAAATATTCAAGTTTTTTAAAATCAGGTTGTTGTTTTTTAAATTGTTTTTAACTAAAATAGTTAAATGAAATAATAATAAAAAAAATTAAATTGACTGTCAGCCAGGTCAACATGAGCCAACTCTTCTGCAGCTAACTCAGTCGTCTTCACCTTCATTTTCCTATTTGTTCATAATCTGGAAAAGAAAAACAAGCTTTCCTGCTTTTTCAGGTCCCAAATGATTTCTCAATTTGGAATGAATTAGTCTAAAGAAAGAAAATATTCTTTCTACACTGGCAGAAGAAGTTACTGCTGTTAAAAGTGAGATTATCACTTCATCAGTCTTTGAATCCAAGTGCTTAAGTGACTTCCACCGGTTCACTGGTGTGACTTTCTTTAAAACATCATCAGCAAATAATATTTCTTGAATGATTCACCCTTAGCTCTGAAGTTTATTATAGTTGGCATTATGGAGGGATGATTGCTGGATGTCCATGTCATAGCCAACTCCTCTTCTTCAGCAGTTAAGGTTTGACCCTGGTAACAAGTATTGAGAATATTTGCAAGAAAATGAGCTGGAGACAGTGCTTGTCCTATTCGTTTTTTAATGCTTGTAATTTAACTCTGTCATTGCATATTTCTCTTTTTAAGATCTCACTCAGTTCCTTCCAAATTTCAACAGTGTCAGCAATAAAACAGCTATTTCCCTGCATTTTGTTCCAGGCTACAGAAATAGGCTTCAGGGTACTCAGCATGTGTTCAACATTTCTCTTAAGCCCAATGTTGAGAACTTTGGCTGTGACAGTGCCATCTATTTTTTCACAATTTTGTTCACAAACTGTCATCAGATTAGGCCAGTTCTTGATATAGTGCTCAAAAAAGTCCACTACTGAGTTCCATCGCACGTCTTGTGGGAGAGTTAGCTTAGTTCCTCCCACAGAGCAGCTGCTGCAAGGGGTTGTTATGGAAGTATTTTGCAATTTCAACAACATTAGCCTTTATTTCTGGAACACTGAAGTCTTTGGCTAGGAGGTGCATCAAATTAGCACTGCAACCGTATGTTGTTAATTTGGGACCCTCTTCTAAATAATTTCTTCTCATCTTGGATACATTTGCAGCATTGTCTGTGACCAAGCTGTGTACTAGACATTTGAATTTTTTTTCACAGTTTGTTATAGCTTTTACTACTGCTACTTGTAAGTATTCTGCTGTGTGTGCATTTCCTGATGTAGCAATTGTTTCTGTAAAGAAGACATTCCTTTCTTCTGTTGTCACACAAGCACATACAACAGGATCATTGTGGACATTGCTGCACCCATCAAGACTCAGGTTAGCAATTTTACCCTCTAGACCTTTTGCACACTGCTTCTTTCATACACTTTACCCAGCAATTTGCCTGCGACATCTGCTCTGTTGGGTGGACTGTATCTTGGTCTTAATGACTGAACCATGTTAATGAAGTGTGGGTTCTCAATCATACGGAAAGGGAGTTTGTTGCATAAACAAATCGGGCAATTTTTTCATCAATTGCCTCTTTTTGTAATCTGCTGGTTCTTATCACAAACTTATCCATGGTTGTTTCTGGATGATGGAGATTTTTTTTCCCCTTTTTGCTACAGGTGTTATACTGTGGCTATGTAACATACATGATGTGACTGAAACGCTATCATTGGCAGATAACTCTGAAACTATAGAAAATGATGGTGATCTTGAAGGTGGATAGTCTTCAGAATCCTGTATGTTGAGGCTGGATTCTCCTAAACAAAATAAGTCAATGCAGTTATTTAATTATTATTCCATATTGCTCATTTAGTATTACTTATTACATTCACTGACACAGAGTACTACTTTAAAGGTGAAATTGTAAAAGGAAGATCTGCCTATTTCAGCTATTTATTTTTTTATCACAACTGCACTTAAAATGATAGTACCATAGAGTAACAACTATATTTTTTGCTCAAACATGAGAATTCAAGAATAAGGGTATGTCTACACTACGGGATTAATCCGAATTTAGATAATTCGGATTTGAGAAACAGGTTGTATAAAGTCGAAATGAGTGCGGCCACACTAGCACAGTAATTCGGTGGTGTGCGTCCAAGTACCGGGGCTAGCGTCGATTTCTGCACCGTTGCACTGTGGGTAGCAAATCCATAGCTATCCCATAGTTCCCGCAGTCTCCCGCGCCCATTGGGATTGTGGGTTAAGATCCCAGTGCCTGATGGGACAAAAAACATCGTCGCAGGTGGTTCTGGGTACAGTCTCACTTCCTCCCTCCCTCCCTCCCTGCATGAAAGCAACGGACGGCAGACAACCATTTTCGCGCCCTTTTTCCTGGGTGGGTGAACACTGCAGACTCCATACCACGGCAAGCATGGAGCCCGCTGAGGTCAAGACAGCACTCATGAATATTGCAAACACCTCGCGCGTTCTCGTGGAGTTTATGCTCAGCCAGGACCAGAAAAACGAGGAGAGGAGGCAGCGGCGGCGGCAGCATGATGAGGACATGGACACAGACACGGATACAGAATTCAGTGAAACCACAGGCCCCGGTGCTTTGGAGATCATGTTGTTAATGGGGCAGATTCTATCCATGGAACGCCGATTCTGGGCCCGGGAGACAAGCACAGACTGGTGGGACCGCATAGTGTTGCAGGTCTGGGACGATTCCCAGTGGCTGCGGAACTTTCGCATGCGTAAGGGCACTTTCATGGAACTTTGTGACTTGCTGTCCCCTGCCCTGAAACGCCAGAATACCAAGATGAGAGCAGCCCTCACAGTTGAGAAGCGCGTGGCGATAGCCCTGTGGAAGCTTGCAACGCCAGACAGCTACCGGTCAGTCGGGAATCAATTTGGAGTGGGCAAATCTACTGTGGGGGCTGCTGTGATGCAAGTAGCCAAAGCAATCACTCAGGTGCTGCTACGAAAGTTAGTGACTCTGGGAAATGTGCAGGCTATAGTGGATGGTTTTGCTGCAATGGGATTCCCTAACTGTGGTGGGGCAATAGACGGAACCCATATCCCTATCTTGGCACCGGAGCACCAAGCCACCGAGTACATAAACCGCAAGGGGTACTTTTCAATGGTGCTGCAAGCACTTGTGGATCACAAGGGACGTTTCACCAACATCAACGCGGGCTGGGCGGGAAGGGTTCATGACGCTCGCGTCTTCAGGAACACTACTCTGTTTAAAGGGCTGCAGCAAGGGACTTACTTTCCGGACCAGAAAATAACCGTTGGGGATGTTGAAATGCCCATAGTTATTCTTGGGGACCCAGCCTACCCCTTAATGCCATGGCTTATGAAGCCATACACAGGCAGCCTGGACAGGAGTCAGGAGCTGTTTAACTACAGGCTAAGCAAGTGCAGAATGGTGGTAGAATGTGCATTTGGCCGTTTAAAAGGCCGCTGGCGTTCATTATTGACTCGCTCTGACCTCAGCCAAAGAAATCTCCCCATTGTTATTTCTGCTTGCTGTGTGCTCCACAATCTCTGTGAAAGTAAGGGGGAGACCTTTATGGCGGGGTGGGAGGCTGAGGCAAATCGCCTGGCTGCTGATTACGCGCAGCCAGACACCAGGGCGATTAGAAGATCACACCATGAAGCGCTGTGCATCAGAGAAGCTTTGAAAACCAGTTTCATGGCTGGCCAGGCTACCGTGTGAAATATCTGTTTTTCTCCTTCATGAAAACCCGCCCCCTTTATTGACTGATTTTCTGTAAGGAACCCACCCTGCCCCTTCCCCCAGCTTTCTTTCAAACCAAATAAAGTCACTATCATTTAAAAATCATTTATTCTTTATTAATAGATTAGAAAAAGAGGGAGGGAACCCGGGTGGTATTTGGGAGGAGGATTGCTGGGAAGGAAAAAGCCACAAAGAAAAGGTTAAAAAAATGACAGCCTTTTGCTTGGGCTGTCTACTGGGGTGGAATGGGAAGGTGTACGGAGCCTCCCCCCCCGTGTTCTTACACGTCTGGGTGAGGAGGATACGGAACATGGGGAGGGGGGAGGGTGGAACAGGGGCTGAAGCGGCAGTCTGTTTTCCAGCAGCCGTTCCTGAACCTCCACCAGACGCCGGAGCAGCCCCAGCGTTGCATCCTTCATCCTCTGGTCTTCCTGCCGCCATCTCTCATCTCGATCGTCTCTCCTCTCCTCACGTTGGTCCCTCCTCTCCTCACGTTGGTCCCTCCTCTCCTCACGTTCACTGACTTCTTTCCTATACTTTGAAACTGTTTCCTTCCACTCATTCAGATGAGCTCTGTCACTCCTGCTGGATTGCATAATTTCAGAAAACATGTCCTCCCGCGTCTTCTTCTTACGACGCCTTATCTGTGATAACCTTCGGGATGGAGGAGGGAGGCTTGAGGAATTTGCAGCTGCTGTAGGGAGGGGAAAAAAGAGAGAATTGTTTTAAAAGCTACATTTTGCAGAACAATGCTTATACTCTTTCACGGTGACCAACACTGTTCACATTACATAGCACATGTGATTTCTGTGCAAGGTCGCATTTTGCCTCTTAATGCTGAGTGCCTGTGACTTTGCTGCTAGAGATCAATCACAGGTCTGGGCAACAGAGGTTCACGTTCCAGCAACAGAATTCGGCTTGCATGCGGCCATGGTAAGCTTCAGCGCCGTCCGTGCTTTCCAACATACCAAGCATAGCTTGTAGAGTGCTGCAGAAGCCTGGCCAATCTCAGCCAGTTGGGGGGGGGGGGGAGTGTGGTGGTGCTTGTCTGGGCCCCTTCAGGCAAGTAGAGTGCTGCGGTTTTTCTGTTAACATTCAGCAGCACCAGAAAACAAACTAACCCTGCAGGAAGATCCCTGCAGGCACCAAACTACCCCCCCCCCCCCCGCCGACCCCCCCCCCTCGCCATGAATTCTCTGGGATGATCACAGTACCCTCCCCCCACCGCGTGGCTGGTAACAGGGAAGATCCCTGCTAGCCAAACGCGAAAAACTCAGGGCCAATTTCCCATCTGCGCTTGGCTAACTGCAGGGAAGGATTTATTTTCCGCCACAGGCAAACAGCCCAGTAGGAATGGCCACCTCTGTCCCCTTAATTAAGTTCCCGTATTTCAACCAGGTTACCAGGAGTGATATCACTCTCCTGAGGATTACACAACAAGATAAAGAACGGATGTTGCTTGAATGCCAGCAAACACCGGGACCATACGCTGCCAGGCTTTGTCAGGCAATGATACCAGATTACTTGCTGCAAGCATGGCGTGGTCAAGTGTCCTACCATGGAGGAGGGAATAAGGATGCACTGCCCAGAAACCTTCTGGCAAGGCTTTCGGAGTACCTCCAGGAGAGCTTCATGGAGATGTCCCTGGAGGATTTCCGCTCCATCCCCATACACGTTAACAGACTTTTCCAGTAGCTACAGACTTTTCCAGTAGCTGAACTGACCGCGAATGCAAAGTCAGGCAAAGTAATCATTAAAAACCGTTTGCTTTTAAAACAAGTTTTATATTTTAAAAGGTAAACTCACCTGAGGTCCCTTCCATGGGGTCAGAGTCTTGGGTACTGGCTTGGGAGGGTTGGGAGGGTACTTCAGTCAGGGTGAGAAAAAGATCCTGGCTGTTGGGGAGAAGGGAGTGCTGTGTGCTCTCTGCAAGCTCATCCTCCTCCTCCTCCTCCTCCTCCTCTACCCCCTCGGCAGAATCCTCAGGCGTCGAGACTATCCCCGACCCAGAATCCACGAACAAAGGTGGGGTAGTGGTGGCAGCCCCCCCTAGAATTGCATGCAGCTCGGCGTAGTAGCGGCATGTCCGTGGCTCTGACCCGGAGCGACCGTTTGCCTCCTTTGTTTTTTGATAGGCTTGTCTGAGCTCCTTGACCTTCACGCGGCACTGCTCAGAGTCCCTATTGTGGCCTCTCTCCATCATGCCCTTGGAGATTTTTTCAAAAGTTTTTGCATTTCGTCTTTTAGAACGAAGTTCTGCAAGCACTGAATCCTCTCCCCATACAGCGATCAGATCCAGTACCTCCCTCACGGTCCATGCTGGTGCTCTTTTTCGATTATCAGCCTGCATGGTTACCTGTGCTGATGAGGTATCTGTGGTCACCTGTGCTCTCCACGCTGGGCAAACAGGAAATGAAGTTCAAATGTTCGCGGGGCTTTTCCTGTCTACCTGGCCAGTGCATCCGAGTTCGGATTGCTGTCCAGAGCGGTCACAATGATGCACTGTGGGATAGCTCCCGGAGGCCAATACCATCGAATTGCGGCCACACTAACCCTAATTCGAATTGCTAAAATCGATTTTGGCGCTACTCCGCTCGTTGGGGTGGAGTACAGAAATCGATTTAAAGGGCCCTTTACATCGAATTAAATGGCGTCGTTGTGTGGACGGTTACAGGGTTAATTCGAATTAAAGCTGATAAATCCGAATTAAAGTCGTAGTGTAGACCAGGCCTAAGAGGAAGACAGAAGGAAGACAGGCAGGCAGGCAGTCCTTAAGAAAGAAGTATGAAATAAAAAAGTTTACCAACCTGAAGATCCTGCATGTTCAGACACATTCCTTTCATCATTTTCAACATAGCTTCCTCGTGAGAAGGAACATTTCTCATGATGTTGTTTCATTAGGGCAACCAATTTCTTTGTTGCACTGTTTTCATTTTGCACGCATTCCTGTCTTACCCACAGGTAGAGGAACTTCATTAAAATATTCCCAAACTGGGTCTCTCTTATGGCCTGCTGCCATTATAGATTTTCCCTTCTAGTGAGAGAATGGTATGGTAGATTTCAAATCAATGAAGACCACTTAGAAAGACCTCTAGAATTCTGGAATATGCTGCTCAAACCATTCCACTTTTGTTCCTACTGCCTGTCCCTCCCTTCTCACATTTATCTCCAGACTTCTTCTCCTTGTCCAGATCTATTCCGCCCCCAACAATCTTCTATTCATTGAACTTTTTGAAACTTTGCACTTTTAGAGAGAGGTAAGGGATTGACACTGTGTACAGAAATTTGCAGAGGGACAGTAGGGTTGAGGTCTGTTATTTCTTACCTCTCTATATATATTTATTTATTTAAAAACATTTTTGCTGTTAACAAGCATGTTATCTCTGGAGACGCAAATCCACAGTTTGAGAACTGCAAAACTAAGCATCTCTGATGGTATCTTCTAGACTGAGCACTAGTCCCATTGGGTAGATAGAAAGATTAACCTAAATAATCTATACAGAAGCCTCTGGAACTCCATAAGATCAGGTCCCTAATCCATGAACTATTGAAACTCATTTACAAAACTTTTCTTAAACATTACATTAATATATTGTCTCATACTATAGAATTAGAATTTATAATCCCTATTCCATTATGAGATATCTTTGCGCTATAATGTATCTTAATTAAAACTATCTTTAAATAGGTTTTTTCCTCAAAAAGCATTTTATCCAAAAAAATCTGATTTTATATATATATATTTTAAAAATCATTGATTTTTATCCACCCTGGCGTTAGCAGTTAGTTTAGTCAGTCGGTGATTCTCTTTCAGTTCTGTGTGATGGCAGACCTGAAAAAGCAGAAGAGCCTGGGGTTAAAATATGCACTTCCTGCCCAGATGTCTTCCCCGCATACTACAGCCACATACGGTGCCTCAAGGTCCTGGAGAAAGACATTCACCTTCTGGGTGTTTGATCTTCTGCATTTGCTCCCAGAATCCACAAGGATAAAGAGACTTTCATGCCAGGGACAGCGTTAGACTCACTGGGACCCAGGGCAGATACTAAGGAGTGGGCCTCCACCCGCTGAAGCCAAAGCCCCACTGCCCAGGGCTGAAGCCTGAAGTGTTTGGCATTGCCATGCCCCTCCCCAGCATTCCTCTGCGCCCTCTGTGGGGGGGCGCCCCACAGTTTGAAAACCTCTGCTTTAGTGTGATTTATTTCCACTTTTAGAGATTAAATTACTGAAATATTCATATTACATTTACCCACAGTGACTCTGTAGATGTGATGTAACTTACATTTGCAGGGCCCCCTGTGGCTTGGGGCCCCAGGCAATTGCCATGCTTGCTACTCGCTAACGCCAGCCCTGTCTCCTGCAGCTCCTCCTCCTGAAGGGAGCCCTCAAGGTGAGACCCTCTGGAAGATTGCTCAGATCCAGTCCAAGATCTATATGGCCTATATTAGGGTACGTATTCACTACCTGCCGTATCGGCGGGTAGTAATTGCTCTATCGGGGATCGATTTATTGCGTCTCATCTAGACACGATAAATCGATCCCCGAACGCGCTCCCCGTTGACTCCAGAACTCCACCAGAGCGAGAGGCAGAAGCAGATTCAACGGGGGAGCCGCGGCCGTCGATCCCGCGCCGTGAGGACCAGAGCTATTCTCGTAGCTGAAGTTGCATATCTTAGATCGATTTCCCCCCCGCCAAGTGTAGACCAGCCCTTAGTCCCTGTGGCTCTCAGCAGCAAAAGACTGAGGAGTCCAAGAAGCCATACCCACTGTTGGGGCCGGATCTGGTCTCTGCAGCTTCCTCAGTTAAACTTTTGAGACTAAATATCTTAGCCCCTGTGGCTCTCGGCAACAAAAGACTGAAGAATCCAAAGTTCTTGCAAAGACTAGAGCCATGTCCTACATATGTAGGTACAGTGCAAACTTCCTTGTGTAAATCTGCCAGTATGCTCCTTAATCCTGACCTACATCAATCCTACTGTTACATGTCTCTATATGTTTGAGCGGAAACTACTAATTTTTCCAAGATATGGGATAATCTTGTTGCTGTAACTTCCTTGGTTGTAGGTCTGTTTACAGGGTTGACTTAAGTCTGTAACAGGAGAGAAGTCAACCTGTCTGAATATTTTTGCTAAAAAAACGTAACTAAAGGGACATATTTGAATAGGGTCCACAACCTGAACAAAGATTCCAGAATTGGTTGAACAAAGTTGATTCAGAACTTGCTTATTCCTAATTCTGCTCTTGTTTTTAAAATGTTCCAGCAGAAAGAGAAAATCTGACCTAGTACGCTGTTTTATTACTCAAAAATAACGACCTGTGTTTGTTTTGACTCTGCTGGGCATGAGTGCTGGGAGCATGAGCAGGCACTCTGTGTGCACTCATAAAAGGAGCTTGTGCCTATTTCTGGCCCTGGCATCCTGGAGGGTAGGTATAAACACCAGCCGTTGTTCCGGTCCGTGAGTTGGGTGTTTTGGTTTGCATATTTTCTCTTTTGGAAAAGCATTAAGAATAAGATACAGAAATCTTTTCTACTCCTGAATGGCTCACAGAACTTCAGTTTCCTAGTTCCATTATATGTATTTGTCCAACCTCCTTCCCTCTCCATTTTTAAAGCGTCCTTTAAGTATAGCAACACTTGTTTACAGTGTCTAATATTTGTGTATGTGTGTGGGGGGGGATGTTTATTTTTAACTAATGTAAGATAATACCATGCACTGCTGAGTTTATCTTTGATTTGGCTGTAGGAAATCATCTTTACATGTGAAAAGGATTTGTGAGTAGGGGTGGAATTGATTGTACCACAAAATGCAGGATTCAAGATTTTAGAGACACTGGCAGACTGTCTCTTTGAATCTCATGTTATGTCTGGGCTCAAATTTTCCAGTAAATTAAGTTTTGCAATTGGTATTGGACTATAAAAACTTCTTTGTGCATCTTAAAAGTTGTTGCAATGTCACTGCTTTCATAGTGGGGGGTGCTGAAAGCCATTGAACAAAACTAAATATGATGGAAACCCTGCTGCACCTCCAATACCCCTAATTCCAGCAGCCGTGCTTGAAAGCAGTAAATTTAAACTTAAAATCAAAACTATTTGGGTTTAATGGAAAGTACCTAATCTTGTGCCACTTACAAAACTCTGCGCATTGCATTATTGTCTTTCCTATATTCTGTGTGTTAAATGACTCTTCCATTACTAAACTGGAAGTAAACTATAACTTTTTAATTACCTCAGTTTCTTGTTCCTATAGATTGCAGGTTGTGGCACAACATTAGAATATTTGTAATAATTAGACCCATTCTCTTGCATCCTGTGTACTGAATGGATTGAAGTGACCTTTAAATCTGGTAACATAGAAATCCTCGTATGTATTTAACTTGCCTATTTAACTATCAAAAGAATCGACCTAGCCCTCTTGGATGAAAGAATTCTGAAAGGGATATTCTCAAGTGCATCCTTCAAAAGACATATTCTAGCTATGATCTAGACACACACATGCGTTGTGCCTTACAGCAGTAAATTTGTATTTACAGGTGTGGAGAAACAATTTACTTGTGTTACCTTTCTGAATAATGTGCTGAGCAAAATGGGTGCAGCGCTAGACCCAGCTGACTAACAGGGGGCTCCTGCTTAGCGGGAGGAAATTAGAGGAATGCCAGAAGAATCTTCCCTGACACTAGAAATCGGGGAAGGGATAGAGCAATGACCTAAATGACCCTCCCTCTTCTTCTTCTCTCTCCCCTCCCACACATCACCACTCCAGATGACATTGAATGACATTTACAGGCTCCATAGGAGGGCCACATCCACCCTCTTCGGCTAGCCTGAGTCTTGGCATGACACTGAGCCCTTCAATGGGGAAGATGAGGACATCTCAGAATATTACTTTGGAAAAGTAGATCCTGCTAAGACTTACCTCTCTGTATTTTCAGGTGCACTCACAGTTGGCCTTGTGCGACAGTGTCAGACCATCCATGGACGTGACAGGACCTGTATTCCTCCACGGCTGCCTCCTGAGTGGGTCACCACATTATTTTTCATCATTATGGGAATCATTTCACTGACTGTCACATGTGGTTTGCTAGTGGCTTCCCACTGGCGAAGAGAAGCTACTAAATATGCCCGCTGGATAGCATTCACTGGAAGTAAGTGACTTCAGCTACGAAGTAAGCCTGTCTGAAGGATTAACTGGTAGAATTTTTTTTTTCTTTTTTTCTTTTTACCAAATCTGGGTGGGGGTTGTTGCCAGAGACCAGTGGTAAAACTCTGCTCTGATCAGACAGAATGCTTTTCCTTTTAAATTCCTGCTTTGTGGAAATAATCCTCTTCTTTAAAATCAAGGGTTTGGTATCCAGAAGTGGCTGAGAATCAAGGGAAGATCTTTGGGATCCTGGCTTTATAGTCACAGTGCTGATCACCTGCTGCAGCCCCAGGGTAGAGGAAGAAAGAAGTACACCTCCGGACCATGGTAGCTTCCAGCCCCTCTCCCCACAGGGAACGTCACAAAGTGGCCCAAGGAAATGGGTGTGCAGGAGTGGGGATGGTTAGGTTGTTCCTGAGTCATGTGATCTCTTAATTTGGCCAGTGTGGCTGGTACTCACTGGTGGCTGGTACTCGCTGGTGGCTGGAATAATGGAATGGTTGAAGCCTTTTTTACCCACATGTGGAGGAGGGTGTTGGTGGACCTTGGTCTCATTATTGCCCTGGAATCAGTCCTGTTGAAGTCTCCTTCTGTAAACATTTGATGCAGGGTTGATGCTAACTCTGTTTTGTTACAATTCTCATGAAAGTTGTTTTGTCTTATTTGTAATGAGGTCCACAGATCCATGACATTGGTTACATGTACCCCTGAGGGTACACAGAGGTCTTCCAGAGGGCATGTCAACTCATCTAAATATTTTCCTAGTTTTACAGTAGGCTACTTGAAAAGCACTAGCAAAGTCAGTACAAACTAAAATTTTATACAGACAAGTGACTTGTTTATACTGCTCTATATACTATATTAGAGTTTCTCGACCTGGGGATGGTTTTAGGGGGGTGGCAAGCGCAGGGGTGGCAAGCAGGGCCCCCGCAAAGCTAAGATACATGCTGGAGCCAAAGCCCCGCTGCCCGGGGCTGAGATCAGACACCTGAATGGGGTACAGTGGTCTGGAAAGGTTGAGAACCACTGCTCTAGGCAGCCTTGGAGGCAGACCAAACCTGTCAATCAGAGGCAGTGGAGGTGTGGCTTCACCGCTGAGAAACTGCCAGTTTCTATTTGCATTTCCAGCTGCAGGCAGGCAGGCAGACCAGCTCGTCCCTGCTTCAGAGGAAATTTAGGGAGAAAGAAAAGGGAAAAAAATGGCTTAAACTCTCCATGCTGTCGGGATTTTATTGACGGAGAGGATTCCCTTTCTCCTCAGTCACTGGAGGACTCTGTATTCCCTGCGCACCCACCTGTAGTGCAGCATGGTAGAGAAGGCCAAGAAGAAAACCTTGCACTAGCCCTCTGATTAGGTGCCTGCATGGAGATCATTGCCTGTTCTGTGAAGATCCAAGCTTCTCACATGCTCAGGAAGGGGCAGGGTTTCCTTCAGTCTCCCTCCCCAAGCAGGAGAGCTTCCTGGAAGCAATGGCAGCAGCTCATCTGCAAAAATCCCTGAACCTGGTACACGTGACAGGAGACAGCATTTGACCTGGCATTAGCAAGTGGCAATTCCTCCTCCGTTCCCCTCGCCCCCCAAACTTGGGGTGAGTGTAGGTTGAAGCACAATAGCAGAGGGCCAGGGAAGCTTCCCACCCAATCACTGGAGCCCACATTCACAGCCATGTCTGGTGACCATGGAGCAGCTTTGGAACCCCATCCAGCACAAAACCCCTCTTTCTCAAGGCTACTCAAAAGAGCTAACCAGAAGGTTCACGCCCATCCAAACCATCTGTCTAAAATGTCTCTCCTCTTCTGATGAGGATTAAGGGTAGGCATAAGAAAGATGGTCGGACCCCTCTAGTCACCCCAACATCAAACACACAACCCACACCCCTTAATTTTCTAAGAGTCTGATTTAGAGGATTCCTCTAGGAGGCACTCTAAGAGGCATAAAATGAAATCCATTTCCCTCAAACTGCATAAATCTGCAGAATGCAGCAGGACAGATAATCCTTCGTGTCTGGTTCCTCTGCTTGCTTTCATGCAGTACAGCAATGCAGAAATCCTAGGCATTTAGTTCCCCAGATCACCCTCACAGAGCGCATCTCAGGGGATAGTCAGTGTTGGGATCCCCTCTTCACCCTCACAGAGGGCAGCATGGCAAGTCTGTGCACATTGTGGACATGCGCTGTTTCCTGTAGCCATGCATACACACACTCCACAAAGGGAATTTTCCCTGCTTATGGGAGGAAGGCCAGTACTCCAAGTCCTAGCTAATGACTCAAATAATAAAATTATTAAAATAAAAAACACTCAGAGAATAGACTTTGATTAAAAAATGTACCGAGGATGATGGTCTACAATTATGAGGTTTGCCGATGCCTCAGACAAGCTATAGCTATATATCCCTCCTTATGCATCCTTTGAGTGTGTGATAGTGGGGTAGGGATTTTCCTAACACACCTAAAGACTGGGAAAGTATTTGGCTGTCCTCCTCAGCTCTCTCTGTGAATTTCCATATCTTCCAGAAGGTTCCTTGGTGTACACAGTCAAAAGTCCTCCTGGTAACACTATCAAAGATAATTGTGCCTTTTTTTTCTAATGGTCAGGGACTAGATGTTTCTAACTGGGGAAAATGTTTTACCTGAAAGAGTGGCCTCCTCACTATACAGACCCTTCATAGCCAGCCAAATCCACGCAGGCATAATCTTAGCCCCATCCTTTGGGCATGAAAACGATCTGGGGGTGTCAGGCCAACAAGAATAAATAAATAAACAAAAGAACTGTCATCTGGGTGGACAGTGTTGCAAGTGTGCTGTCTCTCAGGCTTTTTAAAAAAATAAAACAAAGCACATGTCCTAAGGCTTCTCCCTGAGGAAGAGGAGGAGTCAGGGTTTGCAGAGAGGCATACAAATCTGCTACATCCCATCTGCTACAAATGGGAATAATTTAATCTGTTCATCCTCTTCAGAAGAACCATGACCTTACTCCATGTTGTGCCTTTACTTTAAAAAAAAAAAAAAAAAAAAAAAAAAAAGTCAGAAGGCTACAGAGCATTTCTCAACATCAAGTATCTCAACAGAGCCATTTAAAAAAAAAAAAAAAATTCCAAGATAGAGACCGTAACATCCACAGACATCCGTAGATGTGAAGGATGCCTATGTCCAATTTGACAGTCTCACAGATGCTTCCTTAGCTTTATCCTTGGAGCACCACATTACCAATACAGCAATGGTTTAGCAACAGCACTGCAAGTATTTACAAAAGTGCTGGTAGTGCTAATATCTGCTCTCAGACAGATAGGGTCTATGTCTACCCATTCCTGGGTGACTTCTTTATCCAAGCCTCATTGATTGTACCACCGAAGCAATAAGGATGTTTCAGAGCCAAGGTTTTGTGAAAAAATCAGTTAAGTCTCAGTGTATTTCTAGTCTGAGTGGGAACAGTCACTGCCCTCTACAAAGTTGTTTATTGCAGCAAAGATACAAGAAGCAGAGAACTCTTATCAAAATAGTCAACCTTTCAGGGGAAGTACCAATTCATACTCTTTGGGGATCAGTGATCTCTTCTGTGGTTATTCTTAGAGGTCCAATGCTCACATGAGGTTGCTACAGAGCTTTCTCTTATCTCCCAGCTGTCTCTTACCTGCACCGTGAAGGTGTCTCACCCCAGGAGGATTCTCATGGGTTCAAGGACTGCCCAAGGGTCTAGTCCAAAAAAGAGTGAAAGCACAGCATAAAGTGGTGAGAGCTCAGGGCAATCCAGTATGGGTTCAAAGCTCTGCTCCCACATCCGAATTTTCCTAATGGACTGACCATGACAGACAACACCTCAGCCATGTCATACATCAACAGGCAAAAGGACTATTGTCCTTCAAAGAGAAGCTTACCTCCTGATGAGGTGGGCAAAGAAGAATCTGCAATCAACTTGTTAGCTTCACATCCAAAGCAATAATTGAATGTTATGCTTGACTGGCTCAGCTGGCAAAACTTAGATCCTCCAGAATGGGACCTACACTCATCTCCTGGTAAAGATATTTAGTATCTCAGCTGTAGATCTCTTTGCTTTCCACCTGAATCACAAGGTTTCAGTGTTGTTCTCTTGCCAGTGGGATCACAGAGCCAAGGCAAGAGATGCCTTGTTGCAAAGATAGGCAAAAGGGATTCTTACATGCCTTACCTTCCTTTTTCTCTTCACACCAGAATGCTACAGACCATTAGGAGAGAAGCAGCACTAATAATTCTAATATCCCCATTCTGACCAATCTCCTTGATATGATACAAAGACCTCCCAACTGATTTCCATTCAGAAGGGATATGCTATTATAAGGGCCAGTCAGAATTCAGACAGTCAGAGCCCAGCTGCCTGGTTCTTGAACCAGAGCCTTTTAAGCCAAAGAGATTATTCAGCGATCTAATACTCACAATTTTCACTTCCAGAAGTAAATCTACTAACTCAGCCTATTCAAGTGCCTGGTTGAGTTTTAACCATTGAGGCTAGCACCAGGGTTTCACCCCCACATCTGTATTGGGACCACAGATCCTCTAATTTCTTCAAATGGATTCGGGTTAGGCCTGACAGTTCAGACTCTCAAAGGTCAAGTTGCTGTCTGTCTAGCATCGTTAGTGAAATGGACAGGTAGTGAATTTAATCTTACCTAGATATCCAGCATTTTTCTGAGGAGAGCAGCATCTCTTTTACATCTTTCTGGTGTGCATAAAGGGTTTTTTTTTGTTTTTTTTTGGCTCTTAGCTGGTTCTCAGTGCCATTAGAAGCCCTCCATTTGGACAATTCATTAAGGTGTCTCATTACTTTCTAACCATTAAAATGGCCTTTTTGGATGACAGTCATTTTTTTGGGTTTCAGAGGGGTAGGCATGTTAGTCTTGGCAAAAAAAATGAGGAGTCCTTGTGGCATCTTAGAAACTAACACATTTATTTGGGCATAAGCTTTTGTGGGCTAAAACTGACTTCCTCAGATGATGAAGTGGGTTATTGCCCACGAAAGCTTATGTCCAAATAAAGTCATGTTTCCGTGCAGCGTGTCTGAGTTAGGAGCTCTTTTTTTCTGGAATGTCAATACTGCATGCTCATAAGGCTAAATGGGTATTCAAACTGACCCTGACTTCAGACTAAAGATTAACTCCAGATTCCATAGAACACAGGAAATTGTTTTTCCATCCTTCTGTCCAGATCCATTGCACTCCAGAGAGAAATTGTGGCATACTTTGGATGACTGCAGAGCTCTCAAAGTATATATTTACCACACAGGTCGGGTCAGAAAGACAAATGTGTTGTTTGTACTTTATTCTCCAGTGTCAAAGGGAAAGAGAGCCTCAAAATCATCCATTTCTAGGTGGCTGAGATATTGCATCTCAGAATCGTGCAAGTCAAAAAGCCTAACTTCATCTTCAAATATCAGAGCTAGCTCCCTCAATTCTGTAGCAGTTTCATGGGCAGATAGATCATATGCCTCAGACAAGAAAATCTGTAAAGTAGTCACCTGTGTCATCTGGTCATACCACCTTCAGATGCTGTACACTGGACATCCAGTTGTCATCTGATGCTACCTTCCATAAGTGGGTGCTCCTTGCTGTAGTATTCTAGTTTCTATTAGGAAAGGGTTATCTGTACTTAACTGTATATAGTTCCCCCATGCCACCAAGTGGACAGTGCTATAAAAATCCTAATGTTCTAGATCTGTGGCCCTCATTATGAATAAGAATAGGAAAATGTATCTGTCTTACCTGAAAATTTCCTTTCTTGGGGTCAAGAGGTCCACAGATCCAACCCACCCTGAATGGGCTGTTAATTGGGAAAAGACATTGAATTATTAATTGGTGCTCAGTTGATTATTCATTAATTGCTTGCTCTGCATGAAGATTGTTCTGTTTAGTCTTATGGCTTAAGTTCCCTTATATAGAGTGCTTAGTTTTTCCTAGGCTTTGGAAGAGTTGACTGGTTGTTTCTTAGGCACTGGTCTACACTACAAGTTTAGGTCAAATTTAGCAGCGTTAGATCGATTTTAACCCTGCACCCACCACATGACAAAGCCATTTTTGTGGACTTAAAAGGCTCTTAAAATCGATTTCTGTACTCCTCGACGAGGAGATTAGCGCTGAAATCGACCTTGCTGGGTCGAATTTGGGGTAGTGTGGTCACAATTTGACGGTATTGCCCTCCGGGAGCTATCCCAGAGTGCTCCATTGTGACCTCTCTGGACAGCACTCTCAACTCAGTTGCACTGGCCAGGTAGACAGGAAAAGCCCCACGAACTTTTGAATTTAATTTCCTGTTTGGCCAGCATGGTGAGCTCAGAGGTGACTGTGCAGATCTGATCAGCAGAGGTGACCATGGAGTCCCAGAATTGCAAAAGAGCTCCAGCATGAATCTAACGGGAGGTACTGGATCTGATCGCTGTATGGGGAGAGGAATACGTGCTATCAGAACTCCATTCCAAAAGATGAAATGCTGGAATATTTGAAAAAATCTCCAAGGGCATGAAGGACAGAGGCTATAACAGCGATCCACAGCAGTGCCATGTGAAACTTAAGGAGCTCAGGCAAGCTTACCAAACAACCAGAGAGGCAAACGGCTTTTAAATATCCAAATGCACATTCTACCACCATTCTGCACTTGCTCAGCCTATAGTTGAACAGCTCCTGACTACTGTCCAGGGTGCCTGTGTATGGCTTCATGAGCCATGACATTAAGGGGTAGGCTGGGTCCCCAAGGATAACTATAGGCATTTCAACATCTTCAACAATTGTCTGCCGTTGCTCTCACGGAGGGCAACTGACGACATGGCTTACAGGGTTGGCATACAGGGAATTAAAATCAACAGAAGGGGCGGGTTTGCATCAAGGAGAAACACACACAACTGTCGCACTGAAGCCTGGCCAGTCATGAAACTAGTTTTCAAAGTCTTTGTGATACGCTCTTCTAATCGCAAACGGCCTAGTCAGCAAACAGCGCCAGCGAGCTTTTAAACATCCAAAGGCACATTCTACCACCATTCTGCACTTGCTCAGCCTATAGTTGAACTGCTCCTTACTACTGTCCAGGCTTCATGAGCCATCAGAGCAAAGGGTAGGCGCGACCGCGCAGTGCTGCCAGCTGGGAGAGCAGCCTGAGGCAGAATCCTCCAGCTTGCATGATATTGCAGGCAGGACTGAATCGCCATGAGATGAAACTTAAAGAAGAGAATGACCTGGAGTCACTCCCATGTCTGACCGAGGTCGGCCAGGAGCACCCAGGAGACGACGATGACGGCTAGCAGTCGTACTGCACTGTCTGCTGCCACGAAGGCAAGGAGCTGCTGCTGTGTAGCAATGCAGTACCACGTCTGCCAGCAGCACCCAAGAGATGTACGGTGACGGTGAGCTGAGCGGGCTCCATGCTTGCCGTGGTATGTCGTCTGCACAGGTAACCCAGGAAAAAAGGCAAGAAACGATTGCTTGCCATTGCTTTCATGGAGGGAGGGAGGGAAGGAGGGAGAGCGGCCTGACAAGATGTACCCAAAACCACCCGCGATAATGTTTTTGCCCCATCAGGCATTGGGAGCTCAACCCAGAATTCCATTGGGCGGTGGAGACTGCAGGAACTGTGGGATAGCTACCCACAGTGCAACGCTCCGAAAGTCGACACTAGCCTCGGTACTGTGGACACACTCTGCTGATTTAATGCGCTTAGTGGGGACACACACAATCGACTGTATAAAATCTATTTCTAAAAAATCAACCTAATTTCGTAGTGTAGACATACCCTTAGCGGTGGAGCCACACCTCTAATATATTTGGTCTGCCTCCAAGGCTGAATAGAGTCCCAGTCTTATGGATCTATGACCCTCATTACTCCAAGAAAGGAAATTTTCAGGTAAACCATGGATAAATTTTTTTAATCTACTTCGTTAAGAAACAGCACAACTACATCTTAGCAGAAGGCGTGCCCACTGCAGAGCACCTACTCTGGCTCGTAATGCCAACGCTTTTCCTTTCCTGGTGACCCATAGCAAGTCCCTTAGCAGGAGAGTCAGCAAAGAAACGCTAGTGTTTTCCTTCCTTCTCCTCTACTGCAGTGTTGAACTGCTCTTTAGTACCCACACATGGTCAACTCTGCTCATAGTAGCTCATACTGAACCTCCCTAAAGGACTTTGCAACCTCTTGTTTTTGTGCGGAGAAGCACGTTGCAGGGAGACATTTATGCCTGTCAGGCGGGGTGTGTGTGTCTTTCCCCTTCTGACAGGGCAGGAGGCCGTGCCTCCTTGCTGTTTCTCAAGCAGAGCGTAGCTCCCAGCTGGTGAGTCCACCTGGTGATTAATCCAAGTAGCAGTTAGTCCCTCTGCCCAATCCCTCAATCAGGGCAGTGAGCAGTTAGCAGGCCTGGCTGACAATCAACCCAGGCCTTTAATTAGTCTTTCCGCCCCAGTCCCTCAATCAGGGCAATTCGCACTTTATAGCTCAGGCTGAGTGGTACTCCATAAAGGAACCTCCATAATTAAAGCCATCACCCCTGACTTCTTTAGTATAACACACATTAAATGTAGATGTGGCTCTTGCATACGATGGGCTAATTATTTTATAGTCAACTCCATTTTATTGACTCTTCCATTTCCACAATGAACAATGTTAAATATCAGAAATCATTACTCTTGCAGTATTGCTGT
Organism: Trachemys scripta elegans; assembly: GCF_013100865.1. NCBI lineage: Eukaryota > Metazoa > Chordata > Testudines > Emydidae > Trachemys > Trachemys scripta. The sequence continues at coordinate 16,079,727 of NC_048307.1, read as the reverse complement.
TTACTCTAGCCTACTCTTCACTAGCTTCTTCCTTTGTCTAGCTGATTGGTCTGTTTTTGTATAATATAGACTGTAAACTCTTCAGGATAGGGATCACGTCTCTCAAAACACGATCTCAAACATTACAAAAGTGTTTGAGCTGGGTTCCAAACTCTAAGATAAAGGATTATCTTTTGGCAAATCAGTTTCATTTATTTGAAGTTCTTTTTTTAACTTCTGTGGCTTATATTATTGATTCTGAATAGTCATTCTTCTAAGTCAGCCTTCTAAGTAGTCATTGTTTCAGCTGAAATGTGTGTTGGCCTGAAAGCTGTTTTATCTTTAGATTCCTCTTACGATAAAGCTTGCAGTGTGCCAGTGTTTTTTATAAAGAGTGACATCAGAAGAGAAATTTCAAAGATATATTCTCCATTCACTCTGACTTGCTGCTGTGTGCTGTTTTTTAAAGTGGAAAGAATATTGATTAAAGATTTGTTTTATTTCAAACCAAACTTATTTGTCATGCTATTAAGATATTATTGAAATTCTTAGGTTTTAGTAACACAACTTCTTGAGATTAAGACCAGGAGCTGGGGGATGAAGGGAAGAGACGGGATTGGGATAGGAACAGGTTTGAGAGGACAGGGCAAAAGGGGTCAGGTTTGGGGGCAGAGGTATGCAGAAGAGTGTGTGCCCACTAGAGCACGCTGAACACCACCTAATTTCCTCAACAAATGAGGTAGGGTTTTACACACAAGTCTCCTTCACTGCACAAAGCTGATTGATTCCCAGATTGATTCTCCATCCAGTGCACTGAATGAGACAGGGTCCTGTGAAAAAATAGCATATGATAGAAGTTTTAATTACATGATCATAATGCATATGTACAAGGGTCCTGAATTAAGGTGATTCTCTGAGTAGCATCTTTATGGGTGCTCCACTTCAGGATGGGATTTTCGTCAGCTGTGTCCATGCGTCTACACCTGTGCTCTAGATATCCTCTTGCTCTGGTAGGAAGGTATATATGGAGAGGGAAAGGCAGAGCTGCCGCCAGTTCCTACTCAATTGCCTGTGGCTTGAGATGGAACACCAGAGTGTCCTGTGTTCCTTGTGTGCGCTTGCATGGCCACCCAGGAGAAATTCAAATGCTGCCCAGCTGATTAGCAGACCGCGCACAGCTTGCAGCATGTGTTCAGGTGCCCCTCCCCCCATGTTGCTCCGTCATGCAGGACCCTCCTACTGGCTGGGGGAGGGGGTGTGCTGATGTCAGGGTGTTCCCCTTCCCCTGTACCCCATCTCCGCAGTACAGGGGACACAGCCTGGCTCAGGACTTGGAGCTGCTACGGTGAACAGTGAGTGAATGAATGCCTACATTACACTGTTTCTGAGATTTCCCCAGCAGCCAGCTCACACAGTCTCTCTCTCTCTCACCTCCCAACACATAATACTATTATTGTTGTTGTTATTTCTTGGTACTTCCTGCAATCCACATATATTCTCTGTAATTTTATTCTTTCAAAGTGTTTTAGTGTTTTGGCTGGTCTATGCATTTTATAATTTTCATTTCTCTTACACTTACATTTACTTCTTTGAGTAGTGAGTTCTAAAATGCCTAATCTGTACTGGCTGGAGTAATTATCCCTATGGTAACTTTTTAAAAATGTATATTATATCTAGGTTTTTTGTTTCTAAGGTGGCGCACATCCACAAATACCTCGGTGCATATAACAACATTTGTTCCGCACATGGATGGAAAAAATTAGAGGGAACAGTGATAGTGTCCATTAGCTAGCCATGGAGCTTGCTACCTCTTGCTTATTTTTTTAGTAATTACTTTTACTTTTATTTTTCTATTATTTAGCTCAGCTTGTGCTCTGGGGAGAGGGTGTTCCCCCTTCCCTCCTTTCATTTGCCTGATCTAGACTTTTGTTTTTTCTCCGGCCTCAATCACAGCGTCAAATAACGGGTTATATCCCAGGTTCTGGGCTTCAGACCCTGCCAGACCTGCCATAGGTCTTTTTCCTGCAGCAATGGACACTCAAATTGTCTCTGCTTCTTAGGAGGGACTCATATCCCCTCCAAATGTAAGATCAGCTCAGGATTTAAAAGTAGATCTAAGAAATTGAGAGAGAACAGTCTAAAGCTCCTGTTGATGGTGTATCCGCTGAGACCCACAGAGTCCAAATCATAATCAGGTTAATTTACTCAGAAAGCCCCATTGGCTGTCACCACCGCTGCGGTTAGCAAAGACCGTGGCGACACCTCAGAACTGTCCATACCATTAAAAAAAAGAAGAGCTTCCATTCCCCAGAAAATGATAAGAGATGAGAAAGTCACCCTCTCAGTCTATATCTTGGGAGACCTCGCGTGTCAACACCAGAACTGCTGAGGCCCTGTCTCCTCAGTACTGGCAGGTAGTATCGGTACCAACTGATTTCCTGGACTTGACCTATTCTCAAGTCCTACCTACAATGGTGACTTGCCCCCTGGCACTGACGTGCTCACCAGTTTCACACAAACCCATCAAGGGTACTGAAAGGAGCTTCCAACTGGTACCAACATATCCTCTGGTATTGTCTCACCAGCCAACTCTGGCTTCTGGTACCTACTGAACCATGGTACTGGCATTACTTGCCTCTCTAATGCACATGGGGGATGACGTCTCATCTGATTCTGAGGTGTCCTTATACATAAGAACGGCCCTACTGAGTCAGACCAAAGGTCCATCTAGCCCAGTCTCCTGTCTTCCGACAGTGGCCAATGCCAGGTGCTCCAGAGGGAATGAATGGAACAGGTAATCATCAAGTGATTCATCCCCTGTCGCTCATCCCCAGCTTCTGGCAAATAGCTGGACCGCATCCTGGCTAATAGCCATTGATGGACTGTTCTCCATGAATTTCTCTAGTTCTTCTTTTGAACCGTCTTATAGTCTTGGCCTTCACAACATCCTCTGGCAAGCAGTTCCACAAGTTGACTGTGTGTCCACGAGTTCTACAAGTTGACTGTGCGTTGTGTGAAAAAAATACTTCCTTTTGTTTGTTTTAAACCTGCTGCCTATTTATTTCATTTGGTGGCCCCTAGTTCTTGTGTTATGAGAAGGAGTAAATAACACTTCCTTATTTACTTTCTCCACACCAGTCATGATTTTATAAACCTCTATCAAATCCCCCCTTAGTCTCTTTTCCAAGCTGAAAAGTCCCAGTCTTATTAACCTCTCCTCGTACAGAAGCCGTTCCATACCTCTAATAATTTTTGTTGACCTTTTCTGAGCCTTTTCCAAGTCCACTATATCTTTTTTTTCAGATGGAGCGACCACATCTGCATGCAGTATTCAAGATGTGGGCATACCATGGATTTATATAGAGGCAATATAATATTTTCTGTCTTATCTATCCCTTTCTTAATGATTCCCAACATTCTGTTTGCTTTTTTTGACTGCTGCTGCACATTGAATGGATGTTTTCAGAGAACTATCCACAATAACTCCAAGATCTTTCTTGGATGGTAACCCCTAAATTAGACCCCACCATTTTATATGTATAGTTGGGATTATGTTTTCCAATGTGCATTACTTTGCATTTATCAACATTGAATTTCATATACCATTTTGTTACCCAGTTTTGAGAGATGTTTTGTAGCTCTTCACAGTCTGCCTGGGACTTAAATATCTTGAGTAGTTTTGTATCATCTGCAAATTTTGCCACCTCACTGTTTACCCCTTTTTCCAGATCATTTATGAATATGTTAAATAGGAGTGGGCCCAGTAAAGACCCCTGGAGGACACCACTATTTACCTCTCTCCTTTCTGAAATCTGACCATTTATTCCTACCATTTGTTTCTTATTTTTTAACAAGTTACCAATCCATAAGAGAACCTTCTTTCTTATCCCATGACTGCTTATTTTGCCTAAGAGCCTTTGGTGAGGGACCTTGTCAAAGTCTTTCTGAAAATCTAAATACACTATATCCACTGGCACCCCCTTGTCCACCTTCTTGTTGACCACCTCAAAGAATTCTAGTAGATTGGTGAGGCATGATTTCCCTTTACAAAAAACATGTTGACTATTCCCCAAGAAATTATGTTCATCTATGTGTCTGACAATTTTGTTCTTTACTATAGTTTCAGCCAGTTTGCCCGGTACTGAAGTCAGGCTTACCGACCTATAATTGCTGGGATCTCCTCTGGAGCCCTTTTTAAAAAATTGGAGTCGCATTAGCTATCCTCAAGTCAGAGGATAAATTATATTTATTTAAATTATAGGTTACAGACGACAGTAGTCCTGCAATTTCATATTTGAGTTCCTTCAGAACTCTTGGGTGAATCCCATCTGGTCCTGGGGACTTATTACTGTTTAGTTTATCAGTTTGTTCCAAAACCTCCTCTAATAACACCTCAATCTGGGACAGTTCCTCAGATCTGTCACCTAAAAAGAATGGCTCAGGTTTGGGAATCTTCCTCACCTCCTCAACCATGAAGACCAATTGAAAGAATTCATTTAGTTTCTCCGCAATGGCCTTATTATCCTTGAGTGCTCTTTTATCATCTCAATCATCCAGTGGCCCCACTGGTTGTTTAGTAAGCTTCCTGCTTCTGATGTACTTACTTATTGATATTACTTTTGAGTCTTTGGCTAGCTGTTCTTCAAATTCTTTTTTGGCCTTCCTAATTATATTTTTACACTTAATTTGCCAGAGTTTATGCTCCTTTCTATTTTCCTCATTAGGATTTAACTCCCACTTTTTAAAGGATGTCTTTTTGCCTCTCACTGCTTCTTTTACTTTGTTGTTTAACCATGGTGGTTCTTTTTTGGTTCTCTTACTATGTTTTTTAATTTGGGGTATACACTTAAGTTGAACCTCTATTATGGTGTCTGTAAAAAGTTTCCATGTAACTTGCAGGGATTTTACTTTTGGTGCTGTACCTTTTAATTTCTGTTTAACTAACCTCTTCATTTTTGGGTAGTTCCCCTTTCTGAAATTAAATGTTCCAGTGTCTGGCCACTGTGGTATTTTCCCCACCACAGGGATGTTAAATTTTAATTATATTATGGTCACTATTACCAAGCGGTCAGCTATATTCACCTCTTGGACCTGATCCTGTGCTCCACTTAGGACTAAATCAAGAATTGCCTCTCCTCTTGTGGGTTCCAAGACTAGCTGCTCCAAGAAGCAATCATTTAAGGTGTCAAGAAACTTTATCTCTGCATTCCTTCCTGAGGTGATATGTACCCAGCCAATATGGGGATAGTTGAAATCCCCCATTATTATTATTGAATTTTTTATTTTAATAGCCTCTCTAATCTCCCTGAGCATTTCACAGTCACTATCACCATCCTGGTCAGGTGGTCTGTAATATATCCCTACTGCTATATTTTTATTATTCAAGCATAGAATTGCTATCCATAGAAATTCTATGGTACAGTTTGGTTCATTTAAGATTTTTACTTCATTTGATTCTACACTTTCTTTCAACCTTATAGATTCTTTCACAAAGGTCTTCTACTTTCCCATTCTAGCCTCCCTCCCTTGAGATGCACTCTGAAGAAGCAGCACCCTGCAGGACATAGAGCTGGCAACCCTGTCAAGAGCATCCTGTGGTCCTGCCCCCTTCCTTTATGGCCCACCTCAGTGAGCGTATTGGAACCAATGGGCTCCTTATGGCGACCAGCTCTACCGAGTTTCATAAGAGGACATTTCAAAAGCAACATCTGCTGTTGTTTATCAGGTCTATTCAAACAGCATGTATCCAAGAATCACTTCCATAGTCCAGTTATGGAAAACATACAGCTAAAAATGGGGAACTTGTTCTTGTTTTTTGGGTGAAAGAATCTAAAGGTTCAAAGTCCCTTCCTTCCTATCGCAAAATAGAGTTCTGCCAATTTATTAATAGGAGGTATAGGCTCCCTCTAGTGGCTAATTTGACTTTTGAATATTAAATATTGTCTGTGTATATATAATTGAATTCTGTTGAGCCAGTTTTCAGGCTAAGTCTTTCACAGACCACTTAGATATAATCCGCAGACCCCCCAGGGGTCCCAGACCACAGGTTGAGAACCATTGTGATAGTGCATGTCAGTCCTGACATGAAATGCAGCTGCTATTGTAGTCTTAGTATGCTAAATTAGCCTATTGTGTTATGAAAATATACTTGGGCAATAGTTTGAAGTCATTGCACATATGACCTAAACTAGAATTTAAAGGCTATTCTATAAAAAAAACACTAACAAATCTTTTCTTCAGTGATGCGCCATGAATTTAGCAGTCACAGTTTTCTGAAGAGACATTTGAGGTCTAAAGAGATGCAACAAAATGTCTGCCCTGAATACACACAAGGTTCATAGAGAGTGGGGGATTTTTTTCAACATTCAAGAAACAGACAGGAAGCAATAAATCTGGACAAACTGAAGCTTTGTAAGTGTATTAAAGCAGGTATAGATAACTCTCCTCAGTGCTGTAGAAGCCCATCACTGGCTCATCTAGGGAGACTAGAGCTCTTGCCCAGTTGTGGGCTAAGTGGGAAAGGGGAACTGCTGGTTTTGTCTCTGGAGGCTGGGGAAGTAGAGCAGCCATAGCACCTTTTTCAGGAGGGAGCAGAGCAGCTAGAGCCCACACGTTTTTCACAAGATGGGAAGGTGAGGTAAGGAGTAGAGCTTCCCTGGAGCTGCTGCTCTTTCCACCAGCTGGGGGTGGAGTGTGGTATAGAGAACCCTGGTACAGGACTTTCTGTACTCTGCAGAGAAGTAAGGCCCAGCATTAATTGATTGATTGTGGCAGGAGGGAGGAGCCTGCATTAATTACTCTTATTCAGATGGAGGCAGAATTGATTGGCAGGTTAAATTGATTTTTGAGGTGGCTACATTTTAGAATTGATTTACGAAGGAAGGAAGATGATTTGGTGTAAGTTAGGCTTAGTTTTTGTGGGAGCAATGCAGGTTTGGGTTGGTTTTTTTTTTTTCCTTCACCCAAAATAGTAGGCTTAGTTGTTGGGTCAGTGGATATTGGAAATTCTTAAAGTTAAGTCAAACAAATAATTGTATTTCAAGATAAAGCATAAAAGTTGATTTGCAGAAGCAAAGAGAGCCTAATAATTGCCTTGTATGACTCTACCACTTAAAATTCTGTATCTGCCCTATACTATTTTTCACCTATTTATATAGTCTTAAATACAGCATCAAAACAATCAACATCTGATCTTTTTATCATGAAGAAAATCGTGTTGCTTCGTAGAAAAGCCATGTCAGGACATCATTTTATGCTTGGTAAAGATCTTAGTATCCTGCAGGCTCTCATGGTCAATACTAAATAGATTATTTATGCCATAAGCACTTACAGGAAAACAGAGGATGTCAGCAGAGCTAGACTATATTGGATGCTGTGTAGTGGATTTGGGTAGAGTATTAAAATGTATTGCAAGGAATGTCAGCCCATACTAGTGTCTGAAGGAGTGAAATCACTTATGTAATTTTAATAAGTGGCTTTTATTGTGACATTTTTTTGTGTGCACACAATGTGATGTGTGTTGTAAGCAACACCATCCATGCATATTAATATAACTGTGCAAGTGAAATAAAAAAAACACAATTGCTTGGTGCTCTGTATTTGTGTAGTCTGAACGTGGAGCCTTTTACAGAGGAGGTTAGATTTCAACAGAATGTTTTATTTCTGTTCTAGGCTGAGTGTCTCAGCATTTAGAAAACAATGGTTTATTTTAATTAATCTAAAGGAAACTGTAGTGGCACACAATTGTGTTTTCTATTGTTAGCAAAATGTGTAAAGCATTTGTGTGGCAGAATAGGAGAGGGCAACCACATTTGGGGAAAAGGCAACTCTTTAATAATGAAAAGTGAGTTTCTTCAATGTTAAACGTTAGTCTACATTGACTTTTGGGGGGATGACTACCTGTAAAATGCTCTGAGGCATGATGATGGGATTAGATTCATGAATGGTGGAAAAATGTGTCCTCCAAAATTCATCTTCTTGAACAGTGATTCTTGCTCGTCTGAACATTGTTCAAATGATTAATAAACTGGGGGTGAGGAATGAATTTTGTGCCATTGCATACTGACAGGAACTTGAGTCTTTTTTTCACCTTCCTCTGGAACAGAGAGCAGGGATCTGTTAAGATCAGGGTATGTCCCACATGATTGGTTTCCTGTGAGTTAGACATTGGTGCCCTACAAACTGGCAAACATTTTGACTTTCAACAAGATGCTAACTTTGATTTTGTTTGTTTGTTTTGCAGTGATCCTATTCTGCATGGCAGCCCTAATATTTCCAATAGGATTTTACATCAATGAAGTTGGAGGTCAACCATATAAATTGCCCAACAACACAGTGGTTGGGTCCTCGTATGTACTGTTTGTCTTATCCATTTTCTTTACAATAGTGGGACTTCTATTTGCCGGCAAAGTTTGTTTACCTGGCTGATGAATATCTGAACTGCATGAGTTTGTTTCAGAGGAGAGCAAGATATCAGAGTTGCATTCTCAGGAGAAAGCCTAGATCAGACTATCAAATGCTTACTGAAAAGAGGAATGCTTTGACTTGTTCTCACTATGCACTTTGGATTAAAAAAAAAAAAGAGAGCCTTTCCCATAACCAAATACAGACATCGTTGACTAATCTCCTGAGCATATTAATGCAGTCAGGTCTGCACTGTGATAGGGACTAGTGAAGAAGAATGCTTTACACTGAGAAGCATATTGCCCCATGTTACTGTATCTGTTTTTAACGTCTAACAATTTGAAAATCAAAGTATTTATGAATCTTGTGATAGACCAGAGGGTTGCAAAGGAGTTCAAGTGAGGCTGGCCTCACAATTTAGGAGATTAGCATTTTACATCTTCTTTCTGATGGGCAAAGTCTTTGGCACCAAATGAATCCATCTTGCATTACTGCACCAAGAAGCCAATAGATCAAAATATGTTCTTTACAATGTGTGTAACAACAAAAATGAATACATCCCCCTTCAGCTGTAGAAAAACACTAAGAAATATTTGGGGGGGGTTTCTTTATATTTATATACATACACACACACATATATATTTTTTGCTGATGCAGTATACTGTGTGTGTGTATGTGTATGTATATGTATACGTGTATATATACACACAAACAGTTCCTGGAAGATAACTCAGAACGCTTTGCTAGCAGAACACTGTGGTGTGCAAAACTAGAACTCAATAGAAAAAAGCCATTTCTCTGAAGGCCACATAGCTGAGAGTCTTCAGTTTACCTCATTCTTTGTAGCAGCCCTTGATTTTAACAGGTTTTTGTAATAGGTACAAACAATCCCATGCCTTTCTAGGTGCAATTTTAAGTTAAGCTAAAATTCTTTGTATGGTAATTTATTTGTATATGAGGGTAGAAGGTGAGATCACGTCATACCTTAAAGTTAAAATCCTAATTTTGGGAAACTGACACTATTTAAATTATTAGCAACTGTTGTACAGGGAGTCTCTTTTCTACTGCTTTGTTTGTTACATTAACAATGAATTTATTTATACATGTTCAAGCACAGCAATTTACCATAGGTAAATTTCTCTAATGCATATAACATTCAGTGTTTAGGTCAACCTGTAAAAACACTATTCTGTAGTAAAGTTGGATGAATTTATTTTCACTTGTGAGTATTAAGTTAATTCATCTTCTTTACCAAAAAAGAGCAATATAACTGTTTTTAATGTCCATATGCCTTGTTTACTAAAGTTGAAGATAAAAGTGTGGGCATAAGGACCATCTGAATTCAGAGTGTAAGTTTTCCCCTGAAATCAACATTCTTTAAATACAAGAACTGTATAAACATTGGATCCATGGATAGTGCTGTATAGTTCAATATTCACTTAAAATCTGACCTTTATTAGCACAAAACTTTGATTGATGTGCAGGAAGCTTGCTTGCAGAATCAAGCCCTTATTCCCCAGTTAATATTTAATCTTTTTGTGGGGAAGTATTGACAAAAGTATCTCTTGACAACAAAATGTCTGTCCAAATATACTTATGAAAAGAGCTGCATTACTTAAACTTATGCTTTTATAAGGCATAAGTGAAACTGGTAAGAATGATGATTATATTGCTTCTGAAATGTATTTATAGTTATTTTGGAAAAAAACAGCTATCATGGCAGAAACAAGTGTTAGAAATGAGATACCTTATACAATTATACTGAACTGTGTGCCATTAGAAGTATATCCCTGATTGATGTATTGGATCACTTTCACTTGGTTGTAGAAAAATCTCTTATCAGTTCACTCACAGGCCGAAGGAAGCTTTCACATCAAAGTCTCTCTACATTTTTCTGAAGTATAAGAATATACAGCCAGATTCTCATCTGGAACTGCTAGTTCAGATTTGATTGGTTTTTAATGTAGATCCTAATCTTGCAGTCATAGCTGCACAGGCAATCCAGAGCTTCACTGATATCAATGGAGCTCTGTATATGGATGCAATCTGGGTAGATCCAATTGCAGGACGGGGGTCTAAATGTTTTCAGCAGTGTTATAAGACTGGTGGTATAGCCTGATATAATGTGTTAACAATGAATCATAGCTCACTAATTAATTTGATAAGCTAATAGCTTTTTTTCCCCCCTCAGAAATGTCAGTCTTATTGTAAATAGTTCCATAAAATATTTTAACTGGATCACAGACATGGGGGCGGGGGAAGAGTTTCTCAGCTGCTAAGAATTTTCCCCCATGTTTACTTATTTCAGTTAGTGACATCCTGTATAATAATAATTATCATTTAAGCTTATATTTAAAATGTATTACCATTTAATTAAAAAAACAAAACAAAAAAAACACATCATGAAGCATATCCAGTCCATGAATGGCTGGCTGGAACCTTAGTGGGTTAGCCAATCCTATGAATCATTGAAAGACAGCATCGCTTCAGCTAGCAGGCTGTTTTAGTTAATATTTGGGCATTTCAGTCTACAACTAGATGGATCCATTTGCATTAAAAATGTCCCTGTAAGTGAAAAGAGACAGCTGTCAATAGTTGCTTTTTAATAAGGTCACTAAGTACTATATAGTACAGTATTAATTTATAGCAGAAAATCATATCTTGTAAACTGTATATAAAACACTGTTCTATGGTGCAATCATTTGTCAAAGTTATGTCTGTTACTTTTGTTTTAAAGTTGTGTGCATTCTTTTCATACCTAAGAGCATCACTGTAAAATCTGCTGAATACTATTTATAGGTTTTATTTGCACAAGGATTAGTTTTTAAACTCCAGGAAGTTCCTGTTGAACATGCCTAAACATCTGTAGACTTTCAACTCATTAAAGCAAATGTTTCAGTATGAATCTTCTCCAAAGGTAATAATCCATGTTACATGTTGTTGTTTACGTAAACTTTTCAGACTCTGACAGCCATTTTATATATTTTGAAGGACAGTTTATTCTATTATAGGTCACAGCACACTCTTGTGTAGTCTTCATTTCATTATCACCTGAAAGGTTTAATGTCACAGCATAATGCAATTTATGTATGCATTTTGTAGTTTTATCTGTTAACCTCAAATCCTAATCAGAAACTTAAAATACTTTAAAAAGGAAAATTGTAAATGTGTCTGTATAACGCTTCTTGAAGACAGAAGGAATAACTCACTAGAAGCTTTTTTAGTTTCTCTGTTGGGCAGTATGATTCTCTGAAAGCATTTACAAACCCATTCACCATTTGACTTTCATTGCTGAGCCTCTAGGCATTTAACAACTGGTCCAAAATGCTGGTATTGTGTAACAACTCTAGACTTAATCCTGCTCCTGCCTTTACTCAAGCAGAACTCTCTTTGGGTTAGTTTCAATGGGCGTTTCTCTTGAGTGACACGCTCAGCTGCAGGATTAGCCCCCCCCCCCCCCCCCCCCCGACTCCATGGACCGGTACTGCTGTTTCAAAGCCTCTGTGTAAGCATTGCAGCCCATCCCTGGACATGCCCATTCACCAGGAAGCCTGGCTACACTCCAGGCCGTCTTCTGCAAACGGTGCGAAGGATGGAAAAGATGAAGGCAAGAGGTGTCTGCCACTCGCTCAAAATCTGTGTCGCAGCGATCGCCTCCCCCAGCCTAGGACACTCTTCAGGCGCTGATGGCCAGGCACCTGCTACTACAGACTGTGCAAACGAACAGACTTTTCTTCACTTGTATTTTTGTTATCGAGCAAGTTTATCAAAATAAATTGTCTACGACAGGCCTGGCCCCGTCTGCATTGATTGCGAGTCGTGCTGGCTGCAGCCCCCGCCGGAGGCGGCCCTGGAGAGCCGCCACCTACCCGCCCCGGCTGGGCGGGGAAGCGGCATGCCAGGCCCCTACACGCCCGTCCACCCCGGCTGGCTTGCAGCGCCGCAGCCCTGCCCAACGGACCGTACCACTCCCTGGCATGCGGGGAGGACACCCAGCCCCTGCGGGCGGGGAATAGTTCCTCCCGTTTCTGTTAGCGACGCGGTAACACGGCTGGCGCGGGTGCTCTGTTCTGTCCGGCCCGCTCCAGCCGCGGAAGGAGAGGAGCGGGTGAGGCCGGCGAGCTGCAAGGGGCGGGGGTGGCGGGTTCTTGCAGAAGCCGGGGCGAGCTGAACTCGAACTGGCTCGCGCTGGCCAAGGTTCAAATGCTTCAGCCCCCTCGGGCTGCGCAGCTCCTGACTCCCTTCAGAGGCGCCTGGGTTCCCCCGGGCCAGACCCGGCGCCTTTTGCGCGCCCTCCGCTCCCGCTGACTGAGCTGGGCGCGGAGGGTGTCAGGCCCCTGGGGCTCGGGTCTTTGCTCAGAAGAAGGAAATGTCAGATCAGAGCTAATGCAGATAGTCAGTGGAGTGCATGGCTGTAAAATAACGGACAGTTACATTGTATGCAGGGTGGGTGTAGCTGTGTGGGTCCCAGGATAGGAGAGAGACCAGGGGAGTAAGGGAATAGCTTGTATTGGACCAGCATCTGTTGGTGAGAGAGAGACAAGCTTTCCAGCTCTTCTTCAGGGCTGGGAAACTTACTTACTCAGAGGTAAATACAAGGTGGAACAGAGAGTTTAGCATAAGTAGTTAACACATTTCAAGGGACCATTCAAGGTGAAGTGGCCTGTTAACACCTCTCCCCGGTCATAAGGAGGCAAGGAAGGGGGGAATTAGCTGGTGGGGGTTATTAGTAGGTTATTTTACCCACGAAAGCTTATGCCCAAATAAATCTGTTAGTCTTTAAGGTGCCACTGGACTCCTTGTTGCTTTTATAGATTGTTATAACAAGCCATAAATCCAGTAGCTACTTATGCTTATCAATCTGTTCCATCTTGTATTAAGTCATGACATTCCGAGTAAGTTTCCCAGACCTGAAGAAGAGCTCTGTGTATACTCGAAAATGTGTCTCTCTCACCAACAGAAGTTGGTCAAATAAAAGATATTACCTCACCCAACTTGTCTTGAATAGTTAAATTGCCATTATTATTGAAGTACACGGGACAGTCCAACCAAAAGATAAACCCAAAGTACACATGGCTAGTGTGCTGACTTGTCTGTCTGGTGACATATAAGATGCTTTAAAAATTGCATTTGTGCTTCATACTGGCAGGGTACCCTTGGTGAATGTCTTCTAGCAGAATGGTTTCCAAGTATATTATGTAATAATAATCAAAGAATAACGTCCACTTCTTTTTTCAGTTTTCTTGGTCACAGGCACTGCACGCAATATAATTAAGTATGTGGTTTCTGTTGATTTTGTATCTATGGGACTATAATCTTAGGAGAGTGATATCTTGTATCAAGCATTTAATATAGCTTTTATTCTTGATATTCTAAACTTCCACTCTTTAATGCTATGTCTCTTTTTTTTAAAGAAGGTTAAATCTTTGGTCATAATACAATGGATGCACAAACCAGAAAAATGGCTCAGTTATTGGACAATGATCAGTTCTTGGAAAAAGTAGGGTAAGGATGTTGTTGCAAAATCCTTAGGGGAAATGCTTAAATGGAAATGAAATATACATCTCTGGTGATGCAGACTACATTTTTCCATGCATATGTATATTGAGATACTTAAAATGGAGCATAAGAATTCTTAGTTGTTCAACAGATACCAGAATGTTTAATTCTTATGGGTAATGATGAACAATTTTATAAATGGACTATTCAACAGTGCAACAGCACTCTCAGTGATACAAACAACTGCCCAGTTTTTGAAATGCCTTATTTTGTAGGGTAAGCATGGGATCTGACGCAGTTCCAATGAAAGGCCGACCATCCTGGCATGATGTTACAATAACAGATTTGGAGCCCGATAATGGATTACTGGTTACACACATCAACCAGACACAAGACCTGCTGGTAAGCAAATATGCAGTAATTCCACAGATGATGCATTACATTTATAGAAGGGAATATATGAGGAGACAGAAAATTAATGTTCTATCACTATCACTTATGCATTCACAAAAAAGAACACAGTAATTGTTATCACCAAAGCCACAATGAATATAGGCAACTTTTCTTGAGAAGATCTGTGTACCAGCAGGTATATCTCTTGAGACTAAGTTGCCTGAGAGCCTGTAAGCAAGGTAAAATTATAAATGTTTAGATCCATGAACTTTTTGTTTGTTAAATTTTCATCTACTCTCCCCCTTTCCCCCCACCCCAATTCCTCAACTTTTAAATCAATGAATCAGGCTAAGGAAATTTAAGTCTTCCTGTCCTTCTATAAAATACATAATGAACTTCTTCCATATTGAGCTCTTTATTTTCTATCCCCTCTCTGCCCTCTTATCCATTCTCTATCACCATTGACAAAATCATTAACCTTGCCATTGCTCAAGCCCACAATATTGGTGTTTCCAGGACTCCTTCCTCTCACATGTTGCCCCCCACGTCCAAGCTATGTCTGAGTCCTTCTGGCTTTTTTCTCCACAACATCTCTAAAATCTGGCCTTCTCTTTCTATCCCTTATTAAAGCTCTCATTGTTTCTAATCTTGGTTACTGCAGCATCTTCTCTAACATCCACATCACTCTTCTCAAATCTGTTCAAAGAGCTGCTGTTAAAATTATTTTCTTTGTCCGTTGTTCTGATCATGTGATGTCCTCACTTCTAAATCCCTCCACTGGTTCCTCTTCTCCCCCCACATGTAAAATTTAAGCTTCTTGTCCAATGTTTCAAAGCCATGCATAACTAATTATGTACCTTTGTCTTGTTTTGAATTGTCCCCCTAGCAATGCCAGCTTCACTCACCCATTGTTTAGTTTCTTAGAAGGCATGGAGATGTTTATTTTCCACTCTATACCCATGCATGGAATGCCCTTCTTCAGCTCATTGACAAGGGCTCTACCCTCTCTGCGTTAAAATCCCTCCTAAAGACCCAAATCTACTGTGATGTTTATAGAGAAATTGGTAGACTTATAAGTACATTCCAGAAGTAATTAAAACGATCTGCCTTTTTAATTTAAAATCCTGTTAACCTTATTGTGGTGACATGGCCAATCACCACCTTGACCACTCTACTAATTCGTTGTACTCCTTACTCTTACACCTTCTGATTGTGAGCTCTTTATGGCAGGAACCATTACTTCTTGTCTGACTGGAAAATGCCTAGCACATTGTGGTGCTACTGGAAGCAAACGAGTTTTCCATTTTCCTTATTGAGATTTGTACAGATGTGATCATTACCAGCCCTATGGACTATCCAATGTTTGAAATATAGTAGGTTCTTCAGTTAATGGTAGTCTCTGGACCAGCTAGGTCAACTGTTATAATAATTCTTTTCATTTACATGCTGCTGTGTTTATCAGCTGTTCCTGTCTTGTCTTAAATTCACAAAATAAGATTTTTCTGACTGCAATTTCCACCTACCTTTATGCTCCGTGATGTGCTTTTTCACATGTTGCTGGGTATAAATTGAGAAGGAAATGAGAGCAAATTCTATTGAGTATCTAATTTTCTCTATTTTAGGTATCAACTTTCATAAGTATCAGTGCTTTACATCAGCAAATGTATATATTATACACAATAAAATCATCTCCAGTGTCCTTAATGGTTATTTTCTTCTCCATGTAGCAATAGAACTCTTGCATCTTCCTACCTTTTTGTTGGTTATTTCTTAAAAAAATAATAAAGAAAAGAAAGAGAGGAATAGCTTATGGTTCTTTTTGATTCCATGGATAATTAAGCTATTATGAAACAGGAAAATGAAGAGGGACAGTGACCCCCCCCCCCCCCCCCTCTCTCTCTCTATATATATATATATATGCATCCGAAGAAGTGGGCTGTAGTCCACGAAAGCTTATGCTCTAATAAATTTGTTAGTCTCTAAGGTGCCACAAGTACTCCTGTTCTTCTTTTTGCGGATACAGACTAACACGGCTGCTACTCTGAAAAGTGACCTCTAGTGGCATCACAGTGATTCATTTGTTGAATTACATGTACAGTAGATGCTTGTTTGCAGCAACACTTTGTAAGTGCAACCACTGCTTACGAGCAACATTTCCCCTGAGAACACTTTCCATACTGTGAATTGTTGACACTCCCAATAACAGCAACAGCCGCTTAGGAGCAACATAGCAAAAAGGCACTAATATGTCACTACTAATAAGCGTCTAATATATTATGTTCCAAGAGGAAATAACATACTATAATGCCTGTTGAAACTATGTAGCAGGCACCTTCTTTGGTGTCTGCTATAATACACTCCAGATAGCATTCCTTCTGTTCCAGATCCCAAGGCCTCCTGCTTGCTGCAAGTAGATTTGTATCAGTGGTTTAATTACCAAATAATACCTCTTTCCTGCCATCCCTCAGCACTGGCTACATTTGAACAATACTTGCTGTTTCCTATCACTACCTTTAACTTTTCTCCTGTTTCTGATCTACAGAGAGCGCAAAACAGGAAAATGCGATCCAGTGAGGTGCAAACCACAGAAGAATGGCTAAGAAACCACAGTTTAGAATCCATGCAATTAACATTAGAAGATCTCCTAAAGAAGGGCAATATTGTCTTGTGAGTACAATGCCATCCCTTCTTAATCAATCAGTTTGCTTATATTATTCATGTTAAATATATACTTCGTTCTAGGAATGCAAGAAATGCCACAGAACAGATAGAGTTTGCTGCCAAGACAGTTGTTAATTTTGAATCCAAGCTGTCTGAGTAAGTATATAATATGTGCTACAGTTTCAAAGTACAAAAGTGATTTCCTTCCTCCAAACTTAGATAGTTGTAAAATGATTTTTTTTTCATATCTGATGTTGGGCTGGGTCAACCCTGGAGATGCAACAAATGAAACATAAACAGCAGCTGTGAAAGCTTCCCCCATGCTGCCTTTTTAGTGTACCTCAGTTCTGAAAGGCAACCTTTAGGGAATATGGGTTTGCTCAGAGTCCATTAGAACCTCTGGTGGTGGTGGCTTTTGTGATGATACCTGTCAGATAGGATCTTAACAATCAACTCATCTCAGATAGCCTCTGAACATCCGTCAGATGGGTAATGATTTTTGTTTGCTACTGACCTGGATTTGTTTCAAACTGATGACCTAACAGTGAAAGGCTGTATAGCCTGTTATGAGACCTGAGCCACACAGATCCTCGTATGCCAAAAAAGTGTGTGTGTGTTTTGGGGAGGGAGGAAGAAACCTTTTTTTTTTTTTGAGGTTTGAAGCGTGAGCTTTTTCTACATAAACCTCTGCTCATTTACAGTTTATAATCAACAAGAACAGCAATAAAGTCACTAAAATTGTGAGATAAACCCCCATAATCAAGGAGATTTACATTTAAAGAACAGATCTGATAAATATGCTCAGTATACTGCAGAATAATATTATAGTAATCCTCTCAATCTTCCATAAATACATCTGTCTGCTAGTTCCTAGGTCTACTGCCATGTATCAGATACAGAGACCCAGATTCCTCAGGATGCCCCTTTTCAGGACTCGCTCTCTGTGTATTGTGAATGAGCTGCCTGCAAAATTTTGGTAAAAATGGGGAAGTAAAGAGCTTTTTCATAAAAATCCTCTCTTTTAACCTTTTCTCAGTTCTAAAACCATGAGCATGGTGTTGAAACGCACGTTATTTAAAAATAATTCTGAAACAGTTTGTTCTAGTGCTGAGACAGCAAATGCTAAGTTTCACCCCAATTATAAATCCTTTAAATTTGGTTACGTAATTGAAAAAGAGATTTGTAATAGAATCACCAAAACATTTTTCAATACTGATAAATTTGCTCCTTTTGTCCCACAATCAAGAGACTTTACCACTTTAAAAAAAATCAGTTTGTACGCTTTGGATTAAATAAATCTCCAGCCAATAAGCTAAATAGATAGGATGAATTGACTTGACTTTTGGCTGAACTTTCCTTCATCCATACATACACATCACACGCTTTATCCAAACACAACTAATTATAGAGCATTCTGCTGATCTCATTTTTTCAAGGCAATTCGATATTTAAACAATTAAACAAGTTCAGAGGAAGAAGTATTTAAATAATTAACACCACAGCCAATAGTGCTCTATCACAGTTGAGAACGTTGTAAATAGAATATTCTGGAAGATGGTTGTGCACGTGATGGAAAACTTGGCCAACGATAAAAACAGATCTGAACTTAAATTGACATACCATTCAAGAGAATGCATTATTTAAATGTGTGCACTGTATTTTGTCAGAGCAATTGAACTTTATCACCAGCGAATTCAGTGGTTGTTGGAGGACAGCAGAAAGGTAATGTTAACATTTTAATATGCTTTTAAAGGGGAACCTGCATATGGTGTTAAAGGATAAATTAACTCTTTAATAGTTGTCTAGAATCCCACCGAGAAAGCTTTTTTGTATTTTTCCCATATTGTGAATAACTAGAGCACAATGGAGCAATGTTTTGTCTTCTCAATTGATTGAGGTTTCATTTAAGATATGTCTTGAGCCTTTATTCAGACAGCTATTTTACTTTTTAAACATAGTCCCTAACTTTCTGACTGTTACCTCCAAAGATTATATAAGCAGGGATTGCATATTGGCAGTATCCAAAAAGCTAGCACCCTTGACTGGTCTGATGGGGGGGAGGTGGTGTGTGTGTGAAATCAGATGTCCTGTTTTTTGGGACTTTTTCTTATATAGGCACCTATTACCCCCCACCCCTTGTCCCGTTTTTTTTCACAGTTGCTATCTGGTCACCCTACTGATAGGGATAGTATGGAACTGAGTAATCCTTCATTTTCTCAAGTAACAAACATGTCATCTTGGGAGTATTGCCCCCTCGGAACAGAAGCTAGAATTCAAAATTCCTATCTCTTTTTGCTCTGTCATTGTCTCATTTTTTTTTTAATGCTTAAAAAGTAACAGGACAATAAATATGTAATATTTTAAATGAAAATGGCAGCATAAAGAGGTACATACTGAAATTTAAAGTTAGATCAGCACAAACTATTTAAATGAACGTTTTATATGTTTAGGTGTTCGGCCTTATAAAAGGGAACAAAGTTGGACTCCTGGTTGATGTATCGGATATAAGTTGTGGACCTCGACTATTTGAGTTCCAGAAAGACCTTTTGGTAAATAATTCTGAAAGAGACTCTGACTCTTAAAGTAAGTTAAATAAGACTCTCCGAGTGCAGGGGAGAAAGTAAGTGTAATAATCATTTGCTTACATGTTACTCTAAGTATCAACAGTTAATTTGCTGGAGATGTATAGATTTACCTTAATCACTTTTTTAAAATATAAATTATTTGTTTAATATCCAGATTCAAAAATTTTAAGCATCTGCCACAATAATAAAAATTGAAGACCTGACTTCAAATATTAACCAGCCCCAGACATACGTGCTTCAAAAGCATTTGCTAGAGCAGCGGTTCTCAACCAGAGTTCCAGGGGCCCCTAGGGGGCCGCCAAGCAGGGCCAGTGTTAGACTTGCTGGGGCCAAGGTCAGAAGGCTAAAGCCTCGCAGTGTGGGGCTGAAGTCCAGGGCTCCCAGACCTGCCATCTGGAGCTGAAGCCGAAAACTGAGCAACTTAGCTTTGTGGGGACCCCTGTGGCATGCGGCCCTGGGCAATTGCCCTGTTTCTTACCCTCTAATTCTGGCCCTAGCTTTTATATGCAGAAAAACAGTTGTTGTGACACTGGTGGACTGTGGAGTTTTTATACATGTTGAGGGGAAGTCTCAGAAAGAGAGAGGTTGAGAACCCCTATGCTAGAGTAATGTACATAATAGAAAGAAATAGTTCATAGTACCTGAGAGTCAAGTTGTACATGCAGTACTATGCCTATAAAGAATAGGATGCAGTTGCTGTAAAGTGTGCTTTTTGTTGGTCAGGACCTTGCTGACTTACAGTCTCTTCCCCAACTTCCAAAAGAAACAAAAGTGTGGTTTTTCTGTTGTTCTTTATTTTTACAAAGTGTTTCTAGTGAGGATTATTAAAGGTAGACACTATAATGTCACAATAACAATTCTATTTTCTGGTTTTGAAGCTTTCTCTGTACAATCTTTCTTCATATACCAGTGAAGGTTACTTAAAATTGAATGGCGCCTTCTTCTTTGTTAATTCGTGCAGCATAAGTAAAGATACTTCAAGAAAATTGTTACTCTCCAGTTGACAAGGGCCTAGAATGCCCTAACTAAGGGATAGCCCTAGAAGTGAAAGCTACTTTTATCTGACATCCTATCATAGCTGCTTCATTCTTTTTCAGTTGCTCATATGATCACAGCCCAATAGGGGAACATGTGCTTTCTGAATCAATATCATTTCTCTCTCATTTGCTTGCCTATTAAAGGGTGCTGATGGAATTGACACAGTATGTATTTTCCCCATTTAACCAACTGAATGGGAATACTATGTCAGCATGGTGCACAAGGACTAGGTTAAGCTGCTGTATCTCAGTGAGCCACACTAAAACTAAATCTGTGTCACTTCAGTTCTGAACCTAGTTCTCCTCTATAGTAGCTCAGAATATTACAGTCTGAAGTGACTTTAGCAAATCACAATTTTTTTTATTGTATATGATAACTCCAGTGATAGCAGGGATATTAACTCACTAACATTTTTTTATTAAGTGTCTAATAGATGAACAGCTGTGTTATAAGAAGCAGTTATATTTCCTCTCCTTTGGTACTGAGATTTCATCTCTATGGGAGAATCCAACAAACGTCAATGTGCGCATGTAAGTATGTTTCCTAGCTTATAACAATGGGTTTTCAAACAGGGCCTCCTTTTAATTAGGAGCAGTTTTGTGCTCATAATGAATTGTAGCTGTAGTTTTGTGCCTTCAGTGATTTGCCAGAAAAAATACCGAAATAAATTGTGAGTACAATGCAAGTGAGTCTGCTCATTCATACAGGTAAATCACACAGGAGATCTTAGCCATCAACCAGGAGGTATGTGATCTTGATGCTGAATAAAAAAGGCCATATACTGCTTAAGTGTACAATAACTTTTTTTAATTTTGTCTTCCTAGCCTAGATGAAGCAAGACAGTGGGTGCAGGAGCTGCAACCCAGTGGAGGCTGCAATTTGCTGAAAGCTTTAAAGAAGGTCCTTACAATGAGGGAACTGAATTCATTGGTTCTTATTGTAGGAAGCTGGTAGGTCCACTATCTAAACTGGCAATAAACGTTAACTTGCATAAAGAATTAAATGCTTCAGACTTATACTTTCCACCTAATTGTAAATTAGGCTAGATTTTTATCTTTTAAAGAGACATTATTGACATCTCCCTTTCTTCAGTTCTTCCCTCATTTACATGTGTGCTATTTTTTTCTATTTTAATCCTTATTACTTGCTAATTCTCTCTGTAACAATGTGAAAATAGTTTTCCTTTCCAAATTTGTCCTCTTGTTGATAAATAGAATGTCTAACGCTAGTATTGTGTCAATAAAAATTCATCAGCATCACTGAGGATTTCAGTGGGAATGTGCATGGCTCTGGAATTGCTCGTTGACCTCTGTAAAGTAGCATTGTGTGTTCATACTAATCTGCTTTCTGTGATCATGAGCAGTGGAGCTGATGGAATGGTTTAAAAAATAGAATCCATAATGCTTTGGCCAGCAGCCAGTGTTGAGCTGACACAAATTTTGGACTTAAATTCTGCAGTCTATGGTGTCCATTTTAAAGTTTGCATAATTTAAATGAATGAGTGCAAGAAAAGGATAATATATAAAGGACTCTGGTGAGTGCATAGGAACCAATATGGACTAATTCCATTATATTTACTTATTAAATTTATTTTAAAGGTTCATTGAGGAGACTGTTGGCTTTGCTAAAGTGATATTTGGGGTAGTCAGGATCCAAATTCCATTTTAACTGAACCACCAATACTTAGGAGATTCAAAGAAAGGTTTCCAGATTTGGCTCAGGTCTGATTTATTATGGTTTTACAGTAGTCCCACAACAGCAGAGAAGGGGTTAAGGAGAACTTCTGGGCCCAGCTAGCCCCACCCTGCTATGCCTGCAGCCAGTGCCAAGCCTGGAGGGGAGTTAAAAGGAGGGATCCTGGCTCAATTCAGGCCTGATTGGCCAGGAAGAAAGATGGAGCTCTCTGCCTGAAGGGAATTTTGCCTGCACAGTTGCATAGAGTTTGCCTGCTAATCGGAGCAGCAGTGGGAGGAGAAGTTAGACTCTAGGGAGCGAACCACACACGAGTAAGGGACTGTTTGGCAACCAAACCCAAAGGAAAGGGCCTGGACACCCCATGGGAAGAATGGTGGATGGCCCAATGTTGAGTTGGATTTGCTTTTTGTTTAAGAACATTTTGGGACTAAACCTCTCCCACCCACCCACTCCCCACCCCAGAAGGGGATAGGACTGAAGGGACAATTTGCCAGTAGGGTTACCATACCTCCTGATTTTCCTGGACATGTCTGGCTTTTTGGTCCTCAAATCCCCGTCTGGGGGGAATTGCCAAAAAACCAAACATGTCCGGGAAAATACTCCCAGCTTTGTTTTGCCGGCATCCCTGCCCCAGTCCCCTGCTTACCTTAGAGCGGCTCCGGCAGGCTGCGAGCTGCAGGCGGATTCCCCCGCGGCGGCAGCTCCCCCAGACACCTCGGCTCTGTGTAGCTGAAGAGCCTAGCTGCCCGAGTGCTACCGGCTTCACGGTTTGCCGGGCAGCCCCCAGACCTCCAGACCCTGCGCCCCCAGCCGGGCGCTTCCCCAGCACAGCCGGAGCCCGGGAGGAGAAGCGCCCAGCCTGGGGCGCGGGGTCTGGAGGTCTGGGGGCTGCCTGGCAAACCGTGAAGTCGGTAGCGCTCGGGCAGCTGTTTCACGTGGCTGGGAGGGAGGAGGGAGAATGTGGGGCGCTCAGGGGAGGGGACGGAGTTGGGGCGGGAACTTTGGGGAAGGGGCGGGGCTAGGGCCCCGTGGAGTGTCCTCTTTTTTTAATGTTTAAATATGGTAACCCTACAGTGGGCCAAAGCCTGCCTCAGTGGGGTGCCTGGAAGTTCCACAGTGGGGTGCTCCCCCAACCACACCAGTACACAAAATCAGAGTTATGGTTGCACCGTAATTTTCTGTTCTATAGGGTGTGCATCTCAGTGTCTCGCCATTTTTAAAACGCTTTTTTTCTAAACATGCTGTGGAGAATTTGAACCAACGGTCAGCCACTAATTCATATGTGTATGGAATGATGATGATTTTTAGGAAATTTGAGGAAACTGGAATACTGGAAAAGCCTGATTCCTTCCCTCTCCCCCATCCCCAACCCCCCCCCCCGCCCCTCCGTCCAAACACACACAGAGTACACATAAGTTTCGCCCTGCTGGTGCTTGAGCAGGAACATTATGACATCAGCCATGCATCACACACTCACTCCAGTTTATTTGGGTTGTCATGACAATGGCTGCCTTGGATAACTGGTTTACCTCAGACTCCTATAATATTCTTACAAAGAAGAGTCCCAGGAGGCATTGTAAGGAAAGCAGACTGAGTTTGGATAAGCTTCTGGTGTTCCCCTTTCTGGGGAAAGTTGTACTGTTTCTTCTCTTATTGCTTGTTCCTTTCCTCAGAAAGGGTTATATGAAAATAAGATGCAAAATTCAGCTCCATTTCATATAGATTTGTTTATCTGCTTCTTATAAATTGCGGGGGTGGGGTATGGCTTTCTGAATGTTTACCTTTAAGAGAGTGAGAAATTGTAGCTGAGAGTCCCTAATCAGTTTTCTGGTACAATTTAGAAGTTTTAGTAAAATTGAAGTTGCATTTATAAAAAGTTATGTTTGAATACAGGTTAATTAAACTACTTTCAATGTCAACATGCTATTGAGTGGTGAAATATGGAGCTTCACAATGATCATTGGCAATAAAAATGGTAGTCTGAGGTAAATTCACTGAAGGCAACCTATGTATAAGCGCTTTATTAATTAAATAGCACAGGTATAAAAGATTTTTTTTCTGTTAAAGAACTAAGGAAATTCAAAGACAAAAAAATCATTTAAAGTTGCTCTAATAAATAAATTAAACTACAAAAAATTAGGAAATACAAAGTTAAGGCTTAAGAACATTAAAAGTTTTCAAAGTCAAGCACTCTCAAATTAGGAAATGCCAGAATGGATGTTGCCCAAGCAGACCCAGTTTGGCCCCTTTGTGTATATGCATTATGATATAGCCTTTAATTACATGTGGAAGTGAATACATGTGGAAAGTTTGTTATATGTGGCTTGCCCAGCATCACACAGGAACTTGTAAACCAAGCAAATTTGTTCCAGAAGTCATTACAGACAAATAGTTTCATAGGATTCCATATTTTAGAACTTGCTTTTCAGAGTAGAACCACACTTGAGGAACTGTTGAAAAGGGAGCAGATACACAAATGTATGAAAAGTTACAAAATGGCAGGTACCCCTTTTTGCCTAATGCTTAAATTATGTTCCTGCAATCTGGTATTTCTCCTCCACCCCTGCCACATGCACATCAGTTTTATCAGCATGACCTTTTCTACTCTTTGTTTGATGGAATTGTGGATGTCATTTTTCATTAGCCCCGATCAATCTTCGGAAATATTATCTGACTATATTCAGCAGTGTACCGTGGGGAGAAAGGTGCTGATACACACCATTACGTATGAGTGTAGCAATCATGTTCCTCCTGTAAGTAATCATTCTTTGTATGTGTCTTAAAAATGACCTGTCGTTTGTTTCCTTTTAAGCTGTAGTTAAGATGTTTTGTACATTAATAGATTTACGGAAGTGTTAAATTATGTTTTCAAATATTTATTGTGGGACCTCAATCTCCAGTAGTCAGTGCTGTGAAATATTTCCCCTTTAGAAGGAAGAGGTTTAACTAAGGCTTCACCTCTGGATTAAAATGCCAATCTGTGACCAATCTGGTCACCTGTTATCAGTCTCTTCAAGCTATGTTAGTTGTTTTCCTATTCCTAAGTATAACAGCCTAGAAAAGATGACAGCATCTTAAAATTGTTTGCAGCCCTTGCTACACACAGCTAAGGGTGCTACTCTGTTTGTTTTAGAGAACTGATTGGCAACAAGAAATCCTATAAATTGGTATGCCCAAATCTTAAGTAACTTTTCTTCTCTTCATATACGTAGGCTGTTTTAAAGAACCTTGCGGAAGTTGTTGGAGGCTGTTATCACTGTTATTCTTCAAAGAGTGAGGTAGGTTTAGGCTAGAAGTACACAGAACAATTTTTTCTTTTGTTTGTTTGTTTTTGTTTGTTTATTTTCATGCAGTCACTCTTGGTGAAATAGGTTCTCGTCTTTGTAGCAATTTATAGTAAAAAGAATTGGTAACTAAGGTCTTTGTTCAGGAAAGCACTTAAGAGCTTGCTTAAAATTAAATATATACTTAAATGCTTTCAAGAATCAGGAATGCTCTCCTAAGGGTGCAGGAGTCTTCTGCAGATATTCTGCACATATAGTGGGACTAGGAACAGGGCCGTGGCTGCGGGGGGACAACACATACAGAGGTAAGGGGGCCAAGGCTGGGGCTGCAGCTGGGGGGGGGATCTGGGGCTGGAGCTGGGAGCGTGCCCCTGGCCGGACCACAATGGGGGCTGGCAGCGGGGTCCAAGGCTGGGGACGGGGCCAGGGTGGAGCGGGGTTGGGTGGCGCTCCTTCCCCGCCCCATGGGGATTGTACTGGCCCTGCTGTGGCCCATGAACGTTCTTCTGTGCCACCCTAGGAGGGCACGCTCCACTGATTGGGGACCACTGGTCTAACTTCTAAGTAGCTTGAAAGCTGTGGACTTTATCATTGAAGACTAATTCAAATATTTCATGTTCACTAAATAATGGGAGAAATTTCTGTACACAATCTTAATAGATACAACTACATTTACTCTGTTCTGTGAGGCAGCATCATTGGTAGTGCCCATAAAATAACTGGTAAACCAGTGTCAGAAGAGCTGGCATTTTGCTTGATGATTTACTATGAAGCATAGAGAGACAAGGTGGATCAGGTAATATCTTTTATTGGACTGACTTCTGTTAGTGAGAGAGACAAGTTTTCAAGCCACACAGAGCTGAAGAAGAGCTCTGTGCATCTCAAAAGCTTGTCTCTCTCACCAACAGAAGGTGGTCCAATAAAAGATATTAACTCACCCATATTGTCGCTCTAAAAACTTGGGACCGACACAGCTACAACTACACTGAATACAACATAGGAATTGTAGAATCCTTTTGACCTTTTTTCCTCTTCTTGTTGCATAACAGAATTACGATAGTAGCGATGTTTATCTACTGCTTTGTGAATCCCAAAAAGCTAAGAATATTCTCAGCAGCATCAAAGAAACTTTCCAGGGAAGGATTGGTGATTCAGTTATTGGTAGAGTACAAGATGTAAGTACAGTATTTGTTTTGTTTTCAGGTAATCTTTGTATAGCACAGACATGCAGAACTCTGTATTAATTATCAGAATAGGGAAAACATACTATACTAACAGAACACAATGATAAATTTAAATGCTATTTACTGGCTGTTCTTTGTAAGATCAGATAAATACTAACAAATGATAAGGGAAAGCTTTTGAATGGATCCTCAATGGATTCATTCTAGGTACAATTATTTTGGTAAACTGAAATACTTACCAAAAAAGAGAGCAGCAGGGAAAATATTTTTTTAAACACAGGGTGTGGCCATAATGGACAGCAAAACAAATGCTGGCTACCTAAAAGCTAGCCTCATTCATTAACTTTTATTTCCATTTCCAACCTCCCCATGTCCTTGGTGAAGTTGGGAAAAAGAAAAAGGATATTTTCCTCTGCCTTTCTCTCCTTCCATAAAACACCTGAAGAATTTGCTGCACTGCCTTATGCAGATGGAAATGCTGCTTGATCACATCTTTCTGTTGGCTTTGACTTGCATAGAAGAAGCTATGTTGTCTTGTATTCCACATCTTTTTCTTTGCCACATACACTAGCCATCATATACTTGCTGGGGGCCTTACAACCTAGAAACAGCTTAATAACTCATCTGTACTTACCAACCTTAATGTAAATGAGCTTAACAGCTCTCTTTTTTTTAAATTTAGATTCATAGAAGATTTTTTTTTTTTTTTAAATGACGTACGCTTTTCTGTCTCCCAGGTAAAAGGGGCAATGCTGTGCAGGTGAATGGGTCCTCTCCTCCAGGGGATTTGGAGGCAGTTAAAGAGGACTTTCACCAGGTGTCACTAGGACTTTCTCATGGACTCTAGAAATGCCTGTTTCTAAGGCAAGGGAAAACACAAGCTGATAGGAGCTTCTGCTTGCATTTCTTACTCTAGATATGTTTAACATCTCCCAGAATAGGATTTTTGACAAAATTTAACTCCCTCCTTTGTAAGGAGATAATTCTTGAGCATTTTATAGGCATAATAAGTGTTCTGACAGCACTAGGGCACAGCAAGTGCGGTACGTATTTCTGCCAGCTCTGTAATTACCAAGTGGAAACAAACCCACACTGTAGTATCTTTGAAGGCTATGCTTCTTCAAACTAGTTCGTGTCAGTCCAGAAACTTGTTGGCCAGACAAGCTACAACAGGGAACCATCTGCATGATCTGTTCTCCATAAGTTCTAGTGTGCTCTGTAAAATTAGGATATTTATCCCTTTTTGAAAATGTATTTATATGTAACCCTTCTGCCAGGCAAAACCAGCAGCAACCAGGGCCAGGTTCAATATCTAGGGGTTCCTTTCCATCAATACAACACAGAAGCAGCTTGAGCCCCCACCCAGTAACCTGGGAAAATTACACACCACCCCTGGGCGCCTCTGAGAGGCAGTACTTCCCCACTCACAAACACAGAGTCTGAGTGTAGAAAAGAAACTTTTAATAAAAGGAGGAAAGTAACTTGGCATTAATTTGGGAAAACACTGCAAACAGGGTTCACAAACATACACCATGTGCAAAAGACCCACACCAAGTAAGTTGGGCAGTGTCCTTTCCCACTCAGGTTCTTAAGTCCAGCAACCCAAAAGTCCCTTTAACCTGCCCGTCCCTTCTTTGCACCCCTCTCACAGTTGCTGTCCTTGGTCAGTGCAGACCCAGAGTTCGAAGGTGCATCTGCACAGTTCACCTCCCACCCCAGGTGAGGGTAAGGAGGGACCTTACTTGCTCCACTGCCCGGGCACTCACCCACCGCCCCTCTCTGCCAGCCGCCCTGCTGGCCACTTGCTCTGCTTACCACCTCACCAACCACTTGTTCGTCAGCCGACTGTCAGTCACCTTCTGCTACCACCTGCCTCTCTGCTGTGACCTCTGCAAATCAGTTTCTTAGTGATTTTCAGCTCTTTGCAGGCTGGGCAGAAACACTGTCCCATCTCAAGTGATTTCAACTCTGGGAAGAAACCCAGTCCCACCACAACTGATTTCAGCTCTGATTGAGCATTTAAAATACCAAAAGAGGCTCCTAATGAAGCCTATTTAGCTCTTTCTTTGAACAGCAGAGAGGAACAGGTCAAACCATTCTGGGGACTCCTAAGGAGAGTCTACCCACCACCTGGCTGGGACACCTGTCCCCACCCCTCTTACTTTCACAGGGTTCCAGCATTCGAGCCCCTGGCTTAACAAGGTCCTTTCAGCTGAGGGTGACCCCTCTCATTTGGGACAGGTTAAGCATTGTGTATTCCTACAATAATTACAACATTGGTAGCATCATTTCACTACCCCTGCATTCAGTACTAACGTGATTTGTAACCCCACGCCAGCCAAAGTTGATTACTTTGAGCAAAACACCACTCTAATTGCTGGATATTTCAGCAGAGCAGGAGCAAACTGTATTCACATACACACACAAACTCTCTCCCCCTCCCAGCTAGCTGACAGGGAAGCACTCATTCAGACCTTTCTTTACATCTCTCTCTCTCTCTCTCTCTCTCTCTCTTTATATTGCAGATAATACCTAGGAGTCCCTATCCTGGATCAGGGCCCCATTGAGGCTGTTGAGCTTAAACTGACAGCTGAATATCCACAAGGAGATGTTAGAAAGACAGGCTGAGATTTTAATTTGGATAGAAGAAGACAGTAGAAAGGTAGATCTGTGTTTGTTCAGCATTGAGATCATAGTTGCAGAGGTGTTTTATTAATGTGATTACCCGAGATAAATTGGAGAGGGAGATGAGTAAGGGGATCCAGGACAGAGCCTTTTAGGACCCCACAGAAAGTTGGAGGGGAAGGATGAGGAGGATTCTCCAGATGAGACACTGAAAAAGCAATTAAAGAGGTAGGAGGAGAACCAGGAGAGGACGGAGTCAAAAAGGCTGAAGGAGGATAAAACTTCAAGAGCAAAAAGCATGGGTTGAAGTCAGCTGACGGGTTGAGGAGGATGAGTATGAAGTATTCTTCTTGAGGTTTGGCCCAGAAGAGGTCACTAGAGACTTTGTTGAGAGACTGATCAGAGGAGTGCAAGGGGCACTAGCCAGACTGGAGAGGATCCAGGATGGAGTTAGAGGAGAGGAACTCTAGGAAGAAGTTGTAGACAATGCATTCAGTGAGCTTAGAAATGGAAAAGAGAAGGAGGGCTAGTTGGAGAGGCAAATGGGGTTAAGAGAGGTTGATGAGAGAAAATACATATTTCTGGTGCAAAGGGAATAAACTTAAC
Source organism: Trachemys scripta elegans (assembly GCF_013100865.1). NCBI lineage: Eukaryota > Metazoa > Chordata > Testudines > Emydidae > Trachemys > Trachemys scripta. The sequence continues at coordinate 16,049,775 of NC_048307.1, read as the reverse complement.
TTAAATTAAACCTAAAGCCTACTTCTTTTCCGTAGTATAAATAAATGCATGGAGACTCGGTTTAAGTGAAATGATGTACTTTGTTTGCAAGAAAGTATTATCTGGGTGTGTTTTTTAACCACAACCATTTCTGTTTGACCAAAGAGTGTCAGATGTAGCAGTAGTGGAAACGCATCTCAGCGTAGTTGAGAGGAAATCCCTGGTCAGCAGCCAGAGGAGAAATTAATGTTGAGAAATTTAACTGTAATTTTGTTTCAGTTTTTATAAACAGTAATATTTTAATAAGCATACTGGGGCAAAACTCTGTCCCATGGAGAACAAATCCAAATGGCTCCCTATTGTTGTAGGATTGGCCAGCAGGCACACTGGTCCTTGGACTGACATCTGGTCTATTTTGAAGAAGCATGACTTTCTACACTACTGCACAGTGAGGGGCACCACTTCTGCTCCTTTTATGTATTTTGTACAGTCCTTGATATGGAGTTGTTAAGAACATGTAGAACAGTTTTTGAGCCCTAGTGCTGCAGTAATAATGTGCAATCCCATTGAAGTACACAGGTTTGCAATGTGCCTAGCAGTGGAATGCTGTACTCCAAAAGCTATTTTAAAAGGGATTATTGGAACTGTTATCTATGTTCAAAATATTTTACAGCATTCTGTCAGTTTTTAGTTAGCTGTGCAACTGGTACTTCACATTTTAGCATATGTAAAACTGCTATGGCAAAATTATCTGGATACATTGGAGAATTGGTCTCAAATCAACAAGATTAAATTCAATAAAGAGAAGTGCTACGTTTAGGAAGGAAAAGTTGATACACAGATACAAACTGGGGAAAAAACTGGCTTGGCATTAGTATTGCTGAAAAGGATCTGGGGGTTATAGTGGATCACAAATTGACCATGAGTCAGCAATGTGATACAGTTGTGAAAAAGGCTGTTATTATTCTGGAGTCTATTAACAGGAGCATTGTGTGTAAGACACAAGAGGTAAATGCACCACTTGTACTCCGCACTGGTGAGGCCTTAGCTGGAGTATTGTGTCCAATTTTGGGCACCACACTTTAAGAAAGATGTGGACAAATTGAAGAGAGTCCACAGAAGGGCAACAAAAATAATAAAAGTTAGTTTAAACTGCAGCAAAGGAGATTTAGGTTAGATATTAGAAAAAACTTTCTCACTATAAGCATAATTAAGTACTGGAACTGGTTATCAACAGAGATTGTAGAATCTTCATCACTGGAGGTTTTTAAGAACAGGTTAGAGAAACATCTGTCAGGGATGGTTTAAGTATATTTGGTCCTGCCTCAGTGCAGGGGACTTGGACTAGATGACCTCGCAAGGTCCCTTCCACCCCTACATTTCTATGCTTCTATGTTTTAAAATTGAGAAAACAAACATTGATAGTTACATAAAGCATTTTTTAAATCTGTCTAGATTTCCAAAGAATTTACCAAGTTGACGCCTGCTAGTTTCCTACCCAAGCCTCCGAAGCATGAAGGACCTCTTGTTATACAAATGCCAAGCTTCCTGGCCAAAACCTCAGCAGCCTGGTTAAAGACAAATGGATTGAAAGGTATTGCATATAAAAGAGCTTAATGTGGTATGAAGCATGGATTACAAAACAAGTGTATATTTCATTTAGCATTTTCCTTGCTTGCTATAGCCAAGAAGTTAAGCCTTTATCAAGTTTTGGCTCCTAATGCTTTTTCACCTGTGGAAGAATTTGTGCCTATTCTTCAGAAAACAGTGTCATCAACTCTGCATGAGGTAAATAATTGGAACCTGTTCCTCCTCCTCCATATTCCTTTATCTGTTACACAAGATAGTGATGACTCATTTTAATGTATGTTCGCTTTCACAAAGCTGCAGCTCTTTCCTCTCTGGAGCCCACTTTATTAATCAAGTGCTCTTTGCTTTTTAAATGTCCTTGGGTAAAACCATTGACTGAAAAGTCAGCCTGATGTCTAAGCTATGTTTGTAATTCTTCAAAGAAATATTTAAAATGTTTCTACAGTATTGCTGTGCCGATGCACTGTTTCATGGGCGATTTAGATAAGTAACCACAGTATACTGATTGAAAGTTTCAAAGCAGCCAGATATTATTCACACGTGTGGTAATTTTCCAAACCTCAGGCATTGCATTGTGGGAAGAGTTAAGGCAGCTGGCTGAACTAGTGCAATTGCAAGGTTTGTAGCTTCCTGTGCAGACTATGAGTAAATAATTGTAGACTGCACTGGTTCACCCGGATCTGAGCTAAAGACCTCATCCAGGGTGTTGCAACCAACACTTTCATAAAGTGCTTGGTAGACTGTTTTTGTGGAGACAAGTTATTATTCGTGTGTTGCAAACACTGTGTTCCAAACAACATTTTTCCAAGATGGCCTCCGCATATTCTCATTGTTGGGAAACATGACCTTAGCACTATTTACCTTTTCCAGCATTGTGACTATACAGAGCCAATGCCCCTCAACTACAGTTAATGTTACCTGGAAGCTCTCTTTGCAATATGGGTCAGTCAGTTGCTCCAGCTATATGTGGGAGAGAAGAGCAGACATCTAAGACCATGACTCCGAACCTATTGTTGCGAATTATACCTATAGGTCACGCGCAGTTCGAGTCTAGGCTGAGGCACAAGAACCAAGTCCACAACTGCAGAGAATTACAGAGATAACAGGTTCATTACACTCGAGTGTGGTTGCCCCCCTGCTAGTCAGGAGGGGATTCAGAACGCAGGTTACACAGAGATTATATACTTTTTAGCAAAGCATGCTGTCCTCATGCATCGTAAGTCATAGCCAATAAACAAACTTTTCCCTTATCTCCACCTATCCACTCTAGGCATGCTGCCCGTGCTGCCTAATGCTGCAGCTGCTTAGGCACGTGGCTAGCTTGTTTCTCAACTCCTGTCCTTATCTTCTTGTGTCCAAATGCCTCCCCTTCTCCTTCCTAGTACATGGAATGCTTGCTTCTAACTAATAGTGGGCCTGAAACACAAAATGGAGTTCCATATGCTGTTTTCCCTTAACACTATCACCATCCCCAGTATAATCTAAGAGGAAGTAAAAGAGTTATTATACATCTGACCTGCACCTCGGTTCTACTCTATCACAAGAGATGCACTTTTCAGCTCTGGCATTACCATTTGAGCTCAGTTGCCAACCCTCCTATATCAATACTGACTACAGTGGTTCTGTCAGTTCCAGAAACCTTGGTACCACATAGAGAAACGAGATCTACATCGATCCCCATAGTATTAGAGCTCTCAATACCACCTCCTTCAGAGCAATCAACCTCTGCTCTGGCTACATTTGCAACATCTGGATTAACTGTTGCATTGGAACTGGAACCTAACCTTCCAAACACGACACCATTACCAACAACTACAAAGCCTCTGTCAGTACCTGGGGTACTGATAAGGAAGATTTAACTTCGTCCAGCCTCATCAGCACCCAATAGCTAGATCTCAGGGAGAATTGTCTAGAACCCCCCAAAGTTCTTCAGAGATCAGCTTTTCTCTAGAGGAAGTTTATTCTTCTGAATCTTTTTCATTAGCGTATAGCAGAAGTTCTTCTTTCATAGCAGATACTCCCTGCCTGAGTAAATCCATGAGCGGGAATCAAAAAGGGTCACATCATCTTGCTGTGAGAGACATGGATCGGGCAAAGTGCAGATTCCCTGGATTCCTCCACCATGATCTCATATGCCATATCCTTATGGTATGCCATCTTGGTCTTATGAAATCCTCAACCTCGTTATTTAGGACCATATTTTTTGAGCACGCCTCCACACCTCATCCAGGAATAGATGGCCTCCTACAGTTGAGCCTCCCAAATCAATGCAACAGTCTCAACAGCATGGTCTTTGTGATTCCAGACAGGATGTACAGAGTACTGATCATCATCTGGAGGAACGTGTGACCCCTTCTGCATCTTTGGCAATTATTTCGTCCTCCCCAGAGGAAGTAGTTAATTCTTCATTACCAGCTAAAGCTGACAGTTTTATGACACTCCTGTTAATACACCCCAGTATGATATTATCTTCTTTCGCAACTGCATCACATTGTTGACTCATTCAGCTTGTGATCCATTATAACCCACAGAATCTTTTCAGCAGTACTACCACCGAGCCAGTTACTCTCCATTTTATAGTTGTGCATTTGATTTTTTTTCTTCCTATGTGAAGTATTTTTTCACTTGTCATTATTGAATTCAGACCAATTCTCCAATTTGTCATGGTCATTTTGGATTCTAATCCTGTCCTCCTCAGTGCTTGCAACCCCTCCCAGCTTGCAGTGTTTCTACTAGGCCGTCTGAGTGCCCAGGGTAGTTTATCAGCATATAAGAAGGGCACACTTATGTTTTGTAGTTCTCCTGTATTCGATAAGCTTCCTTGTCATTGTCTGTTAGCCCTCCTGGTTACAGCAGGGGGCTGAGGGTAGAGGTAGGGCATTTTCAGTGAGGGGAAATCGGCTCTGAAACTTCTGTTGGGCTGCCAGAAACTAATTTTTTAAATTGTGTTTTACAATCTGATGACACTGTAAAGCTTATTCTCCAAAGTGGGATTTTGGGGGGTTGTTGTTTTTTTGAGGGGGAAAGGTTGTTTGATTGGTTTGATATGGGCATTTTTGGGGGGATGGAGGAAGGGCTTGTCTCCTTGGGTGAATATAATCAGAATATGTATCCAAATCTCTTTATTATTTTCATATTACCTGAAGTCGTCATATACTGATGGAAAAATGAGGTAAAGTATTTGTTTTCAATTGTGTAGCATTGCTGCCACAGAGAGCAGTATTCCTAGTTGTATGACCCTAAATAACTTCTCTGGACTGGCCTTGTGAGATTCTAAATACTTTCAGCTTCCTTGAACTTCATTGGAGTTGCGAATACTCTTGCAGGAGTACCTTGCAGCACTGGCCCCAAATAAATAACTTTTTTTAAAAAGGTATAATGCCTCATTGTATGGCCTGCTCAGAAAGCTTTCATCCTGTATAGAACATCCAGTCCAAAGAGGTTGTCTGATAGATTTTTATCTGAAAAGGTAGTATTTATTTGAAAGTGTGATGCCTAATCAATGCAGGTTTAAATATCCTTCTGTGTTCTGCCTCTTAGGCTCACGGAACCAATTTCAGCCCTTATGTAAGCAGGTGAAACTCCAGAGACTTTGAGTTTTCTTACATTTATAGATTTAAATCAGACATATAATGTCATTAACTATCGTCTGTGTATTTCTTCATTAATAAACTCAATGGAAAGAATGTTATGTTTATGTAACTTACAACATACATGTTGCTTTAAACAGCTGAGTGTTTTCTCATCCTTTCAGAAAGCAATGATGCAGTTTGAATGGCATGATGGGACTATGAAAAATGTTCACGTGGACCCACCAATATTATATGACTATCAGGTGAGTTATTAATATTTGTCTAGTTGGTCCTGCTATCCAGTACTACATGCACACCTAGTTATTCCATCTCAGTCATTATCCTGCTCTGAGAAAAGGCCAGCAACAGGCACAGAGAGGTTACAAAACGAGATGCTTACAGCTGTCATTTCTGTATCTGCAGCATACAGGAGCCAGTAACCTGGTTGGATATATGAACAGATTCATCTAACAATGAAAAATTCTAAACAAGAGGAATAGGTCTGTCAGGAGCACTGCTGGACTAGTGCCAAACATGCTTTGTTGTCCAGCAGCAAGTTATTTTGAACATGTAGTAATTATTCCATTCTATTCTGGTTTTACAGTATTAAAAGCAGTAACTCCCAAACCCACCCTAATACAATCCTCTCCTATAATTTCAGACCTTAATTACGAGTATGTCCCCATTCTATTCAGTCTGAGAAGTAAACAAGTCCAATAAAGCAGAATGCCTAGCAGTCAGACAAAAAAATAAAACTAGGGCATATATTGGGCGTTTTAGCAAGCAAAGCACTCATAAAGCTCCAACAACTGCTCTGTGATATGGCTGCAGTCTATGGCAGTAAGAGAAAGCACCCTGCTACCATGGCAGGCCCAGACGGCTCACATGCAGAAAGAAGAGACAGGCAAAGAATTCTGAGGTCAAGAATTTGATTCCAGGGCTTCATAAAGCATAGATTAAACAGAAATTGTTGCCCTGCAAAACAGTGCATTGTATAAAGAGCTTTCTCCATGACCATCACCAATGAAGTGACTCTGCCGGGGTTTTCCAACTGAGCAACAGATGATGCACAACATCTGGGGAGAGGAGACTGAAGAGAGTGGTGAAAAACTAATAATACCAGATCAGTGTAGGACACTGAGGGCAACCTGTGGCAGCTTGGAAGCAGAAAGTGACAGAAACATGACCGTCTATATCAAGAGGAAATTTGCAGGAATAAAAAGCGGATGATATGAGTTGTGATGCCACATGGGTCTAGATTTAGAACACCAAATCACTGCTTATTTCTACAACATGGGCTCTGTTCTGAATATGTTTCCACAGCATCCAGCAGCTCTGAAATATTTTGGGGTGAGGGATAGCTAAGTGGTTTGAGCATTGGCCTACTAAACCCAGGGTTGTGAGTTCAATTCTTGAGAGGGCCACTTAGGGATCTGGGGCAAAATCAGTACTTGGTCCTGCTAGTGAAGGCAGGGGGCTGGACTCAATGACCTTTCATGGTCCCTTCCAGTTCTAGGAGATAGGATATCTCCATTAATTTTTTGGGTTTTTTTTTTTTTGTTTTGTTTTTTGTTTTGTTTTTTTGTTTCAAGTGTACTGCTGTTACACCTAAAAAGAAGCAGTATTGTCAGTTGATAGGAGAGTAGACAGACAGGAGTCAGGAGACATAGGCAAAATTCAAAATATAGTCTGAATTGCCATGTGACCTGAAAATTACTTACCCTTTCTGTGCCTCAGTTTCTCCATCAATTAATCAGGGTAATTCTTACCTACCATTGTAAAGCGTTGTGAGATTAATGAATGAAAAGTTCTGTATAAGTGCTTAGTGTTAATAATCATCAAAGGGCCATCATAGAAATGTTCACTTTATAGTCCTTAGTAGCTCTGCATATCATATTTGTGAGTCGCATTTTAGCCTCAGGTTTGGATGATCATTCCCACAATAGCCTTTCCATATGTTTGGATGAAATGTAATTTATGTAGCCATAAATGCTAGGGCTCACCTCTGAGCAATGTAGCCAGACCTGTTAAAGAATAGAAAACAGGGAACTCTTGTCTCCTGACTATACATCTTCCCCCCCACCCCCTTCCATAGATGCACCGGTTTGCCTTGTATGAGCAATTCAGGCTACTGTGTAGTTCAGGTATTAGAATGCCCTAAGGTCTTATCTACTCTAGAAATTTTGAACAGGAAAAGTGTTGCCAGCATAGTGCAATTATTTCAGCAGAGTTCATTCACGCTTTGTTTGTACTGGTCCATCATGTCCATAGAGCATCAGGTTAGACCAGCAAAAGGTATGTTGTACTGTGGATAAGTATTCCAGTGTCCTCCATGCTGCCTTCAGGAACACTGCCTCATGGGAAATTGTCACTGTGCATTATGAGGTAGCTGCTGTATGTTGTGGGATACCTCATTCCTCTCAGGAAATTTTGGGATTTTGGGTTAAATGCACACAATTCGTTCTGTTCCACCACATAATCTACCACTCTCGTGCACCATTTTCAAACTCATAACAACATGGATGCGGTACAGAGAAGAAACTTTGTTGTATTTTCAAGGCTGCACCACTCAGGCTCAGCCGAAGATGAGTGGACAGTGAATGTAGTGGCTAGGCTATTACAGCCGTTCATACAACTGCCTGGGGTGCTCCCGTTCAGTGAGTACCAAGTGGCACCATTGGAATGTCATGCGAACCTAAGTCAACCAGCACTGGGGTCCAGAACTTTCAGATGCAGAACTCCACATCCCTGCAGTTATGTGCTGAGCTCACCCGAGTCCTGCAGCACAGAACTACCAAGACGAGCGTTGCCCTTACAAGATGGAAATGAATGGCAATCACCATATGGAAACTTGCAACCCTGGAATGCTGTCAAGCAGTGAGGAATCAGTTTGGCATTGGAAAATCAACAATGAAGGCAGTCATAATTGAGGTATGCAAAGCAATAAAGCATGTCCTGCTATACAGGACAATAAGGCAAGGCAACATGCAGGAAATAATAGATGGATTCAACAACATGGGCTTCCTTAATTGCTGAGACAGTAGACTACGCATGTCCCCATTCTGTGCCCTCCCGACCACCAGCTTCCAAGTAAATAAAATGGGTGTATCTTGATGGTTTTGTAGTTTGGTGGATCACCAAGAATTGATGTACTGATAACACAAAGTTGACTGGTCTGGAAAAATCCATGACACCTGGATCTTTAGAAATACATGATTTTTTGACAAACGGAAAGTTGGGACACTTTTTCCAGACATCCAATTGACATTAACAGAGTTTCTATGCCAATTGTGATTCTTAGTGACTCTACTTTGCTTCCCTGGTTTATGAAACCAAACACCAGTAACTTGGACATAAGTAAGGGAAGGTTTAATTATCCCCTATGCAGCTACAGAATGAATGTGAGTGTGTCTTTGGAAGACTGAAGGGCAGGTATTTCATGGCAAGACTCAAATTCAGCAAGGAAAATTTTCCTGCAGTTATTGCTGCATGCAGCAGATTGCATAAAATCTGTGAGACCAAGGGTGAGACCCTAATGCCAGGGTAGATGAAGTGAGGTGGACAGACAGGCTGTCGGCTAAAATCAAACAGTCTGAAAGTAAACCAGTTAATAGTGCCACCATTATCACTGTGTGGCTGAAGGAAGCTTAAGAGGGTCCTCTGGCGGTGGATAGTAGCCTGACATTGTCTCATGGAATATGTACACTGACTGAGCCAGTCTTTGGCTAATAAGCATGAATATGACTTGTATTAGAAATTTTAATGAGGATTGCATAAAGGCAATTTTTTGTAGTGCACGTGAATTATTAGCGTTAATAGCTTATTGAAATTTTTTATTGTGGTATAGAAGCCTTTCTGGTTATATGAAGTACTTTCTACCATCTCAGACAGCTCTGTAATGCCAAAAAACACAATAAACGTGTGCAGTAACTTTCAACAACCTTGAACTCTATTTAAAACACAGTAAGAAGTGCCTCACAAACAACTTTGAGTGTACTAACCACACACCATAAACTATATACAAAGAAGTTTCAAATGCAGACTGGATGTCTTGCATCACAGATTGCAGTATGACTAGTCAAAACATTTCTCTTTATTCCCTATGCTGTTTGTCTATTGGAATTGAGTGTAATGGGAACTACTGCAAGAAGGGTGGGTGATTCAGAGGTGGAGAGGTGTATGATCCTTACCAGCAGCCAATATTATTCATGCTTTAGAGTGGGTGGAACTGCTGCAATGTTATCCTTGATATATTCACTGTTCAACAGTGGTGTCTGCTGCTTCAGTAGCAGCAGCATGTTTTCTGTGCCTCTGTCTTTCCATGTCTCCTCCAGCAGATTTCACACCACTCCCTAGCATTCCTCACATTTGCCTTGATCTCTTGAATAATCTCTGTAAATGTGTCCTCCTTTTTGTGTGTGTGAGGGGGGAGGGTTTGGATCTGATAGTTAACAGATGTTCTGCAGGTGTTGAAGTTCCCCCCACAAAGGTCACTGATAAACAGATAAAACAAATAGCAGTTGTTAGGTTTGAGGATTTAGCGTTCTATGGTAGGTAACTACGCCAGCTACTCAGAGTCTCCTATTTTGGGCAGTATACATTTGAGGTTAGCATCAGAATTATATGGGGATTGTAAGCATTTTAGACCATACAGGATGGTGAGTATGTGGGGGGTACTTAACCAGGTCCCTTAAATAGGGATGGGGCAGGACATGAGATACATATAAGAATAGTATAGTAAAGACTGCTGAATGAATTTCGGCAGTTGTGAATCCTTGAGGATTTATCCATCAGACGGATAGTAAAGTGGCAGAGAAGGGAGGTGTTTAAGAGGCCCAGAGGCTGCCTGGGAGTGTATGCCGCCAAGTTTGTTTTTCCCAGTGATCCACTCACAGAAGTAGTGCCGGAGCGGGAAGGGAATATGCCATACCATTGTGGTCCAACCACGGCAACTCAGCCTGACAATAACAGGGGAAAGATTAAATACCACTTGCTAATACGATGTTCTGTAAAATTGTGGCAGCATCCCAAATCTGTGTGGGTAAAGGTTAACCGGCTATTCTGCCAGCAGCCCAAGGAACTGTAACTGTCAGTTGGGGGCGTGCAAGTTCTGGCATGTCAAGTGGAAAAGCATAATAAAGCAAGCCAAAAAAGAATTTGGAGAGCATCTAGCAAAAGACTCAAAAGCTAATAGCAAATATATATATATATGTATATGTAAAGTATATCAGAAGCAGAAAGTACCAAAAAATCAGTGGGGCCACTGGATGATCAAGGTGGTAAAGGTGCACTCAAGGAAGACAAGGCTGTTGTGGAGAAGCTAAATTAATTCTTTGCATCAGTCTTCACTACAGAGGATGTAAGTGAGATTCCCACACCTGAGCCATTCTTTTTAGAAGGCAGATCTGAGGAACTGTCTGAGATTGAGGTGTCGGGAGAGGAGGATTTGGAACAAATGGATAAACTAAACAGTAATAAGTCACCAGGACCAGCTGATAATCACCCAAGAGTTGTGAATGAGCTCAGATATGAAATTGCATAACTACTGTATGTGGTATGTAACCTATAACTTAAATCAGCCTCTGTACCAGATGACTGGCAGATAGCTAAAGTAACGCCAATATTTTTAAACATTTCAGAGGCAGTCCTGGCAATTACAGGCTCATAAGCCTGACTTCAGTACCAGGCAAATAGGTAGAAACTGTAGTAAAGAATAGAATCATCAGACACATAGATGAACAGGATATGTTGGAGAAGATTCAACAGGGCTTTTGAAAAGGGAAATTATGCATTACCAATCTATTAGAATTCTTTGAGAGGATCAACAAACGTGTGGATCCAGTGGTTATAGTGTACTGGGACTTTCAGAAAGCCCTCACTAAATGTTCTTAAGCAAAGTAAGCAGTCATGTGATAAGAGGGAAGTTCCTTTCATGGATCAGTAACTGGTTAAAAGATAGGAAGCAAGAGAAGGAATAAATGGTCAGTTTTCACAGTGTAGAGAGATAAATAGTGGGGTCCCCCAATAATCTGTACTGGGACCAGTGCTGTTCAACATATTCATAAATGATCTGGAAAAGGGAGTAAACAGTGAAGTGGAAAAGTTTGCAGATGATCCAAAATTACTCAAGATAGTTAAGTCCAAAGCAGACTGCAGAGAGTTACAAAGGGATCTCACAAAACTGAGTGACTAGGCAAGAAAATGGCAGATGAAATTCAGTGTGGATAAATGCAAAGTAATCATAGAATGATAAAACTGGAAGGGACCTCGAGAGGTCATAGAACTGGAAGGGACCTCGAGTCCCCTGCACTCAAGGCAGGACTAAGTGTTATCTAGACCAGTGGTTCTCAAAGCTGGTCCACCACTTGTTCAGGGAAAGCCCCTGGCGGGCCGGGCTGGTTTGTTTATCTGCCGCATGCGCAGGTTCGGCTGATCGCGGCTCCCACTGGCCACGGTTCGCCACTCCAGGTCAATGGGGGCTGCGGGAAGCGGTGCAGGCCGAGGGATGTGCTGGCCGCCCTTCCCGCAGCCCCCATTGGCCTGGAGTGGCAAACCTTTCCTCCATAGAAATTCAAAGACCTAAATGCCAGTATCCCTCCCTATGATTAAAATCAAGTATTTTATATACTGTGGAACAGCTTCGCTTCTAATGAGGAAGTTTTAAAGACTATGGAGTTATAGCCAAAATGATTGAAATGTGATTGCATCAAGTGACATTAACAGATGAGGAACTAAAATGCACAAAGGGCAATTATGAGCAAGCTAAACTATCACCTGACGTTCCTGTGGTCAGTGGAGATTGAGAGTCAGAGAACCACGGAGCCCTTTTAGTTTCTTCATCATTTTCTGTGTATCTTATTTGCAGATGTTTTAACAGAATACATGAACTGTAAGGGTACTGGAAACTTTATCTAATTTACCATAACTGATCATTTCCATCAGTTTAAATACTTAGATTTTATTAACTAAAATGTATATAGTTTGTAATAGTCAATTATCCTATTTTTAGGTCAACAAATATTTGGAAATACAGATTTAGTCTGAAATAGAAACATGTTAATTTAGATTATTTTAAAAATCACCATTCATCAGTTGTCTATATTTTGTTCACAGAAACAGCTTGATAGAATGGTGAGAACGTATGAGAGGCGAATAGACTGGCTTTCTATCGCTAGTAGAAGAATATGGGGAACTGTTTGTGAACGGAGGTATTAATATTGGGTATTTTGGGTCCCTGTTGCAGAAGTGGCATCCTAATTTGGCAGTGTTAACTTTGTGCCTGTAAATAAGCATAGAGACACAGTACAGAAAATGTACACTCCTAAATGCATCATTTGCAGATAAGTGATGTGTGCATGCAATTTAAGTATCCATTTTTGAAAATTAATATTGTACTGTTCAGCATGTAGGTATATCTTTTTATTATTGATGATGAGGTGTTCATTGGACCATAAAGACACTAAAGTTCAAATATACTAGAAAAGAGTCCATAGCTTCAATGAGACCAGTTAAAATACACATTTACATTTGAGGTATCTAGGAAATGACCCTTTGGGAAATGTTCGGTCTTAAATCCCATGTAAACAGAGCCTGATATGTATGGCCATAAAGGCTAAAACATTAAAACCCTTCCTGCAAACCATGTTGGGCCATCTGTACTTAGTGTTAAAGCTTAGTGTGAAGGCTCAGACACCAAATCTTCCACCCTGCCCCACTCATACACTTAATCCTTTTTTCCTCCAAGAATGTATATGGAGTTATGAACCACAGTTAAAATGGTGGGAGACCACTCTTCTCACCTTTTGAGCTGTATTGCATGGGTCCAGGTCCAGCATTAGGGTTAAACAAAACACACTCAGTGTGGAATAAGTAAGGGCCCAATCCTGGAAACACTTACAGGGATTATTCATGTGATTAAAGTTAAGCATGTGCATTATTGTTTGCTGGATTGGGACCATAATATGGCTCAATCTCATTATATTAGATAGTGATTATTTAAAATCAAACAGTCACTGACTAACACAATGCTATAGATCAGTGATACTCAGACTGAGATTCCCAAGCCGCAAATGACTCTTTAATTTGTCTCCTGTGGCTCTTTGCAGCACATGATATTAAAACACTGTGATTTAATTATTAACCAATCACAATGTTTTTACTATGTTATTAACCAATGGTAGTTGATAAAATAATAATATTTGGTCAGTCATTTTGCTGTGAGAATTATTCCGTGTGTAAGGGCTGTCGATTAATCGCAGTTAACTTGCAATTAACTAAAAAAATTAATTGTGATTTAAAAAATCTCACGAAAGCTTATGCCCAAATAAATCTTTAAGGTGTCACCAGACTTGTTGTTTTTGTAGATACAGACTAACACGGCTACCCCCTGATACTTGATGATTAAACACACTGTTAAACAATAGAATACCAATTGAAATTTATTAAATATTTTGGATGTTTTTCTACATTTTCAAATATATTGATTTCTATTACAACACAGAATACAACATGTACAGTGCTCACTTTATATTATTTTTTATTACAAATATTTGCACTGTAAAAATGATAAACAAAAGAAATAGTATTTTTCAATTCACCTCATACAAGTACTGTAGTGCGATCTCTTTATTGGGAAAGTACAACTTACAAATGTAGATTTTTTTGATTGTTACATAACTGCACTCAAAAATAAAACAGTGTAAAACTTTAGGCTCTATAAGTCCATTCAGTCTTACTTCTTGTTCAGCCAATCGCTCAGACAAACAAGTTTGTTTACGTTTACAGGAAATAATGCTGCCCGCTTACTTATAATGGCACCTGAAAGTGAGAACAGGTGTTCGCATGCCACTTTTGTAGCCAGCATTGCAAGATCTTTACATGCCAGATATGCTAAACATTTGTATACCCCTTCATGCTTCTGCCACCATTCCAGAGGACATGCTTCCATGCTGATGATTCTCGTTAAAAAAATAATGCATTAATTAAATTTGTGACTAAACTCCTTGGAGGAGAATTGTATGTCTCCTTTTCTGTTTTGCCCACATTCTGCCATATATTTCATGTTATAGCAGTCTCTGATGATGACCCAGCACATGTTGTTCGTTTTAAGAACACTTTCACTGCAGATCCGATAAAATGCAAAGAAAGTACCAATGTGAGATTTCTAAATATAGCTACAGCACTTGACCCAAGGTTTAAGAATCTAAAGTGCCTTCCAAAATCTAAGGGGGACGAGGTGTGGAGAATGCTTTCAAATGTCTTAAAAGAGCAACACTCTGATGCGGAAACTACAGAACCCGAACCACCAAAAAAGAAAATCAACCTTCCGCTGGTGGCATCTGACTCAGACGATGAAAAGGAACATGCGTCGGTCCGCACTGCTTTGGAGGTTATCGAGCAGAACCAGTTTTCAGCCTGGACACATGTCCTCTGAAATGGTGGTTGAAGCATGAAGGGACATATGAAACTTTAGTGTATCTGGCACATAAATATCTTGCAACGCTGGCTACAACAAAACAATGTAAAACTTTAGCGCCTACATGTCGACTCAGTCCTACTTCTTGTTCAGCCAATTGCTAAGAGAAACAAGTTTGTTTACGTTTACAGGAGATAATGATGCCCGCTTCTTATTTACGGTCACCTGAAAGTGAGAACAGGCATTCGCATGTTTTGTTTTTGTTATGTAACAAAAAAAATGGACATTTGTAGGTTGCACTATCCTAAAGAGATTGCACTACAGTACTTGTCTGAGGTGAATTGAAAAATACTTTTCTTTCTTTTTTACAGTGCAAATATTTGTAATCAAAAATAATATAAAGTGAGCACTGTACACTTCGTATTCTGTGTTGTAAGTGAAATCAATATATTTGAAAATGTAGAAAAACATCAAAATATATTTATAATAAATTTCAGTTGGTATTCTGTTATTGTTCAACAGTGCGATTTAAAACTGCGATTAAGCACGATAAATTTTTTTACTTGTTTGACAGCCCTATTAGTCGCGTGAATTGTCCCTGTGTTTCCAGGATGCGGCCCTTGCTTATTCCATACTAAGCGTGTTTTGTTTTACCCTAATACTGCGGGGGTGGGGGGAAAGAGATCTATTACTTCATAGATTTTAAGGCCAAAACTTCAACAATAATTAATTCAGTAGTGATTAAAATATCTAAACAGAGAGACAGAAATATTGTCTGTGATTTGGGTCATTTTAATTAAGGCATGTGTTCCTTGTTTAGGGTTGTTATACTTGTTGATATCTCAGTAACAAATTCCTTGTACATCATTCATATCCAACATTCCCTGCGACTTTTACTTGAAGAACAAATGTCAAACAAGGATTTCTTCAATATTATAGCGTAAGTAGCTGATCAAAAATATTTTTCTTTAAATGATTACCTATAACACATTGTGGGCAAGCAGTACACTGGTAGCTAAATAAAAAAATGACATGAAAGGTGGCTAACTAGCTATTGAAGATTGTCAATGTCTTTTCTGATTTAGATGATATTTTACAGTCTTTTTGTGATTGAATAATTACAAGAATAGCCTATGAAAGCCACCCTAATTGCCCTTATCATCATTTTAAATAGTTGAAATATACAGTGGCCAGTCTGGTAATTAAGGATCATCATCTACTTTATGATGTTTATGCTGCATGATTTTGCACATTTTAAATAACAGATACTGTGCATATTATAGTATTGAGAACAGTTGCAAAATTCAAGTGTCAAAAACATCACATTTTAAAAAATAATTGGGTTTCTCAGGTCCCTCCACTGCAAAATCCCTCTTGCAATTTACAAGAGTCATAAATACAATAGTGTATGAACTCTGAATAGTATTTTTCCTAGTATACAACAATGCTAAAATTCCTTAATACACAGGTAGGTGTGAAATGTTCCATGTTTGAAACAGAAACTGATATCAGACGACAAACATCTGTAATGCTAGATTTTATCTAGGGAATTTACATTGTTCCCTTGTGAGCTATAATTTGAAAATGTAACTGCTGTTTTGTTTTCTCCAAAGATTTGGAAGTGACATCAAGTCTTGGAAACCAGAAATGGTTCCTTCAAATCCAGAAAATTTACAAAGTGCCTGGAGGTATAATCAAATTATAACTTGCTTATATTTATGAATTTAGTGAAAGTACTTATCCTAGAACAAATGTAGCATAGAACCAGGTTTAACCAGAGAAGTGAACAATTTTGCAGATTTAAAAAGTTTAATATGGTGTGCTGTACTATAGTTTGTGTAGTTCTACTCTGAAAAATGACTTGTGAAAACAGCGTGATAGCATTTAATATTTAGTGTGTTGAAATTATTTCCCTATCATATATGCTCCATTTAGAAGTGTACAGGTATTTTTTAAAATAACTGCCAAACCTTCATATTCAACCTGACAACTGAAAGTCAATCTGGATTCTTTCTTTCCTATATACCGGCACCACTCTGCATGCTAAATTATGCCCTTGTTGACCCTATGCAGTCCCATTGTCTTCAGAAGATCTGCACAGATGTAACTGAATGGAATTTAGTAAACAGTTCTGTTGATGCATGAGTGTAGAATTATGAGTTAACATGGAATCTCATATTACAGCTTTCTTATATAATGTGCATTAATAATCCTTCTGCCTTAAGACTGTGCCTTGACCCTTTTCAGAGTGGCTAGTTTGCTGCTGTGGCTGCAGTATAAAAATTAGACCAATCTACTTGGGTCGTTGTATCATCGGGTTGTGCTGAGTGTCATAATTCAAAAGCTATTTCTATCTTCCAGTGCATCACCATGAGATTTTAGTTTGAGACAGTGGGTTTAGTGACTTTTATTGCTTCTCTGCTTTCTTATTATTAGTAAAACTCTCTTTCTAGATGGGTGTTGAGCCTGCAGTGCAAAGGCAGTAGAAATTTCATGAGTGCTCTAAGAAGAGCAGTGGAAGTAGATCTCAAAGATAAAGACAAACATGTATCTCAAGGACTTTATCTGCTTACCACTGGAGTTCCTGACCAGGAGATGGTAGGTATCAATACAAAATTTTGCATGTTCTTTGTAAATATTTATTGCTTATTCAGAATTAATCTCAAACTTTTTTCAGCTACCTCCTGTAGTTTGGTGATAGAACACTTGTCTTTCATATAAGTAAGCTGTCAACCATACCAGGATCTGTGACTTCACCTCCCGAAATTATTTATTCTTATATAATTCAAGGCAGGAAATATTGCTGGGTGAATCTCAAAAGGTTCTGGATGTTTTTCTGTGACCCACCCCCCAACACTCCCTGGCACTGTAGATCCCTTTTCTAGTGACAGCAGGATCTTCCTTGCCCACTCCTGCCTCTATTTGGCAAATCCTCATCAGCCCCTCCTCCCCCCTCCCATGCCCCATCTGCAGGAGAAGACAACAGTCCATGCCCTCTTCAGCCAGGCCACACATCCTTCTCCAGACAGAAGAGGATTTAAATTATAAGGAGAAATCTCTCATTGGTTCTGTAGCTAACTCTAGAGTACATTTACTTAAAGTTAAGCTCTGAGGGTCAGATCCTTAGTTGGTATGAAGCGATATAGTGACTTCAATTGAATGACATTGATTTACACCAGCTAAGAATCTGGCCCTGCAAGTCAATAAAATAGTCACTCTTCTGAAGTTCATGGTAGTAGCCTTTCTTTTTGTCTTGTAGCATGCAGTTAGTACTTACGTGGTCGATGTCTGTGGAGGTTGTGATTTGCAGCTTCATGTCTGTCTGTTCAGTGTAAATGGTTTTGACCCCAATGGCATTATTCCATCTCGTTATGCCAGTCCAAATGAAACCGCCAGCACGTTTAGAGAAATAGCACATGCTGCCAATGGAAGGTTTCATTGGTTTGGAGAAACAGGTATGTTTTTTAACTTCCATCTTAATATGTTCCTCCTCTATTGGGCAAGTCTGTAATGCACTATTACATGCAACTGTTTCCTGAGATAAATAACTTAACACAATGTAAAGGAGAAGCTATTATACTGGCACTGAAATAGACAGAGTACTCATTCCGGTTAAGGCCTCTAGGTGCTACTGCAATATAAAAGTTTAATAATGATGCAGGATTTCTGTACTTTAGTATTTTAGAACCTACCATATGTACTCGTTCATAAGCCGATTTTTTTTTTTAGTAAAAAAGGGAAGTACCAGACAAGGGGGTCAGCTTATGAACGGGCCTAGAGAGGGAGAGGTGGGACGCAGCCCCTCCCCCCAACAGAGGGAGCAAGGAGAGGCAGCAGAGCCAGAAGGGAAGAGGCGGGGCCAGAGTCTCTTCACTTCTGGCCACATTGCTCTTCCCCCAGCCTCCGAAGCAGCTGCAGCTCCGGGGCTGGCAGGCTGCAGCCTTGCCACTCGGCCCAGCCCCCCAGAGCAGACTGTGGCCGTACCATCCGGCCCAGCCCGCTGGAACATGCTGCAGCCGCGCCACTGGGTCTGGCCCGCCAGAGCAGGCTGCAGCCGCGCTGTCCAGCCTGCCGGCGCAGCTCCAGCCAGGCCAGACACATCCTCCCCGGCCCTCCCTAGATAAGGTGGGAAGGGATGGGATGGGGAGAGTGTGGGGTCCCGGGCTAGGGGTGGGCTCATGTGGGAGGTGGTCATAGGGGTTACTCCTCTGACCCCCAGCTTCTCCCCCCAAAAAAATTTCCCCACCAGTTGCTGTCCCAGCCCGTCAGGGTAAGCAGCTGGCACTCCGGGACACTTTGTTTACTTAAGTTTACCTCCGTGCCCGCAGACGATCGAGATAAACAAACCATCTCGGCCCACCAGCAGCTTATCCTGGTGGCCTGGAAGCCAAAGTTTGCTGACCCCTGAATTATAGGGTCGGTTTATGAATGGGTTATAAAAATTTTCCATTTTTACTTATCCATCTTGGGGGGGTCGGCTTATAAACGAACCAGCTTATGATCGAGTATATACTGTAATTAGAAAGTAATGTAATAATAAGTCAACTCCGGATAGGCATTTCTAAAGACAAACATTTTAAAGTTTTTAATTACTTATAAAGAGTGGGCTAAATTATATCTAGCTCTTATGAAGTACACACTTTACTTTTTGTTCTCTTTTTCTGTTGATTTTTTTTGTATGCTCTGCAAGTTGCAATATACTTTCTTTAAAATAATTACCTATTGATAAGCATATGTTTAATTACCAGGCATTTATGAAAGTGATGATATCAGTATTATTGTGTCTGAAATGGAAAAAGCAGTAAACTACTCCCAAAAGGTATGCTTTAAAAATACCATTTTAAATTTTCTTTAGAAAATAGCTCTACAATATTTGTTCAGTTGATGGAGTTCAGGCATTAGCTACGAAATCAAAATAATTTATAAGATAGTGCATGATTTAGGATAATATAAAATAATGTTTAAAGTAAAAATAGAGTTCTGCTCTGGAAAGCAACTATAAAACTGGCCTTGTGGTGTTCCATGTTTGTGTTTCAATGATTCCATATCAAATATGATGAGTTTATAAGTAAAAGGATGCTCTTTTTATCTGCCAATCCTGTAAACTCAGCCTGGGCTTTGAGAGTCAAGCTGGGTGGTTCTTGCACATCACCAGTAATAAAGATTCTGCAGCCAAATTATGCCCTTAATTATTTGTGAACAACCCAAATGGAAATGATAAATATAACTGTGGCCATAATTTGGCCTGCAGAATCTTTATTACTGGTGAAGATACACAAAATGGTCAGAACTCTGCTGTGTAGTCTAATCAAGTTGTAGTTCAGTCTAGTGGATAAGGCACTGGGATTGGGAATCAGGAGGCCTGGGTTTCCTTCCCCTCTCTGCCTTTGTCCTACTGTGTGATCCATGGGCCAGTCACTCCATCTCTCTACACCTCTGTTTCCACTCCCATCTTTGTCTGTCTTGAACGTGTAGATTGTAAACTCTTTGTGGCAGGGACTGACTCTTACTTTGTACAGCACCTAGCGGAATGGGACATCTAGGCACGGCTGTAATACAGGTAATAAAAAATTGATTCTTCGTACCCAGGTTGATTTTGCATAGCCATCAGTTTTACTTGTAAACTAAGGTAATATAATATGGAATCATTTATATACAACAAAAATGGACATTTGATTTGTTCTCAAATTACATTCAACGTAATGTCATGCATTTGATGTGCCGGTTTCTTTTGGAAATGGTTCTTCTGACTAATGCTAAAATTAGACACCTTGAGGTAAATGTTCAAAAATCTACCCCTCATCATCTGCCTCCCTTGTTGAAAATCTACCTCATCTTCTAAGGAAACATGTAACGTCTGTATGTAGGTTATTTGATTGTTTTTACTATGTTTTTTTCTGTAATGCTCTCTCCTTAAGAATAAAAGTGCTTGCTTAGAAAGGTCTGTGTGGCAACTTATAAATGTTCACACCCTCTGAGGAGAAAACAAAACGTAGATGCACGCCTGTTTAGGCAGTCAGGCTTGCCAAGGAACTCACACTGTTGGCAAGGAACTGTGCAGGCTGGAAAAAAAACAGTTAGGAGGGACAAAGACCTGGGTCTCCCCCCCCCCAAGAGATATGATGGCTGAGGAGCCAAGAAGCCTAGAGTAGGCTATACCATGGAGGGGGTTGCAGATGCAGTCATCCCAAGCTGTCACAGATGTAATAAAGTTACAGTTTAAAAGCTGAGTTTCTAATATATGGAAGACCCTGAGGAAAGTATATTGTATTCTGATATCTTTGTTGCTCAGGCAAATGCAGAGGGAAGGAGATTGCATTGACAAAAACTAGGTAGATATTCAGGAGAGTCTTATGATATATGTCTTATTTATTGCTTGTATCATTTTAAATTAACCACCTAGTGTTCACATAGCTAATCTCTGTAAAATATTTCGTTGTTGGCTTTGTCCTCTCTCTTCCACTCAATCCTGTTTGTTATACCAACTTGTCCGTGCCTCATTTTAAATCAGATTGTGTACTCTTCAGGACAGGAATTTTCTTTGTGTGTTTTGTGCAGTGCATAGCACAGTGGGGCTCCAATCCTGACTGGGACAGGTAGGTGTTGCTGTATTACAAATAAGGAATAGTAAGGTGACTGTTTAAAATGTATACTTAAATTGCCTGCAAAGGAACTGTTAAGCTGAGCACCAATCTGAATTTTCATTTCAGTGTGCCTTGCTGGTGGAATCCTTAAAGCAACGTTCAGGAACTCAGTTGGTTAATCAGTTTATCCCAGAAGAAGATTTAAAGATGCTCTTAAAAAAGGAGAGAACTAGAGCACAGAAATTGCTGCCTCCTAAACCTACAGCTCTCACTCTGGCTAGAATGGTTTGATTTCATTTATTACCCATATTTTAAAGATATACTGTATATACTCATTCATAAGCCAAATATTTTTAGTAAAAAAGGGAAGCACCAGAGAAGGGGGTCAGCTTATGAACGGGTATAGAGAGGGAGAAGTGGGACACAGCCCCTCCCCCTAACAGAAAGAGCAAGGAGAGGCAGCAGAGCCAGAAGGGAAGAGGCGGGGCCAGAGTCTCTCCACTTCTGGCCACACTGCTCTCCCCACAGCCTCTGAAGCAGCTGCAGCTCCAGGGTTGGCAGGCTGCAGCCTTGCCGCTCAGCCCCACCCCCCAGAGCAAGCTGTGGCCATGCCGCCCAGTCCAACCCGCTGGAACTTGCTGTGGTCGCACCGCCCGGTCTGGCCCACCGTAGCAGGTTGCGGCCGCACTGCCCAGCCTGCCGGAGCAGCTCCAGCCAGGCCAGACACATCCTCCCCAAATAAGGTGGGAAGAGATGGGATGGAGAGAGTGTGAGGGTCCCGGACTAGGGGTGGGGTCATGTGGGAGGTGGTCACAGGGGTTACTCCTCTGACCCCCAGCTTCTCCCCCAAAAAAATTTCCCCAGCAGTTGCTGTCCCGGTCCATCAGGGTAAGCCGCTGGCGTGCCGGGACATTTTGTTTACTTAGGTTTACCACCGTGCCTGCAGACGCTCGAGGTAAACAAACCATCTCGGCCTGCCAGCGGCTTATTCTGATGGCCCGGGAGCCAATGTTTGCTGACCCCTGAATTATAGGGTCGGCTTATGAACGGGTCATAAAAATTTTCCATTTTTACTTATCCATCTTGGGTGGTGGGGTGTTGGCTTATAAACAAACCATCTTATGATCGAGTATATACGGTAATCTGTTTTAGTGAGTGACAATACACAAGAGGTCAAATGCTGCCCTTTGGAAGAGAAAAGTGCTTAAGATGGAAATTTTACGGAATATCTTTTTGGTAAAATACCATAATAAAACTCAGCAATTATATAGCACTTAATGTTTATGTAGCACTCAACATAATCAGGAAGTAATCCTCTTAACAACCATGTGAGGTAGGCATAGTGATACCTGCTAGGTGGTACAAGAGACCAGGCTTGTAATGCAATCTCCTGGCCTAGGAAACTGCACCAAAGTATATACAAACATAGCAAGTACAGTTTTGCATTGCCTCTGTTCAAAAAAAAAAAAACATTTCTGAATAGCCAGTTTTGCCAGTCCCTTGAGTGGCAACTTATGAGAGATGCTGCAATATATTATCTCCATTTTATAAGTGAGACTGAAGCAGAGAAGTGGCTTTCCCAAGGCCACACAGTGAGTCAGTATCAGAACCATGATTAGAATTCAGGACTTTTTGCCTCCTGACCTTTTGCTGGAATAGTCTCAGTGGATAATCTCAACAATTGTTCCATGATAAATTATCCAAGACAGTATTTACCAAATATCCCATAAAAAACACATGACAAATGTATAATACAAGACATGATATGAAGCATTGTTGTATACTTAGAGATGTGAAAATCTTCACAGAATTCTCGGTAGAAGTCTAGTGATCCTTTAATGTTCCCTTTATCCGTAGTTAGGGTTTGTCAGCTAGAGGTGATCAGGTTTGTTATGCTGTTTGCTCCAGAACGTCCACTGTACATTCAGTGGTAAAGCAAAGGTCTGACCCTGCTGTTGAAGCCAACAGGATTTCAATGAGAAAATACAACATAGTGAATTAATTGGGGAGGGATGCTCCTGGAAGTTAGCCTGTGCTAAAACTCATCTGCAAGTTTGTCATTGGTACCAGAGTAAAAGGGAGATAGAAAATAGGCCCTAGTGTATTGAGTGTGAGAATTCTGTAACAAGATGCAGTCAAAAGGAAATGTTTAGAAGATTCACTCATTATCTGTGCTTTTAGAATATCAAAGACAATCATGAGGGGGAAAAGAATGCTGTCTTAAAAGCTCTGACATGGCGTCCAACTAGTGCCAAAGCAGAAATCCCACCACGTATGTATAGATAAAGTTCATTATTTTATATCGAAAGCCACTGGAATAGTTAGATTAGAACAAGTGTGTTTATCTTCGCAAACACTTTCTAGAACCTGATTATACACTTCTTAACCAGACAGCTATGACAATTAGGAAACAGGACAATTGTTTTCAAAGTAAAGCCATTTCAGTTTAGAAAATCAGAATTGATTTGGTTCTAAATTCATGTTCCATCATCTCTTGAAGTTTGAGCCAGTGAGGAGTAATATGTATTGTTACTTGCCTTCCCCAGTGATTATGGTGTTAATCTCTCAACCTCAGATTCATAAATCTGTTCATTTTACCTCTTTGTAAGTGTCTAAGCTTGTTGATTCCCACTTGTATATGGAGAACCTAAGTGAATTAATAACATTTGACCATTTTTATCTACATGTAAAATCTTTTAGGTATTTCGATCTGTGACCATATAAAATGATGACATGAATAATACAATGGAGTAACATTGCAAAAGCAGGCATGATTGTCCTATCTGAAACAATACAATATTTACTATTATATTGTAGCTCAGCCGATAAAAGAATGGACTCAGACTTCTGTTAAGAAGAAACATAAATCAAGAAAACAGTCACAGATCTCCCTCTCAGTATTTTATATTGACAAAGGAAAAAATGTGGGTAAGTGCTCTCAGCATCTGACAGCTAAATATTTGTCTTTTTACTTACAAAACTATTTAGATATTAATTCACTGAACACTAGCAAGCTTTTTACTCTGATTTTTACGCATAGAAGAAATGTATGGAAAATGGTTTGTCAAATGGTGAACAGTACAACCAGTGATTTATTTTATGCTTTCATTGATTTCCTGCATGATCTTGGCCAAATCACTTCTCTCTACGTCATTTCAGTATATGTACACTGAATGGAATGACATTTACCCACCTTTGTAAAGTTCTTTGAAATCATCTGCTCAAAGATATTATAAGTCAGTAGTATTATCGTTGTTGTATGAGCCCAGGTGGAAAAGTTAGGATCACAGTGCTCCACAGCAAATACAAGTTTAAAAGGGAAGTGACATTTTTTATATACAAAATGTTTTAGAGAATCTTAGGCACATATATTATGCCAACTACAGAAAAGATCCCATTGACTTAAGCATGGCCATGATTTCACCCAGAGTGTCTAATTTCACTTTTTTTCCTGCTCTTGCTAGGTGCAGTTTACAGAAAGTATCCAAAGAAAAAAAGTATGAGGAGGTCTGTTCCTGTTGCTACACTGCCAAAGGAAGAGGAAATATGTTCAAGCAAAGAGGTATTCAGTTATTTATTAATGTTACCACCATCTTTATTAGACCACTTAAGAGAAATGAACATTGAAAATGAGTATTTGTGACTTAGACAAATATAGTTTTGCATGTGGTTTTAATATTTGCTGTCATAGATCTAGTTAAGTTAACAGAGTGCTCTATTTTTTCTCTTAAAAGTGGTTGAACAAGTACAGTATAAAAAAGTTGAAGTTAGAGTTACCCAGAATTATGTTTGGTCCCAACTGTGTTCACCAGAAGAAAATGGTGGAGTCTTTGCACAAGAAAGTGTCAGCAAAATACTGTACCATCTTCCCCAGTGTGGAAATCAATGTAAGTTGATGCAGATATCATGAACCCTTGTATTTGAGGTGCGTATCATAATATGGTTTTGTATTCATTTAACACAGTTCCAGTTAGTCTCTAATTGTGCCAAACCAGTGTTAATAATCTAACCCATAGTGTAAGTTTATCTTTCCCGCAGTATACAAAAACAACAGGGTCTATCTGTTAACAAGAAACTGTATATTATTTTAAAATTATTGTGGGTAATATACAGTACACCTGTATGAATGTATGTATGCACTTAATATCCCTAGACTAGTTCTAGATTAAGATCTCTTGTGCCCCAGCAATTTGAAAGGAAAAAGACATAAAGGGCTAAATCTATCCGTTCTGACTTGAATAAATTTCCCACTGAAATCAGTAAGAGTTGTGTGTGAGTAGAAGCTGATGGATTTGGTTCAGGCTATAAACATTTCCATGTAATTAGTTAAAGTACAGATAATTCAACAATCTGAGGGAAACAGCAGTTTACCCTAAGGTATTGATCAATGGTCTGTCACCTAACTAAAGTGACACCATAAAAATACAAGAAATAAATGTATCCAGTCAAATTCTATCATATGCACCCTCGTTTGACTAGAACCAGGTTTTTCTAATGTGGTTAAACCTACAACCTACGCCAAAGGTGTAATATGGGAGCTCTCCTATATCACTGCCCTCAGCCACTATATCATGGGTGTTCTAGATGGTAACATTCATGTCCTTGAGCAGCCATATAGACTGACATGGCAGCATAGTACATGTCTGCTGAAATAAGACATTCTTCTACCAATGTGTAAATTGTTCTAGGGTATTGTGAAACACCTACAATTTCAGCCTAAGGAACTAGAAGACTATGTTGAACAAATGGAGAGGGTGTTACGTTGCTATATTCGAAGAATACAGTGGCTTCTCTCAGGTAGGTTTTACATTTGGAATAGGGATGAGGTTATAATCCATGATTGTGCAAGTGTAATCCAAGCATGATTAAAATATTTCCTCTTGCCTACTCCTTCTACTGGCATAAAATGTGGACAGAATAGTAAACATTAGGTCTGAATAAGGAGCTAGTGTATCTATTATTCCATGATTATTTGCTGAAGGAACCACTGTACAATTTGCTGAAGGAACCACTCCCTTGTCCTCTCCTTGCTGCAGAATTGTGCTCCAGAATCTAAACTTCGATTTTTTTAAATTAATGTTTATGGTAAAGTCCTCATGGTTGTAAAGAAAACCTTGAAAGATGAACTAAGGTATGTACACTGCAATGAAAAACACACAGTTGGCCCATGCCCTCTGCCTTGGGCTCGCGGGGCTCAGGCTGTAGGGCTGTTCCATTGCAGTGTAGGCTTTCTGGGCTCAGGATGGAACCTGAGCTTTGGGACCCTCCCACCTTGCAAGGTCCTCCAGCTCAAACCCAGAAGTCTACACTGCAGTGAAACAGCCCCACAGCCTGAGCCCCAGGAGCTTGAGTCAGCTGCCATGGGCCAGCTGCAAGTTTTTATTTACAGTGTAGACGTACCTTAAGTGCAAACTTGGCATGCAATATTCTCTTCCAGAGTCTGCGGAGAGCTTGAAACACTAGCTTTGAGTGGTGGGAACTGCCCCTGTTAATCTCAATAGGGTATTAACCCTTAAACCCAAAGATTTCAAGGCAATCCAAGTAACTGTGTGGAATTTAGAAGAGTCCATCTTTAAACAGAAAGCTTTTCTAAACCTTAATTGCAGCATAATTGGTACTCCGCTATAATCGGTTAAATATTAACACTAAATATTTCACTGCAGATCATTTTAATAAAAACATCTATTTAATGTGCTTATCCCACAAATCCAAATGGTTTGTCATGCCTCCTCAGTGCCAGATGTCTTTATTGCCCTTACATAGCTGCCAAAAGCTTCTGCTTTTCCACCTGACTTCTAGAATGCAGTTATCAGCTGCACACCCCGAAAAAAGTCAGTGTTGAAAATTGAAGATATGGGGATAGTGTTAAATACATTAAATTTACTGTCAAAAAATCACACAAGGACTGCTGTACTGCTTGTGGTATTGGCGTTTATTTTTAAAAACTCAAAAAAATTAAAAGAAGTTGCAGTGGAATTTCCAATCGGCCACCTCAGAGCGCAGCAGAATCCAAGGATCTTGCAGCTGAATTTAGACCCTGCTTGCTATGGAGTACATGGTGCCCTGCTCATACATTTTTTAGTGTTTGTGAAAAGTACCAGGTTAATATTCCTGGAAGCAGAACATGGCCACAGCAATGCAAGCTTCCCCACATCCACCACTGCTAATGTGCCTCAATCTTGACATGGAGGGCCCATTCTAAGGGTGAAAGAATGGTTCGGTATCCAAACTGATTAAGTCTTGGGCTTCATGTACAGCTATATCGCAGCACAGCTACACCCCTGTAGCACTTTAGTGAAGACGTTCCTCCACCTACAGGAGAGCTTCTCCTATCACGTAGTTAATCTACTTCCCCGAGAGGCAGTAGCTCTCCCACTGACATAGTGCTGTCTCATGGGGGGTTAGGTCAGTATAATTTAGGGCTATCAAGTGATTAAAAAAATTAATTGCGATTATTCGTGCTGTTAAACAATAATAGAATACCATTTATTTAAATATTTTGGGATGTTTTCTACATTTTCAAATATATTGATTTCAATTACAACACAGAATACAAAGTGTACAGTGCTCACTATATATTTTTATTACAAATATTTTCACTGAAAACAACAAAGAAATAGTGTTTTTCAGTTCACCTAATACAAGTACTGTAGTGCAGTCTCTTTATAATGAAAGTTGAACTTACAAATGTAGAATTATGTACCAAAAATAACTGCATTCAAAAATAGAACAATGTAAAACTTTAGAGCCTGCAAGTCCACTCAGTCCTACTTCAGCCAATCACTCCAACAAACAAGTTTGTTTACATTTGCAGCAGATAATGCTCCCCGCTTCTTGTTTTCAATGTCACCTGAATGTCAGAACAGGCGCTTGCATCACGCTGTTGTAGCCGGCGTCACAAGATATTTACGTGCCAGATGTGCTAAAGATTCATATGTCCCTTCATGCTTCAACCACCATTCCAGAGGACATGCGTCCATGCTGATGACAGGTTCTGCTCGATTATCATCCAAAGCAGTGCGGACCGACATGTTCATTTTCATCATCTGAGTCAGATGCCACCAGCACAAGTTTGATTTTCTTTTTTGGTGGTTCGGGTTCTGTAGTTTCTTCCGCATCAGAGTGTTGCTCTTTTAAGACTTCTGAAAGCATGCTCTGTACCTCGTCCCTCTCAAATTTCGGATGGCACTTCAGATACTTAAACCTGGGGTCAAGTGCTGTAGCTATTTTTAGAAATCTCACATTGGTATTTTCTTTGCGTTTTGTCAAATCTGCTGTGAAAGTGTTCTTAAAAGAAACGTGCTGGGTCATCATCCAAGACTGCTATAACATGAAATATGTGGCAGAACGTGGGTAAAACAGAAAAGGAGACATGCATTTCTCCCCCAAAGAGTTCAGTCACAAATGTAATTAACACATTATTTTTTTAACAAGCGTCATCAGCATGGAAGCATGTCCTCTGGAATGGTGGCCGAAGCATGAAGGGGCATACGAATGTTTAGCATATCTGGCACGTAAAGACCTTGCAATGCCTGCTACAAAACTGCCATGCAAACGCCTGTTCTCACTTTCAGGTGACATTGTAAATAAGAAGGAGGCACCAGTATCTCCAATAAATGTAAACAAACTTGTTTGTCTTAGTGATTGGCAGAACAAGTAGGACTGAGTGGACTTGTAGGTTCTAAAGTTTTACACTGTTTTGTTTTTGAGTGCAGTTATGTAACAATCAAAAAAATCTACATTTGTAAGTTGCACTTTCCCAATAAAGAGATCGCACTACAGTACTTGTATGAGGTGAATTGAAAAATACTATTTCTTTTGATTATCATTTTTACAGTGAAAATATTTGTAATAAAAAATAATATAAAGTGAGCACTGTACACTTTGTATTCTATGTTGTAATAGAAATCAATATATTTGAAAATGTAGAAAAATATCCAAAATATTTAATAAATTTCAATTGGTATTCTATTGTTTAACAGTGCAATTAATCGTGATTAATTTTTTCGAGTTAACTGCGATTAATTGACAGCTCTAGTATAACTACATTGCTTTTGCATGTGGACAAAGTTATACTGATATAGGTATGTAATGTAGACCTGGCCTTTGACCTGTACAGCATTTTCAAAAGACAAGCCTGGGTGCTTACATTCACAACTTTGCTAGACACTAAAAAACCTGGTCTTAAAGACACTGGATGTATGGGCTTATTACAACAATCTGTAACCCACTAACCCCCCTTTTTTTGTCCAATGACAGAAGAGGTGTCAATGGGCCACTTCACCTTGAATAGTCCCTTAGAAGCTGTGTTAAGTATGTATGCTAAACAATCTGTTCCACCTTGTATGTAGCTGTGACACTCTGAGAGATGTCTACACTGCAATTAGAAACCTGCGGCTGGCCCGTGCCAGCTGACTTGGGCATGCGGGCTCAGGCTAAGGGCTGTTTAACTGAGGTATAATGTTCTGTCTCAGGCTGCAGCCCAAGCTCTGGGATCCTCCAATCTTGCAGTGTTCCAGAGCCCAGGCTTCAGCCTGACTGTCTACACTGCAATTAAACAGCCCCTAAACCTGAGCCCCCCAAGCCAGAGTCAGCTGGCATGGGTCAGCTGCAGATTTTTAATTGCAGTGTAGATATACCATAAATGCCTTTCCCAGACCTGAATAAGAACTCTGTGTAGCTCAAAAGTTTGTCTTTTACCAACAGAAGTTGGTCCAATAAAAGATGTACCTTATCCACCTTCTCTTTCTAATATCCTGGGCCCAACACAACTACAACAATGCTGCAAACAATGGAAAATTGAACTGATAATCTCAGTTGAAATGGTATATTTATAAAATGAGTCTATGAACTGATATTATGCTCTAAATCTCATGTTCTGGACTAGGAAGCCGGCGATTATTTGGCACCATTTTGGAGACAAAAGTATGCATCTTGATTGATACATCTGGTTCCATGGACCCTTATTTGCAACAGGTCACAAAAGAGCTTACCTCCCTCATCTGGGAGCAGCTAAGAAAGAATAATGCTAGGTATGTGTGAAAAGCTGATGACTGAAAGCTGTACAGTACTAAATAGCTAATTAAATGGTATTGAAACACAATAGGAGCAGTTATTAGGAACTAGTACAGAATACATGTTTATTTTTTAAACCAGTAAGTATCAATTAAATCTTACATCTTTTCAAAGGATGTAAAGCAATACATCCTTGATTATTTGAATCTCATTTATCTGAAATGACCTCTTATCCAAAATAGTTTTGTCCCCCAGCATCTGTTGTTTACAAAGATAACACTGCTCTACAGCCAAAATGCTTCTGAAATAAATGTAGTCAAACTTTACTAATTCTGGGTCACTGAGAACAAAAATTATGCTTAAAATTGTTGATTGGCTCTAGTTTTCAAGATATGCTATTGGGTCAGTATATACGACCCTTGACTTGGGAATGGCGGAGGATAAGTGAGTTATAAAGGGAAGGGATCTCAATTTAAACCAGAAATGACTAAAATACATATTTGACTGGATCTATGAATAAATCTATGACTGGGTTTGGACAGTGCTTGCTTTTTAGGCAAAACAATGAATGATGCAATCTGAAGCTGGTCATGGATGATGCAATCGTAATGAAGCTTACATTACTCTGCTGAACAAATTGCCCTATATCAGCTCTAGAAATCATACAGTGTCGTGCTCCCTTATTTGTCAGTGTTTGATTTTGCAAAGGGACACATTTCTGTTTAGCCAAAGTGAGCAGAGATGCCTCGTACTTGTGTGAACAGTGCAGATAACTTCTGCTATATTTGTGGTGAAGTGACTTTTGCATCACAAAAGCGCAGTATAACCACTATGGTTAAGAAAGCCTATCACCTTTATTTTGGCTGCAAAATTGGAGATCAGGACAAGAGGTGGGCCCCACACATATGCTGCAACACTTGTGCAACAAATCTTTGCCAGTGGTTGGACAGGAAAAGGAAATCCTATGCCTTTTGCAGTGCCAATGATTTGGAGAGAGCCAACAAATCATACCAGCAATTGTTACTTCTGCATGGTGCCTCCAGTTGGGAAAGGTGTGTCAAAGAAGAAAAAGTGGACTGTGCATTATCCAAACATTCCATCAGCTATACGCCCAGTACCCCACGGAGAAGGACTGCCGGTTCCTGATGCACCAGAATCATTCTCACTTGAGTCAGACGAGGAAGAGGAAGAGGATGAAACTTCTGGTCCTGAACCATCAGTGTCACAGGACCCACATTTTCTCCCGTCCTCCTCCTCTGAACCACATCTTAGAACACAAGGTGAACTAAATGACCTTGTCAGGGATTTGGAACTACCCAAGAGTAAGGCAGAGCTGTTGGGCTCCAGACTACAGTAGTGGAATCTCCTGGCAGGTGATGTTAGGGTTTCCATGTTCCGTGACTGTCAAAAGGATCTTGTCCCATTCTTCTTCATGGAAGGTGATCTTGTAGCCTGCAACAACATCGATGGTGTGATGGCAGCCCTCAACATCGTTCACGATCCAGATGAGTGGAGACTGTTCATTGATTCAACGAAGACGAGTCTTAAAGCTGGTTTACTGCATAATGGCAATGTTTTGCCATCAATTCCAGTTGGTCATGCAGTCCATATGAAGGAAACCTATGACAACATGAAACAACTTTTGAGGTGCATAAACTATGACCAACATCAGTGGCAGCTTTGTGGCGATTTGAAGGTTGTTGCTCTCTTGCTTGGTCTGCAGACTGGATACACAAAGTCCTGCTGTTTTCTCTGTGAATAGGATAGTCGTGCAAGAGATTCACACTACATCAAGAAAGATTGGCCACTCCGACAGTTATTGGAGCCTGGGAGGAAAAGTGTTCAGCATCCACCACTCGTTGAATCAAGGAAGATTTTGTTACCACCCTTACAAATCAAGCTGGGTCTGATGAAGAACTTTGTCAAGGCCATTGACAAAACACAAGCAGCTTTCAAGTACCTCCGTGGAAAATTTCAAAGGTTAAGTGAAGCTAAGATAAAGGAAGGTGTCTTTGTTGGGCCTCAGATTCGTGAACTTCTTCGAGATGATGCATTTGACCATGCACTGCGTGGCAAGGAAAAGACAGCATGGAAAGCCTTCCAGTTAGTGGCAATAAATTTTCTCGGAAACCACAAGGCGGACAACTACAAGTTGTTGGTGGAAAACCTCCTCAAGGCATACAAAAGCCTTGGTTGCAACATGTCACTAAAGATACATTTTTTGCACTCTCATCTAGATTTTTTTCCACCGAACTGCGGAGCAGTGAGCGACGAGCACGGCGAGCGATTTCACCAGGACATTGCAACAATGGAGAAACGCTATCAGGACAAATGGAGCCCATCAATGCTTGCAGACTGTTGCTGGACAGTGACAAGAGATGCTCCATTTAATGAATACAAGAGACAAGCCAAGAAGCACCGAGTAGACACTGAATAGGACTAAACTATTTACATAATAGTTTTTTGCCTTTTGTTTCATAATAAATTTTATTTATATAACCCTTTTGCTGACTTTTAAAGTGTTTACATAAACAGGAAAGGTGAAATATTATCATATAAAGGAACCATAAACACATGAAAAGACCTAGGTTTACAATTTATTATTAAAACTCTACTATCTACACAATATACATAGACATAAAATGTAAAAACTTAAATATCTTAGAAACAGTGGCCAATCAGTTGTTTTAATTGTCATATTTGAATTCAGCACATCAAAATACATAATAAATAGCACATTTTATCTCTGAAGCAGACGACTTCTCAAAAATTGTAGACCAGTGTAATTTGATCAAAAACCTTGATTAGCCAAACTTTTTTAAAAAATTACCCATTCAGTTAATAGAGGCTGAACAGGTCTCAGTATACAGAACATATATGGGCATTGCTTTTTAAAATAGTGCTAGCATGAGAGGGAGCCTGTGCCTCAGAATAGACTTGGACAGTCCAGTTAGTTTGCAATCTTTCAGATGGCACCATTTGAATAAGTATTGTGAGCTGTTCTCTGATAGAAGGAAAAAACACAACTCAGGACTCAGAAGAGAGAGAGAGAAGGGAGTACCCGCCAGGAAACTCAGTGGAAAGCATGCGCATGGGAAGTCCAACTCAATAAAGTGCAGTCCAGATGCTAGCTATCATCAGCCGGGAAACAGTGAAAAGCTGTAGGCCAGCAAGATGGCAGCCATTGGGGACTGAAAGTAACAGTAAAGTATAAGAACCACTCAGGTGGAATGAACTTCCCATTTATTATTATTTATTTATATTACAGTAGCAGCTAGTGGGCCCCAAGTGAGTTCAGGGCCCCACTGCGCAAGGTACTTTGCAAACACACTGTAAGAGATGATACCTGCACTAATATGCTGACAATCTAAATAGATTCTGAGAAAGGAAATACTGTAACATATAGTTTGCATAGATACTTTTTGTAGGTGAGGAGAACTAAGGGATAAAGAGATTAAGTAATTTACCCATGGTCACATAGTGAGTCCATGGCAGATATAGGAACTGAACTCAGGTCTCCTCAGTCCTAATCCTGTACCTTGCCCACAAGAGTATTATTCCTCCCAGACTTAACCTAAATATAGAAAATAGAACACATAGGTGCTGACATTTGACACTAAAATATAATTGTGTATTAGGATGCTGATATTGGCATTGTCAATAACAGAATTACATCTTTCTTGCCAGGTTTAACCTGCTGAAATTTGCAGAAGATATAGACACTTGGCAGGAGTTTCTTGTAGAGGCTACAGATGAAACCTGTCATGATGCTGTACAATGGGTGTCAAAATTCCAAGCTCATGGCAATACATGTGTCCTTAAGGCTTTGCAGGTTAGTTAACTGTATATCATACTGTGGCAAAATAATGTGTATTATGATAATAAAAACATTGCTCTACATAACTGACATTAACGCTGGAAAATAATTTGGTTAAGTGCTAATTTAGCACAAAACACTTGAAAAATGTGTAATATATTGAACAGATCTGGGATCAAGCCACAATTGGATCCAGTCCTTATCCCAAAATTCAGAGATGTTTGGAACCATCATTAGTATTGGAGTCAGTAAAAACCTAAAATGTTTCATTCTTTTAGATTAATGCAGCTGTCCACTCACCCTCTGCACATTCAACCAAAGTTTAGAAAAAAGAGAGAACATGCCCGTAACTAGATCTTCAAGATGAGAGCCCTTGTAACGCCACTTGTTTGGGATATTACATGTGCTTGGGGACAAGTTGGAGCCCCCTAGGTCATTGAGGCCATGTGCATGCTCCTTTGTGGATCCAGACTGACACACCTGACAATATATAAAGTGCCGTATCCACTCCGCTTCCTTTTTCCACATAATCAAATCTTCACCTAAAGGCTTCAAAGAAGTGGAAAAAGTAGATGAGAAGTGTGAATCTATATGGGCAATCACTTGAAGTACAGTAACTAATAGGTATCCCTTCTTTCTCTTGTGAGAATTGCCAGAATACTATGGAAGATTAACTCTTAAGAGGTGAATATGTAGAGGGCTAATTAGAGATCCTACAATCCCTAATTTGGAATCAGTTCTAGAAAACAGGTCAAGAGAGTATTGCTGGCTAAATGTAAATCTAACTCCAGATAGCCTTACAAAACTCCCAGTTGGAGGCAATTCTTAGGTAAAGGCTGCACTGGATCTAGTGGAATGTGATCTCAGTCTCATCGTCCCAGTACAAGTTTTCTTAGTGTACACAAATCTTTAGGTAGTGAAATACCTGCCAAGTCATAATACTCTGATTTTCAGAGGTTGAGTCCCTACAAGTTCAACTGAAGTCAATGAAGTCTTACCTGCCCAGTGCAAGTCAGCAGCTTTCAAAATCAGGACCAACTAGTCTGCCTACCTAGTCTAATTCACTGGGACAGTCTCGGAAGATTATCTTTCCCTGGGTTTATTGTTTTATGAACATTCTCTCAATTTAGAAAAAAGATGTATCCTTTCTAAACAGTAATTAAGATCCTTTTCATATTCAATATAGTCATTTTCTATTCTGTGCATCTTGATATGATTTGTGTGTAGTTACCAAAGTAAATAGGATTTAGAAAACATTACAATAAAGTGAAAATGCTGTTTAAATGGTACCCCAATGTTTAAATTCATTTTCTGCTTTTTCAGAAAGCTTTCTGTTTTCAAGATCTAGAGGCACTGTATGTTCTGACCGATGGAAAGCCAGATACCAGCTGCAGTCTCATTCTAAAAGAAGTTGAAAAGATTAGAAAGAAACAAACTATTAAAATCCACACCATTTCTTTTAACTGTTCAGACAGGTATATATTACTTTACAGAAGAGTATGAAATTCGTTAAAATACTAGTTTACGTATTGTCATTGTAATGCTCCCAACGGTAACACAAAAGCATGAGTACCAACATCAGGGTAGACTGTTAAAAACCAGGGAACAAACTCCTAATTGGTTGAGTTCTAAACTTAGATTTCATCAGCCAACTGCAAATTCCTCAGGCACTTTAACAGTCTTAAATGGAGTCACAGACAGACACTCCTTGCAGACTCAGGTCTGTCTTGCCACATAGGTGAGCATAGCTCTGTGGTAGCTGGCCTTTTACACTAAGCACAGTAATATTCAGGTTACTCCTGATCCCAGAGGAATAGTCACCACGGGTCAATTGTGCTTTAGGTCTGACACCCACAGTGCTTGTAACTAATCCTATAGTAAACTATATGAAGATTTATTAGATAGGAAAAGGAAATTGGAGAGCTATTTATAAGCAAGCAAGCAGACACACAAATGAGTTAGTCTTAGGTTTCAAAAAGTAATAAAGACTTCTATAATCAGCAAGCTCTATTTGTCCTTTAGGGCTAACCTAGGCTAAACAGCTAAGGATCTCTTGCTTATGCCTAGAAACACCTTGCACCCCCAGAGTCCAAGCATCATACAGATACCTAGTTCCTTTTGTTTGAATTTTTATCCCCCTCCTGCCGTGTGCTCTGATCTGCCAACTCAGCTAATGGGAGTAGAGCAGAACAGTAGTAAGTCTGTAGATGCTACCTATGCTGATGGGAGGGATTCTCTCATCAGTGTAGGTAATACACCTTCCCAAGAGGCGGTAGCTAGGTCAATGGAAGAATTTTTCTATTGACGTAGTGCTGTCTACTCTGATGGTTAGGTCGGTTTAACTATGCACTTAGATGTGTGGATTTTTCACATTCCTGAGCAACATAGTTAAGCCGACTTAATTTTCTAGTGTAGACCAGACTATAATTAGTGCGTAATGATTCACCGTCATAGAGGCTCACAATGGAGTCTAATATATTACATTACAATATGGAACACATATTAACAAGCAAGATTAATGGATGCAGCAATTCAAGCATTCAATAAAGTCCAAATACTAAACTCTCTTATAATTCTAATAACCTATTTTATCAATATTAACCCACAAGTGAGGCAGATAGATTCCAGTTATGTATCTGTTAGTGTCCAGTTGAGACATGGATACCGTAGCATTAGCTTGTGCCTGGCCTGCCAGCATCACAGCCATGTTTTGCATTCCTTGTTTTCCTGAAACTCTGGATATATGGAACACTGTGTTGTGGTGACTTAACACATACTTTGATTTACAGATTCAGATAATAGGTTAAGGCAGCAATTATGGCTGTTTAAAAACAAACCTTGTGTTGTAACTGAGCAAGTCTCTTAAAGTGTAACATATACTACTAATAAAGGACACAAATGTCATATTTAATATCACTTTTCTGACCCTAACTTGCACTGAAATTGAATCTGTGTCTTCCTTTTTGGTGTAGCTGTAGACTTCAGGGGCTAGCTCCTCAATTTGTGTAAATTGTCATAGCTCCATTGACTTCAATAGAGTTTTGACAATTGACAGTGGAGAATCTGGCCCTAGAGATAGATCTCTATTACTTTATTGCCACTGTAAGTCATTTAAGTTACTTATTGTACCCATGATTTTTTTCTCCAGTATGTAAATCCACATTTCTGCCTAGAAGTCTGGGTTCCAGTGCTTATTGCTATGCTGTCCCTATAACTGTTGGTTAAAAGTAACCAGCCTTTGGAGTTTATGATCACTAAGTATTATTATATAATTTATATATCCCCCATAGCTGGAAAAGACTCTAGAAATGATCTAGATATTTGTAAGCTTACTCCCCAAACTGCATGCTTAGAAATACAAGAGTCCCTGACAGAAAGGCTCTATTAATGCTCAGGAGCAATCATTACTGGTAATTTACTGCTTTATTGTCAACAGAAGAGCTAATGAATTTCTGAAGAAGCTGGCCTCTCAAACAGGAGGACGCTACCATCGCTGCATTGGAGATATGGATGGACAGTTAGCAGCACACAGAATGTTGACAGAAGGATTTGATGATGATGATGTATGTTCAATAGTTGTTTGGATTGTGTTTCTTTATGGAATGTATATTTTTCTCCATATCTAAAGTACGCTTTTAAAAAAATAAAATATAAGACTCCTGAGGTATCTTGCACTGAGATGTTTAGGATCCAAACAACAAAATTTAATGTCTGGCTATACCTATTGCCCAGCCACACTGAAGAGGTGAATGAAGCCATGGAAGGAGTGTAAGATGCAGAAGAATTTGGAAATGAGAGCAAACCAAAACCCTGGATCCTGAGTTGTATCAAAGTTCGGCTGTCCTCCTCACTACCACCTATTTATGTTTTATCCATCTATTATGTCTTGGTTTTAGATTATAAAATATTTGGGACAGGGACTGTCATTTACTATGTTTTTACTGTGCTTAGTATACTGGGGCTTCAACCTGACTGAGGCCTCCAGGCAGTATTGCAATAGAAATGTTTAATAAAAATAAAGACCAGATCCATCTCAAGTAGAATTTGGAGTTAAACGGTCTGTTTTATCTCTTCATAAATAGAAGATCTTGTCTGGGCCTGGTGAGTGTGAAGTTCAGAAGTTTGGGTTCAATTATTTACATTTGTTTGCTGCCCTAAGATTTGTAAGTAATTGCTGTAGATTATAGCAACCACATTTTAATTTTATATTTTAGGATCCAGTTTTTCCTTTCTTCGAAGGAGATGATTTAAAGAAACTTGCTCAAGAAGTAGCAAAAGCCAGAAGCTTTTTAATTCAGGCAAAATCTTTTAGGTGAGTATCTATCCAGGATCTTTCAATAAATACTGCTTTTCTTTCATAGAGGGAGCCAAGGAGGAAGTTACATGGTTAAAGAATATCTGGCTACCAATTTCTGCTTCTTACAAAAGAATCATTTTATCTCCCCTATATTTGTTTCTTGTGCTCATGGCATTATTTTTACGTGTGAGGAAGGGACATCCATGCAGACTGCCTCCTCTAGAGTTTCTGTTCTTATACCACAACCAATCACCAGTATCTGAGCATCTTCTAGACGTGCACTGAGCTACATGACTAATATCTCTGTCTCTTGTGGGTGTGTCTCTCTCTCCCTTTTCCTAAGTGAAAAATTCTGTGAGGTTGATCTTTTTGTTCAGCTCTCCCCTCTTCCCTACCAGAACAAGGTAGTGCTTGGTTCCTATCTTCTTCAAAGAGAAAAGTGACTCTATCTGATGTGAGCTTCCTCCTCCCTTTCACTCTCCGTCAGCCTGATTTCAGAATCTGAAGCATCAGTCCTACTCTTTCTCTGCCAACACCAGTACCTGCTCCCTCGGTCTCATCCTCTTGTGACTTCTGTGACCCTCTACCATCTTCTGCATAGTATCTCTTTCTACTTGCAACATTTCTTTCAGCATCTCCTGTGGCTGCTCCACGTTCTTTGCTTCCACATTCTGTCAGGGTTCCACAGGGTTCAGTGCTGGCCCCTCATCACTTCTCTCTGGGTGCTTTAGTTCAAGGCAGCCTAATCTATCCTCATGGTTTAAGTTATCATCACTATACCAGTGACTCCCAGACAATTTCTCTCTCCTCCCCGTCCTCTTCCCCTTCTGTATTTCCTGCCACCATTAGAAGCTCTTATCACAGAAAGATATGGCACATAGGGAGAAGGGCATTGCTCAGACATAAATGATTTAAAAAATTAAACCTAACAAACTTGCATAATTTTACAAACAACCTTCTAGTGCTCTGAAAAATATCATCTGTTCTTGTACCCAACAAGTCCACAACAAATCAATTTCAACAAGTACAACTGAACGACAATTGATCCTTATGTTCCTACAATGTCATAGTGATGTCACCCAGGGCCAGTGCTTAAATTGTGCGAGGGCTTATCAGGGCTGAGCCCTGGCACCTCTAGGTTGGCAATTCATAGCCCTGGTACCTCTGGGCTTGCTGCATAAAGTTATGTAAAAAAAAAAATTGTTTGAAGCCCAGCACCTCTTTCATTACAAATTAAGCAATGGCGAGAGCTAATTGGAGAGACATAGTAATAACTATATAACTAGATACCTTCTTTTAGGAAAAAATGCTGTGATCATTTTACATTCCTTATTTTTCCTTTTAAATAGGTTGCTATTAGAAAAATGGAATTTGGACCAAAAGGACAATTCTTTTTTAAAAAAAAATCCTCAGGTAACCAGTCAGTACAAAACAAGTCATTGATTGTATATTTTAGGAGGGTGTTATTTCAAATTAGAATCCCGTATTTCCCAACTTTGGAGAGAGTCATTGCTTGATGTAAATAGCTGTTCATGCCAGCTGTTTTAGGGTTTAGCTCAGTTAGCTTAGCAGCAGCAGCACCTAACAAATACATGCACAAGGAAGTTCACAGGTTGTCATGTGTTTTGGGAGGATGAAAAGTGCTATACAGACGTGTGTTTTATTATTAAGGGCTCCATGCTTCAGAAAGAATTAATAGCAAAGCTCTTTTGGAGGCATAGTGCCCAATATTATGTGTTTTTGCTGGAATAAAAATTTACAAGCGATTCTAGTCCATGTCTGTTGGGAACATGTGACTATCAGGTTATAAAAACTTTGAATAGTAAAGTACAGTGTACATGGGTATCATCAGCATCCAGGGATAGCAGGGTTCAGACGAATGGATTCCAAGATAAAAATGAGAGCACTGTTTACCAAAATTTTAAACTTTTTAAAGATGCAGTGTTCAAGCATGTACTACATTAGCTGCTTCAATGCAGCTCTTCCCTGCTTCATTTAATACACTATTTTAATAGGCATTCATTGAGTAAGGAAGCCCTTTTTCACTTGATGTGACTTCAGTGGGACTACTCATATGTTAAAAGTTATGTACTATCTCTGTACTTAATTTGTGCATATGTTTAGGTGCTTTGCTAAGTCAGGGCTTTGACAGAGGTGAAGACTTTCTGCCAGTTGAAGCCTGCAGCCTGGACAGTAAATCAGGCCCAGAATGCACATACAGTTCAACCTTTGTAAGCATGGGGAAATAATAAGTTTGGATAATAAGGG
The DNA here is from genome assembly GCF_013100865.1 of Trachemys scripta elegans. Taxonomy (NCBI): domain Eukaryota; kingdom Metazoa; phylum Chordata; order Testudines; family Emydidae; genus Trachemys; species Trachemys scripta. Next base: position 16,009,238 of record NC_048307.1, on the reverse strand, counting down.
TTTTGAAAAATTAAGCAAATTTGCAATGTAGTTAATAGATAAAACGGGGATACAACGGTTTCTTCTAACTGTATTATTGTAATAAGAATTGCTTCAACTAATTTGCATTGTATGTTGAGCCTCTTATTGGGTGGTTTTTTTTTTTTTTACAGTTATTTTAACAGACTCCAGATATGATCCTTGATGGGTAAAAGAGATGGACTATCATCCTAAAAAGAAAATTATTCCCAATGTCTTTATATAGTGATGTCAAGAAACAACTGTTTACACAGAAAAAAAATAAAGCCTAAAGTTGAAGAGAATGCATTTGCCAAAAAGATTTTGCAAATAACCATTTTCACTTCTTGCTCTAAATTTTCTCTTTGCTGCCATCACAAGTAGGAAGGAAAGATGATTCTAAAAATCAGCAGACCCACAAGCAAGCAATACTCTTTCATGCTGATAAAGTCCAGCTGAATTCACTATGGGTCCAATTCAACTGTCAACTACAATCAAGGGAGAGACTATCACTGACATGAGTGGTAGTTTGTTCAGAATTCTTTGGTAACAGTTCCAGAGAGACTGAACATGTGTTCACAGGAGTCTTGTGAGAAAATGCAATTCCAACTAACTGCACGGTTGTGAGAGATGCAGAATTTTCCAGCAATTGCATAAAATATGCACTTCTAGCTAGCAAACCCAGGCACCAAGGACGGAATCCTGGCCTCACTGAAGTCAATGGGAGTTTTGCCATTGCCTTTGGGGCCAAGATTTCATCCCAAAAATTTAACAGATGTAATAAGTAAAAATGGGCCAGAAATGTAAAGTCCAGATAGTGAGCTGAGATTTCCCAAAGTCCAGATGTCTATAGATCCCAGTGTTTTGTTTGGGCCCACCTCAAATACTAACTGTAAATGTATACATCTGGGAAAAATGAATGTGGGACATACTTACAAGACGAAGGACTCTATCCTTGAAAGCAGTGACTGCTCTTTGATTTGGGGGTTCGGGTGGTTAATCAGCTGATCATGAGCGCTCAGTGACAGTGTGATTCTGTGGCCAAAAGAGCTAGTTTGATCCTGGGATGCATGAACAGGGGATTTCCAGTAGGAGTAAAGAGGTTATTTTACCTCTGTATTGGGCACTGGTGTGACCACTGCTGGAATACTGTATCCAGTTCTGGTTTCCACAGTTCAAGAAGGATGTTGATAAATTGGAGAGGATTCAGAGAAGAGCTACAAGAATTAGTAAAAAAAAAATTAGAAGATATGCCTTATAGTGATAGACTCAAGGAGCTCAGTCTATTTAGCTTAACAAAGAGAAGGTAAGGGGTGACTTGATTACAGTCTATTAATACCTACATGGGGAACAAGTATTTAATAATGGACTCAAAGATATACTATAATCCAATAGCTGGAAGTTGAAGCTAGACAAATTCAGACTGGAAATAAGATGTATATTTTTTTACGGTGAGAGTAATCATTGGAACAAGGGTAATGGTGGATTCTCCATCATTAACAAGATTGAATGTTTTTCTAAAGGATCTGCTCTAGGAATTATTTTGGGGAAGTTCTATGGCCTCTGTTTTCTGGCTTTTGCATCTATGAACTTCACTTTTATGCTAGCAAAGGACTGGAAAGGAGCCAAATTTTTTGACCAGTGCCCACTGAAATAAATTAGGGGGGTTACCTGTAACATGTGTTGTACTCTTACCTCTCCTCACCCTTTATTCCTCTTTCCAAGAGAACTAATGGTAGATCTTATAATACACAGAAAAATAAACAGAAAACTCTCTCCCACTGTCCAAGTGGTGAAAAACTTCAGTTTGATTCCTCTTTTGCAATAAAACAAAAAGTGTTTAATATTTTTATTCTGAGTTTTATATTAATGCTCACATAACAGGTACTGTAATTTTAATCTGGTTAAGTTTTTGCAATAGACAAAACCAAGCAACTCTTCCCATTGATAGTATGAAAATAATTGGTCCATGTGTGTTTGAAATAATCAGAATCCTATGTATGCTTTTTCTTACATTGCCATGTAGTCTGACATAGAATCAGTCACTGCCCCACAATCACTGTTTTCCAGATTCTAAGCTTCCTTTAAAATTCATTTAGTTATACAGAGCCTTACAAACATGACCCAAGACTAGTACAGTACAGTTTTGTCTTCCTGAGTCTGCAGGCAGTCTGAAACAACAACTCTGAGAAGCGTGAATTTGTTTCTGTTCAGCTCAGTGGAGTCTGAACTCTGATACCTGATCACAGGTGACAGCACTGACGTTTATTTCATGGCTTATTATTTTATTATAAACCTACCCAGGAGCTTTGAAGTATGAGTTGTCCCCTGTGCAACTGGGGAAAGTTCTAGCTTCTCTTTGATGCAAATGCACTTACTGCATTTTCAACACAAAATTCTGTGACTGGCCACTCAACCTCATCCCTGATTGTAGGGGCCTGAAAACTACTGTGACAATGCTGGGCAGTTCCTTCATTTTCAGAGTGCTGCTATTGGTCATCTCTGACTCCCCAACTGTTAGATGACAGAGCATAAAAAAGGAGGGGTATCTTTGGGCATCATTTCTTGTGATTTCACTCATGCTATATGTATATAATTTCTAAAGAATTTTGGGATGAGAGGTGCTATATAACAAATGTATATTGTTGTTATGAATGATTAGGACTAGCTCTGTTAAAATGACAGACTATTTAAATGTTAGATATGACAATTGAAAAAGTGGAAATATTGATTTTTATAGTAATAAACAGTGAACTGGAAAGACCACAGTGGGGAGTGGGTTTTTATTGGTTATGTTTTTCTTGGGAGTCAAGGAGTGGCTGGCTTTTAAAGAGAAAAAAGTCTGACAGTTGCCAAAAAGAGGATGTCATTCCTTCTTCACTGGTTTTAAAACAATGGCATTTAAATTATGGGCTAGATTTTGACACCCTTACTAAGGGAGAGTGGAAATTTCCTTAGCAAATGGTCCCATTGAAATCAGTAGGGCTCAAATCTCAAAGTAAGATATTAGGCAGTATGAATAAGGGTGTTTGAATCTGGATCTATATGATGTTGCAAATCCAGACTTCAGCATGTTCTGTGTTAGATGGTGACTGACTCTCTTATTTAAAGATTTAGAAGCATTTTCTCTCCCTTTTAAATGTTTTCTGTGTCATTTTTCAGCAAGACATTTCTTGCATGTTGGTTTTTGTAAGTTTGACTGATTCAAAATGTCCTTTGAGTGACAGCTCTGTCTGTACAGAGTAATCTTTACATTTTTCTGTAAAATTATGGTTATTAATGGTTTACTACATTAAAGCTACTTGTAACTTGGTTCAGTACCCCTTTGTATGGACACCAATACTAAAGATTGCTACTTGGAACATCAGACTATGATAGACAAAGACGATACCTCTTGATTTGAAAGAAGAACAGCTCTCCTTTCAAAAGAGCTAGCCCAGTATGACATTGACATTGCAGCACTCAGTGAAACTAGATTGGCAGACAAGGGCATTATTACAGAATTGGCTGGGAGTTTGGAAGGGGAAAGACCCACACAAAGATAGACTCCATGGAGTGGGAATTGCCATCAAAACCAAACTCTTGCAATGTCTTGAAGACTTCCCAATAGGCACCAACGAAAGACTCAAGAAACTCCAGTTACCGCTAAATAAGTCATGATTTGCTACCATCATCAGTGCATATGTGCCCACCTTCACAAGCCCTGACGATGCTAAGGAATGGTTCTATTCCAGAGGTGGGCAAACTACAGCCCATGGGACCGTCCTGCCCGGCCCCTGAGCTCCTGGCCCGGGAGGCTAGCCCATGGCCCCTCCCCTGTTGTTCTCCCCTCCCCTGCAGCCTCAGCTCGCCCCGCTGCCGGTGCAATGCTCTGAGTGGTGGGGCTGCGAGCTCCTGGGGAAGCGCAGCTGCAGAGCCTGGCCTGACCCGGTCTCTGTGCTGTGTGGCGGCAGCGGCGGCGTGGCCCAGCTCCAGCCAGGCGGCGCGGCTGTAGCGCCACCAGCCACCGGTGCTCCAGGCAGCATGGTAAGGGGGCACGGAACAGGGGGAGTTGGATAGAGGGCAGGGGAGTTTGGGGTGGTGGTCGGGGTTGGGGGTGTGGATGGGGTCGAGGTGGTCAGAGGGCGGGGAACGGGTGGTTGAATGGGGGCAGGGTCCTGGGGGGGGCAGTCAGGAAGGGGGGGTTGGATGGGGTGGCAGGGGGCAGTCGGGCAGGGGACAGGGAGAAGGGGGGGTTGGATGGGGCAGGGGTTGTCAGGAATGAGAGGAGGGGTTGGATGGGGTGAGGGGAGTACGGGGGTGGTCGGGGAGTAGGGTGTGTGGATGGGGCAGGAGTCGTCAGGGAACAGGGAGGGTTGGATGGGGCAGGAGTCCGGGGGGGGGGAGAGGTAGGAGGTGGGGGCCGGGCCGCGACCCCCTCCCCTAACTGGCCCTCCATACAATTTACAAAACTCAATGCAGCCCTCAGGCAAAAAAGTTTGCCCGCCCCGGTGTAGACACTTACTACAGCAATGGGAGGGGTTCTCCCAGAGATAAGATTCAGCCCACTTCTTCCTTTCTCTCTCTTTGCCCCACCCTCTCAATGCTCTTTTCACTCACCTGCCATAGGAGTATTGTGCCACAGCTCCTGCTCTCTCACTGAGCCTGATGTGGGAATCCCTAACATGCTTTGTACATTAAATGTGGCCTAATTTTCCAAAGTGCATAGCTCTTTCAGTTGCCATTGATGTCCTAGGGTGCTGAAGATGCTCAGCAGTTTTGGGAAACAGTCAGATTTGTTTAGGAGCTTTGGGTATGTATTTTTACAAATCTTGACCATAGGCAAAATGTAACTGATCTAGGTGAAGATACTTCCTGAGAAACAGAAAAATGTGGAACATAATGCCTACAAGCAATTTCTTGAACAGAAAAACAAATACATCATCCTTAGGGAGCTAAGGATTATATTCTGAAGTTAATTCCAGCAGACTCACTGAGACACTTCAGCCTTATTGCAGGCTGACTCATTCCTGGAAGTGAAAAAGGCCTTGTTCACAGGCCTGAATTGCCGGCCACCTAGTTAGGGTTACCATACATCCGGATTTTCCTGGACATGTCCGGCTTTTGGGGCCTCAAATCCCCGTCCGGGAGGAAATCCCAAAAAGCCGGACATGTCCGGGAAAATAGGGAGGGAGGGACCAGCGGTGCTCAGCCGGGGGCCGGAGCCGCCAGGGCCGGCGGTGCGCTTGGCTGGGGGCCAGGGCCGGGGCCGGAGCCGGCGGTGTTTGGCCCAGGGCTGGCGGTGTTCGGCCGGGGGTCGGGCTGGGGCCAGCGGTGCAGGGCCGGGGTGCTTGGCCAGGGCCGGAGCCGGTGGTGCAGGGCCTGGAACCGGCTGTGTTCGGCTGGGGGCTGGGCTGGGGCCAGCCCAGGGGTGCTCGACCAGGGGTGCTGGGCTGGGGCCGGGGCTGGGCGGTGCTCGGCCGGGGGCTGGGCTGGGGCCGGCAGTGCTCGGGGCCGGCGGGGCGGGGCCCGAGCCAAGCCGGGCAGGAGAGGCTGGGGCCAGAGCCGTGCCGCCCTGCCCCAGCTTGCCTGCTGCTTCAGGCTTCCCGCGAATCAAATGTTCGCGGGAAGCAGGGGAGGGAGAGGGGCAGGGGGTGAAGCGTCCAATGGAGGGGGCGGAGTTGGGGTGGGCCCGGGGGTGGGGCAGGGGCGGAGTTGGGGCAAGGCTGGGGCCCTTGGAGGGTCCTCTTTTTGGACACTTAAAATATGGTAACCCTACACCTAGAGCCAGTTCAGGCTGACGTGGGGGATGAATTAACCTCATAAAAAACAATGCCATTGTATAGATGCACACTCCCCAGCCCCTGTCCTAAAGCTGAGATAGACAGCTAAGCCACCTTACCTGGCAGATGCTACATCTGTATCACCTAAAAGACAAATAACTTTATCTGTACACCATCCTCACAGGAAAGAACAATAAATCAGTGCATGCAGTCATCCACTCACTTGAGGCACCCCAGCTGCATGAATTCCACAAACTTCTCTGGAAACTTTCTCACTGGGGTGAATATTTAAAAATTTCAGAGCAAATTTTGTAAGCTGAAAAAAATTCATTACCTGCTACGTGAAATGACCCATCTCTCACTTTAAAAATATACCTGAGTTTACAAATGGCATAAATAGGTTTTCATTTCTTTTTAATCAAAGTACAAGCCTAGTTTTGTGCTAAGATGTACCTAACTGGGTGTCATTTTTAAGATCTCCTTGTCCACTGTTGGCTATTATTGGACTTAAATTGAAAAGACCAAATGTTCTTGGATACAGGAATCCTGGGTTAAATACCCTGCTTTACCACAGGCTCCATGATCTCGGGCAGGTCACTTAGGCCGAAATATGGCTTTAATTTCTCTATCTCAGTTTAACTTTTTGGAAAACGGGCCTCAAATGACGCTTTGATACTTACTTAATCAATGAATACCTGAAAAAGCTCTTTGAGATCTTTTTTCAGAGGTTTTTATACAATCAATCAAGTCCTAATGTAAAAGCATGTAGTCTTAGTTTATGAATATCTCCTTTTCCCCATGTGCCATGCACCAGTATGCTGCTGCACTTCATTGATTCTATGTGCACAAAAGCCCCAATCCTGCGAATACTTAAGCACGTGTATTAATTTAATCAATAAGACAATCTGTATGCTTAAATTTAAGCACCTTTGTACATGTTTGCAGTATTAGGGTTGAGACTGTATAAATCAAGATGAAAGTGGTAAGGCATTTACAGCAACAAATGTTGATCTATAAAGATCTGAATACATTTTTTTTAAACTAGCTACTGCCAGCTCCAGGAATTTTTCATTCATTCTTCACTGTGTATTAACTACATGCAAAACAGTGCTGCAAATCTAGGTCCACAGGGAAAATACTTCAGCTAGTCTGTGTGTGTTGGATTAGATGAAACCAAAAAGTCTCACTCAGTTGGGAGGAAGATATATTCTGTGAAGGGTTCATTTTAAAATACTTTTTCTCACTTTTTTTAAACAAGAGACTTTCCTGTGTGTTTTTCAAAAGGGAATTTAAAATTCCGTATATTTTATTGTTCAGAATTCTCCCTCATTCAAAATACACCCATATGAGACATAGCTTTGCTTGTACCATTTATATGTAGAATTGCAATATTAATAATTAATGTTATATTCATGCTGTCTGTGGACCTCAACAGTGCATAAGCTAAGACCTTGATTCAGTGAGACCTGTCCCTGTTTAGAAGAGGCTGACAGAAGGAAGACTGACAGAGGCCCCTTCTGGGGAGGGAAGTGAAATAAGCCGAGCCCTGCCCTGGCCTGGCTTCCAGCCAGATTCCAACTACAGGTTGAAAGCATTTCTCTCTTTTGAAATTATGGGGCAATATAAAGAACCTGAGCACACTTGGGAACATCGACATGCTGTTCTAAGGATTCCTGCTATCCTGGTGCTAATAAACAACCACAGAAGACAGTTTTCACCCTCACATTTATAAGGAAGAGCCAGGACAATTACTAACTGTAAGTAGTAAGGTACTTTATAGCTTTTCTGCATCTTTTGTGATCGGGATTGCAGCAGGGAAGCTAAAGATGAACCCACCGTATTTGGACCTTGTTAGACATAACCCTGAGCATATTTACATTGATTATATACAAGTCTTGAGTGAATCACAAATTGAACGAAACAGAAAGAGTGATGTAATAGATGATGGAAACAAATTTCTGACTGGGATTTCCATACAGCACTTAAAATGCAGTGAGCATTTTCTAACACTCTCTGATGGTGATGAATGTCCTGGTGCCAAAAGTGGTTTTAAAAAGAGATTTTATGTAATATCCTGCTTGTGAAAGGACATTTCTTGAGGAACTCTCCAGTTCCTTGGGGAACTGTTGCCCCTTTTGATCCAAGCAGCTAGTCAAAGTCTGGGGCCCTGCGGATGTTCCAGCTGGGCGTAGAAATTGGTGGCAGTCAGGTATTTCTTTGGACTAATCTTATTTATTTACAAGGAATGTACAAAACCCTGTGACTCTGAACGCAGAAGGAACCAAGAATGAAATTAGCTTACCAAATGTCATTAGCCAACATCGAACCCAAAAGCGCTCTCAAACTTTTCCCAGGGTCACGCAATGCTTACAGGCTCCTGCTTGGCATTCATGCCTCTCCCTGTTCTTAGTTTCTGTGTGTTCTCTCCTACCCACTGTGACACTACTCCATAGTCTTTGCAGTATTATTATTATGATGTGATTATGACATAAAGGCCATGTGAGATATGATTGGAAAGGTTTCAAGTATCAGGGGGTAGCCGTGTTATCTGTATCTACAAAAACAACAAGGAGTCTGGTGGCATCTTAAAGACTAACAGATTTATTTGGGCATAAGCTTTCGTGGGTAAAAACCTCACTTCTTCAGATGCATAGAGTGAAAGTTACAGATGCAGGCATTATATACTGACACATGGAGAGCAGGGAGTTACTTCGCAAGTGGAGACAGGGCCAATTCATTCAGGGTGGATGTAGTCCACTCCCAGTAATAGATGAGGTGGTGTTAATTTCAGGAGAGGAAAAGCTGCTTCTGTAATGAGCCAGCCACTCCCAGTCCCTATTCAAGCCCTGATTAATGGCGTTAAATTTGCAAAGGAATTTTAGTTCTGCTGTTTCTCTTTGAAGTCTGTTTCTGAAGTTTTTTTGTTCAATGATAGTGACTTTTAAATCTGTAATAGAATGACCAGGGAGATTGAAGTGTTCACTTAGTGGCTTTTGTATGTTACCATTCCTGATGTCCGATTTGTGTCCATTTATTCTTTTGCGGAGGGACTGTCCAGTTTGGCCAATGTACATGGCAGAGGGGCATTGCTGGCACATGATGGCATATATAACATTAGTAGATGTGCAGGTGAATGAGCCCTTGATGGTGTGGCTGATGTGGTTGGGTCCTCTGATGGTGTCGCCAGAGTAGATATGGGGACAGCGTAGGCAACGAGATTTGCTACAGGGATTGGTTTCTGTGGTGTGGTGTATAGTTGCTGGTGAGTATTTGCTTCAGGTTCGGGGGTTGTCTGTAAGCGAGGACTGGCCTGCCTCCCAAGGTCTGTGAGAGTGAGGGATCAATTTCCAGGGTAAGTTGTAGATTGTGGATAATGCACTGGAGAGGTTTTAGCTGGGGGCTGTATGTGATGGCCAGTGGTGTTCTGTTATTGTCCTTGTTGGGCCTGTCCTGTAGTAGGTGATTTCTGGGTACCCGTCTTGCTCTGTCAATCTGTTTCCTCACTTCCCCAGGTGGGTATTGTAGTTTTAAGAATGCTTTATAAAGATCTTGTAGGTGTTTGTCTCTGTCTGAGGGGTTGGAGCAAATTCAGTTGTATCTTAGGGCTTGGCTGTAGACAATGGATCGTGTGATGTGTTTTGTATGGAAGCTGGAGGTACGTATAGTGGTCAATAGGTTTCAGGTATAGGGTGGTGTTTATGTGTCCATCGCTTATTTGCACTGTAGTGTCCAGGAAGTGGATCTCTTGTGTGGACTGGTCCAGGCTGAGGTTGATGGTGGGGTGGAAATTGTTGAAGTCCAGGTGGAATTCTTCAAGGGCCTCCTTTCCGTGGGTCCATATGATGAAGATGTCATCAATGTAGCACAAGTAAAGGAAGGGCACTAGGGGACGAGAGCTGAGGAAGCGTTGTTCTAAGTCACCCATAAAAATGTTAGCATACTGTGGGGCCATGCAGGTACCCATAGCAGTGCCACTGACTTGAAGGTATAAGTTGTCCCCAAATCTGAAGTGATTGTGGGTGAGGACAAAGTCACAAAGCTCAGCCACCAGGCGTGCTGTGGCCTCATCAGGGATACTGTTCCTGACAGCTTGTAGTCCATCCTCATGTGGAATATTGGTGTAAAGTGCTTCTACATCCATGGTGGCCAGGGTGGTGTTTTCAGAAAGATCACCAATGCATTGTAGTTTCCTCAGGAAGTCGGTGGTGTCTTGAAGATAGCTGGGAATGCTGGTAGCGTAGGGTCTGAGGAGAGAGTCCAAATAGCCAGATAATCCTGCTGTAAGAGTGCCAATGCCTGAGATGATGGGGCGTCCAGGGTTTCCAGGTTTATGGATCTTGGGTAGCAGGTAGAATACCCCTGGTCGGGGTTCTGGGCGGGTGTCCATGTAGATTTGTTCCCGTACTGTAGCCGGGAATTTCTTGAGCAGATGGTGTAATTCCTTTTGATATTCCTCAGTGGGATCAGAGGATAATGGCCTGTAGAATGTGGTCTTGGAGAGTTGTCTGGCAACCTCCTGTTCATAATCCGACCTGTTCATTATGACTACAGCACCTCCTTTGTCAGCCCCTTTGATTATAACGTCAGAGTTGTTTCTGAGGCTGTGGATGGCATTGCGTTCTGTACAGCTGAGGTTATGGGACAAGTGATGTTCTTTGTCCACAATTTCAGCCTGTGCACATCTGCGGAAGCACTCTATGTAGAGGTCCAGTCTGTCATTTCGACCGTCAGGAGGAGTCCACGCAGAGTTCTTCTTCTTGTAGTGTTGGTAGGAGGGTTCCTGTGGGTCAGTGCACTGTTCAGTGGTGCGTTGAAAATATTCCTTCAGTCAGAGACGACAAAAGTAGGCTTCCAGATCACCGCAGAACTGTATCGTATTCGTGGGGATGGTGGGACAGAAAGAGAGTCCCCGAGATAGGACAGACTTTTCTGCTGGGCTGAGGACTGGTCTACACTACGACTTTAATTTGGATTTAGCAGTGTTAAATCAAATTAACCCTGCACCCGTCCACACAACGAAGCCATTTAATTTGAAATAAAGGGCTCTTTAAATCAATTTTTGTACTCCACCCCGACGAGCGGAGTAGCGCCAAAATCGATTTTATCATTTCAGATTAGGGTTAGTGTGGTCAGAGCCGCGGACATGCCGCTTCTACGACGAGCTGCATGCAGTTCTAGGGGGGGCCGCCACCGCTACCCCACCTCTGACCGTGGATTCCGAGGTGGGGATAATCTCATCAGCTACACCTGAGGATTCTGTGGACGGGGAAGAGGAGGAGGAGGAGGACGAGCTTGCAGAGAGCACCCAGCACTCCGTTCTCCCCAACAGCCAGGATCTTTTTCTCAGCCTGACTGAAGTACCCTCCCAACCCAGTATCCAAGACCACGACCCCATGGAAGGGACCTCAGGTGAGTTTACCTTTTAAAATATAAAACTTGTTTTAAAAGCAAGGGTTTTTAATGATTACTTTGCCCTGAGGACTTGGGATGCATTCGCAGCCAGTACAGCTACTGGAAAAATCTGTTAACGTGTCTGGGGTTGGAGCGGAAATCCTCCAGGGACATCTCCATGAAGCTCTCCTGGAGGTACTCCAAAAGCCTTGCCACAAGGTTTCTGGGCAGTGCAGCCTTATTCCGTCCTCCATGGTAGGACACTTGACCGCGCCATGCTTGCAGCAAGTAATCTGGTATCATTGCATGACAAAGCCTGGCAGCGTATGGTCCCGGTGTTTGCTGGCATTCAAACAACATCCATTCTTTATCTTGCTGTGTAATCCTCAGGAGAGTGATATCGCTCATGGTAACCTGGTTGAAATACGGGAATTTAATTAAGGGGACAGAGGTGGCAGTTCCTACTGGGCTGTTTGCCTGTGGCTGAAAAAAAATCCTTCCCTGCAGTTAGCCAAGCGCGAGGGGGGGGAATTGGCCCAGAGCTTTTCGCATTTGGCTAGCAGGGATCTTCCCTGATACCAGCCACGCGGTGGGGGGAGGGGTAAAGCGATCATCCAGAGAATTGGATGTGGGGGGGTTAGTTTGTTTTCTGCTTCTGCTGAATGTTAACAGGAAAACCGCAGCACTCAACGGGCTTTGCTTGGTATGTGGGAAAGGAGGGCGCAGAAGCCAAAAGACAATGGCTTACCATGGCCGCATGCAAGCCTAATTCTGTTGCCCGGACCTGCATCTGTGATCTCTAGCAGCAAAGCCACAGGCACTCAATATTAAGAGGCAAAATGCGACCTTGCACAGAAATCACATGTGCTATGTAATGTGAATAGTGTTGGTCACCGTGAAAGAGTATAAGCATTGTTCTGCAAAATGTATCTTTTTAAAAAATTCTCTCCTTTTTTCCCTCCCTCCAGCAGCTGCAAATTCTTCAAGCCTCCCTCCTCTGTCCCAAAGGCTATCACAGATAAGGCATCGGAAAAAGAAGACACGAGATGAGACGTTCACAGAAATCATGGAATCCACCCACAGTGACAGAGCTCATCTGAATGAGTGGAAGGACATGGTTTCAAAGTATAGGAAAGAAGACAGTGAACGTGAGGACAGGAGGGACCAACGTGAGGACAGGAGGGACCAACGTGAGGAGAGGAGGGACGCTCGAGATGAGAGGTGGCGGCAGGAAGATCAGAGGAGGCAGGATGCAACGCTGGGGCTGCTGCGTGAACAAACAGACATGCTCCGGCGTCTGGTGGAGCTTCAGGAATGGCAGCAGGATAACAGTGCCGCTACAGCCCCTGTATAACCCCCCTCCCCCCTCACCATGTTCCATAGCCTCCTCACCCAGACGTGTAAGAATGTGGGGGTGGGGGGGAGGCGCCGTACACCTTCCCATTCCACCCCAGTGGACAGCCCAAGCAAAAGGCTGTCATTTTTTGAACCTTTTTTTAGTGGCCTTTTCCTTCCCGCCGATCCTCCTCCCAAACCCCACTCGGGTTCCCTCCCTCTTTTTATAATGTATTAATAAAGAATAAATGATTTTTAAATGATAGTGACTTTATTTGGTTTGAAAGCAAGCTGGGGGAAGGGGGAGGGTGGGTTCCTTACAGAGAATGAGTTAATAAAGGGGGCGGGTTTTCATGTAGGAGAAACAAATAGATATTTCACACTGTAGCCTGGCCAGTCATGAAACTGGTTTTCAAAGCTTCTCTGATGCACAGTGCTTCCTGGTGTGCTCTTCTAATCGCCCTGGTGTCTGGCTGCACGTAATCAGCAGCCAGGCGATTTGCCTCAGCCTCCCACCCTGCCATAAAGGTCTCGCCCTTACTATCACAGAGATTGTGGAGCACACAGCAAGCAGAAATAACAATGGGGAGATTGGTTTGGCTGAGGTCTGAGCGAGTCAGTAACGATCGCCAGCGACCTTTTAAATGGCCAAATGCACATTCTACCACCATTCTGCATTTGCTCAGCCTGTAGTTGAACAGCTCCTGACTCCTGTCCAGGCTGCCTGTGTATGGCTTCATGAGCCATGGCATTAAGGGGTAGGCTGGGTCCCCAAGGATAACTATTGGCATTTCAACATCCCCAACGGTTATTTTCTGGTCCGGAAAGTAAGTCCCTTGCTGCAGCCCTTTAAACAGAGTAGTGTTCCTGAAGACGTGAGCGTCATGAACCCTTCCCAGCCAGCCCACGTTGATGTTGGTGAAACATCCCTTGTGATCCACAAGTGCTTGCAGCACCACTGAAAAGTACCCCTTGTGGCTTATGTACTGGGTACCCTGGTGCTCTGGTGCCAAGATGGGGATATGGGTTCCATCTATTGCCCCACCACAGTTAGGGAATCCCATTGCAGCAAAGCCATCCACTATGACCTGCACATTTCCCAGAGTCACTACCTTTCATAGCAGCACCTGAGTGATTGCTTTGGCTACTTGCATCACAGCAGCCCCCACAGTAGATTTGCCCACTCCAAATTGATTCCCGACTGACCGGTAGCTGTCTGGCGTTGCAAGCTTCCACAGGGCTATCGCCACTCACTTCTCAACTGTGAGGGCTGCTCTCATCTTGGTATTCTGGCGCTTCAGGGCAGGGGAAAGCAAGTCACAAAGTTCCATGAAAGTGCCCTTACGCATGCGAAAGTTCCGCAGCCACTGGGAATCATCCCACACCTGCAACACTATGCGGTCCCACCAGTCTGTGCTTGTTTCCCTTGCCCAGAATCGGCGTTCCATGGATAGAACCTGCCCCATTAAAAACATGATCTCCAAAGCACCGGGGCCCGCGGTTTGACAGAATTCTGTGTCCGTGTCCATGTCCATGTCCATGTCCTCATCATGCTTGTTGCTGCGCTGCCACTGCCGCTGCCTTCTCGCCTCGTTTTTCTGGTCCTGGCTCAGCATAAACTCCACGAGAACGTGCGAGGTGTTTACAATGTTCATGACTGCTGTCTTGAGCTGAGCGGGCTCCATGCTTGCCGTGGTATGGAGTCTGCAGTGTTCACCCAGGAAAAAAGGCGCGAAATGGTTGTCTGCTGTCCGTTGCTTTCATGCAGGGAGGGAGGGAGGGGTGAGGCTGTACCCAGAACCACCTGCGACAATGTTTTTTGTCCCATCAGGCAGTGGGATCTCAACCCAGAATTCCAATGCGCGGGGGAGACTGTGGGAACTATGGGATAGCTACCCACAGTGCAACGCTCCAGAAATCGACGCTAGCACCGGTACATGGACGCACACCACTGAATTAATGTGCTTAGTGTGGCCGCATACATTCGACTTTATACAATCTGTTTCCCAAATTCGAATTATATAAATTCGGATTAATCCCGTAGTGTAGACATACCCTAAGTGTGTGGTTGGAAAGATTGACAATGTTGTTAGATGAGTTGAGGGGTACCACTGTTGTAGCCCCCTGTGGCAGGTAGGAGTTTAGATAGCTTACTGTCCTTTTTCCTCTGTAGAGAAGTGAAGTGTGCATTGTAAATGGCTTGTCTCATTTTTGTAAAGTCCAGCCACGTGGAAGTTTGTGTGGAAGGTTGGTATTGTATGAGAGTCTCCAGTTCTGAGAGCTCAATCTTGATCTTCTCCTGTCTGCTGTACAGGATGCTGATCAGATGGTTCCTCAGTTTCTTTGAGAGTGTGTGGCACAGTCTCTCACCATAGTCAGTGTAGTACGTCGATTGCAATGGATTTTTTATCTTCAGTCCATTTGGTATGATGTCCATCTGTTTGCATTTGGAGAGGAAGATGATGTCTGTCTGTATCTGTGCAAGTTTTTTGTTGAGGTTGATGGATTTCCACTCCATACGGCTAAATTTAGTGCCTTGCATGGTGTCAAGTATCAGGGGGAAAGGTTATGATTTACTGAATATGATTGTCCCATTCCTATGCATGTATCATTTTTTGTATCTGAAGGTAGGAATAGTGACTATGTATCTGTATCACAAATGTGTTTACACCTGGGGAATATCCACTAGGCAAAAGATTGTCAGTCTAGATGGCTGGCTGGGAAGAGCCCATTCAGGTTACAGGGCCATTAGGAGCAGGGCCGGTGCAAGGAAGTTTCGCGCCCTAGGCGAAACTTCCACCTTGCGACCCTCCCCCAGCTAACCCCGCCCACCGCCCCCGTGGCAGCTAACCACACCCACCCGCCCCTCCCACCCGAGGAGTCCCCCACTTCCCCGCGGCAGCTAACCCCACCCGGGGAGCACCCCCTCGCAGCAGCTACCCCCTTAAAAGCCCCCCCTCCTGGGGAGCTCCTCCCCGTGGAAGCTAACCCTGCCCCTCTCCACGGCAGTTAACCCCGCCCGCCGTGGCAGCTAACCCTGCCTGGGGAGCCCGCCCCAGCTCTCCTCCGCTGAGCATGCCGGGGCTGCTCTAATTCTCCTCCCCTCCCAGGCTTGCGGCACCGATTGATCTCATCTGGTCACCCTATTAGGAGAAAATAATAGGTCTTAGAAGAAGTTAATCTCCCACCAGGGAGTCTTCCTGAGGATGCTACAAACAGCCTCCAATCAATGGCTGCTGTGGCACTATAGGGGCAATGTGACCAGGTCACCTGATACTGGACTCCATCTTGGAATACCAGTGTTTTTCCACTGACTGGTGTGGGAACGAAGCTTGGAGACAAAGGGCTATTTAAGGCAGGGGAGCGACATCATCGAGGTTGTTCAATGACTCCCCACCCAAAGAGACTCCTGCAAACAGCTGAGGAACAAAGACTGAAGTGAGGGGAAGTGCTGGACTCAGGCTGAAAAGGAATTTTCCTTTCAGTGTTCTCCTGAGGCATGTCAATTGTTTCTGTGGAACTTGTTGGCTGTGACAGTTCCTGCCCATTCTGTTCAAGAGAGGGACTGTTTACTGTCACAACTTTCCCAGCATCAGTATCCACAGTTACTTGCTCAGATCTGGAGGGCACCCGTTGATATCACTTTACTTGGTCATTGTGGATAACTGTTGATTTTGTCCTGTGCAGGGCCAGCTCTGGCTTTTTTGCTGCCCCAAGCAAGAAAAAACAAACAAACAAACAAAATGTGCAGGGCGGCCGGAGCAGCGAAGAAAAAAAAACAAACCACCATTCAGGGCAGCCGGAGCCAGGGTGCAAACTTTTTCAGTGCCACTTACTTGGCGGCTCGCGGCTGCCTCCCCCGGCCGCACTGACTAGTGGGACTCCCTGCGCTGTGGACGTGCCCTGAGCAGCAGAGTGCACGCCCCAGCTAGCGTGGGGGGAGAGAGAGAAGGGTGGTGGCCAGGGCCTCCTTCAGCCAGGGCGCTCGCCACTCGGCCCCTCCCGCCGCACCGCCTGCCAGGAGGGCTCCACGCCGCTCCTGCCTGCAGGTGAATTGAAGGTCAGAGGGGAGGGAAGGACACGGGCTGCCGGGCTTGCTGCAGACCTGGCACTGGCTGGGGCAGACAGAGTGCGCAGCCCGCTCCCAGCAGGGCGCTCCCCTCCTCCGCGCCACCGCCCCCTACAGGGCAGCCGGAGCGGCAAACGGAAAAAAAAAAGGGCGGCCATGCCACTCTAGGATTGGACGGAATGCCGCCCCTTAGAAACTGCCGCCCCAAGCACGAGCTTGCTCAGCAGGTACATGGAGCCGGCCCTAGTCCTGTGACAAAACAAGGTTGTAGTGTTTCTACATAGTCCAAGTCCCTTTGTCCCTTTTCAGGAACTCCAACCAAGAGGTCTGCTGTGGTCCCTAGCTCATGCCCAAACACGAGGAGCACTGGGTTATGCTTTGTACTCATTGACTGCTGTTTATAAGTCATCAAAAGGAATGGGATGTGCTGGTCATTAAGAACATAAGAATGTCCATACTGGGTCAGACCAAAGGTCCATCTAGCTCAGTATCCTGTCTTCTAGCAGTGGCCAATGCCAGGTACCCCACAGGGAATGAACAGAACAGAGCATGGTGTTCCATCCATGCTCATCCTGGCTAATAGCCATTGATGGACCTATCCCCCACTAATTTCTTTTTTGAACCCTCTTATAGTTTTGGCCTTCACAACATCCCCGGCAACAAGTTCCACAGGTTGACTGTGCATTGTGTGAAGAAGTATTTCCTTTTGTTTGTTTTAAACCTGCTGCCTACTAATGTCATTGGGTGACCCCTAGTTCTTACGCCACATGAAGGAGTAAATAACATTTTCTTATTCACTTTCTCCACACCATTCATAATTTTATAGACCTCTATCATATCCCCCCCTTAGTCATCTCTTTCCAAGCTGAACAATCCCAGTCATTTTATTCTCTCGTCGTATGGAAGCTGTTCCATACCCCTAATCATTTTTGTTGCCCTTCTCTGTACCTTTTGCAATTATAATACATCTCTTTTGAGATTGGGTGACCAGATCAACATGCAGTATTCAAGATGTGGGAGTATTTATGTCCAGCAGTTTTAAGATCATGACATAATCTCATCCCCCCATTTTCACTGTATTTGGTACAACCAGCTGATACCTCCCATCTCCTATACAATATTTCATCTTTAAATTCAAAGTTTTATCTCTCTATGACCAGAAAGCTTTTACTGGAGTGTTGTGAGGAGGCACTACATTCCAGGGTGTCTGTTTGCCAGTTGATTTTCCAAGGGTAGGACTGGAAGGGACCTCAATAGGTTGTCCAGTCTCCTGCACTCAAGATAAGACTAAGCCCTGGTCTACACTACGAGTTTAGGTCAAATTTAGCAGCGTTAGATCAATTTAACCCTGCACCTGTCCACACAATGAAGCCATTATTTTCGACATAAAGGGCTGTTAAAATCGATTTCTGTAATCCTCCCCCGACGAGGAGATTAGCGCTGAAATCAACCTTGCCGGGTCGAATTTGGGATAGTGTGATCGCAATTCAACGGTATTGGCCTCTGAGAGCTATCCCAGAGTGCTCCATTGTGACCGCTCTGGACAGCGCTCTCAACTCAGATGCACTGGCCAGGTAGATAGGAAAAGGCCTAGAGTTGAACAGCTCCTGACTACTGTCCAGGCTGCCTGGTATGGCTTCATGAGCCATGGCATTAAGGCGTAGGCTGTGTCCCCAAGGATAACTATAGGCATTTCAACATCCCCAATGGTTATCTTCTGGTCTGGGAAGAAAGTCCCTTGCTGCAGCTTTTGAAACAGACCAGAATTCCTGAAGATGTGAGCGTCATGTACCTTTCCCGGCCATCCTAGGGGGTTGGAATAGCTCGGAGGTTTTAGCATTGGCCTGCTAAACCCAGGGTTGTGAGTTCAATCCTTGAGGGGGCCACTTAGGGATCTGGGGCAAAAATCAGTACTTGGTCCTGCTAGTGAAGGCAGGTGGCTGGACTCGATGATCTTTCAGGGTCTCTTCCAGTTCTATGAGATAGGTATAGGTATATCCCACATTGATGTTGATGAAACGTCCTTTGTGATCCACCAGTGCTTGCAGCACCATTGAAAAGTACCCCTTTCGGTTTATGTGCTCGCTGTCTTGGTGCTCCGGTGCCAAGATAGAGATAGTGGGTTCCATCTATCGCCCCACCACAGTTAGGAAATCCCATTGCAGCAAAGCCATCCACTATGACCTGCACATTTCCCAGAGTCACTACCCTTGATATCAGCAGCTCTTTGATTGCATTGGCTACTTGGATCACAGTAGCCTCCACAGTAGATTTGTCCAATCCAAATTGATGCCCGACTGACCGGTAGCTGTCTGGCGTTGCAAGCTTTCACAGAGCTATCGCCACTCGCTTGTGAACTGTGAAGACTGCTCTCATCTTGGTATTCTGGCACTTCAGGGCAGGGGAAAGCAAGTCACAAAGTTTCATGAAAGTGCCCTTACTCATGCGACAGTTTCGCAGCCACTGGGAATCATCCCAGACATGCAACACTATGCGGTCCCTTCAGTCTGTGCTTGTTTCCCGGGCCCAGAATTGGCGTTCCATGGCATGAACCTGCTCCATTAACACCATGATGTCCACATTGCTGGGGCCCGTACTTTGAGAGAAGTCTGTGTCTATGTCCTCATCACTCTCATCACCGCGCTGCCGTCGTCTACTCCTCGTCGCCTGGTTTTGCAGGTTCTGGTTCAGCATAAACTGCATGATAACACGCGAGGTGTTTACATTGTTCATGACTGCTGTCTTGAGCTGAGCGGGCTCCATGCTTGCCGCGGTATGGCATCTGCACTGTTCACCAAGGAAAAAGGCGCGAAACGGTTGTCTGCCTTTGCTTTCCAGGAGGGAGGGGACGATGTACCCAGAACCACCCGTGACAATGTTTTTGGCCCCATCAGGCATCGGGATCTCAACCCAGAATTCCAATGGGCGGAGGAGACTGCGGGAACTATGGGATAGCTATGGAATAGCTACCCACAGTGCAACACTAATCGACAGAAATCGACACTAGCCCCAGTACATGGATGCACACCGCCGAATTAATCTGCTTAGTGTGGCCGCGTACATTTGACTTTATACAATCTGTTTTCAAAAAACGGTTTCTGTAAAATCGGAATAATCCCGTAGTGTAGACATACCCTTAGTGTCTCCTCAGAACACACACAGCACAAGCAATAACAATGCAGACCTCCTGTGCCTGCACCATAACCTGGACAGACCACCCTAGAAGTAATGGAATTAGTGTAATCTCCTTGCCCATTCAGTTGTCATTCTGCTGAGGCTGCAAAGGTGCCAAGTGCAGTGGAGAATTTTATAATGAGGACAGATGCTAACAGAAACTGGACAGAGATCCTTAAACTCATTTGCACAGACAAACAGTCATTAGATGGTAACAACTTTTGATTGTTATTATTAACAGTAAATTTGACACAAAATGGAATAAAGTGATATATGCAAGCAGTTTGGGACATTCTGCTATAGTCTTTCTCTTGATCAAATATAAACTCATCAATTTTTTTTCTTTTATGCTATGCTAATATTTATATAGGACATCAATATACGCAAACATTGTGAACCTTTTCAGGGTACAATATTTTCAATAAACTATTTTTTAAAGTATTTTATAACTGATAAGCTGTTATTGTGCAATGTTTGCAGAATGCCAGCATTTCTTTTCATTTCACATGAAATTTGTGATGAAAAAGAAAACGACTAACACTGAACATATCAATGAGCATTTATATTGGTTACTTTTTATATCTGGAAATCCTGCAACTATTATTATCATTTATCTTTATGCCTTCTAAACAGGTTAGATAAAGAAAACCCTTTGCGGTCATGAATGGAGCTTTGTAATGTGAAACTTAGTGGAATTATCTGCACCCCAGAGCTCTGTGAAGGAGTTTTCAAAATGGACGCTCAATCTGTAAACATGATACAAACTAGGGCTGATGGGGTACTGCCCCACTGGAACCAATCATCTGACTGCAGACTGAATGGACAAGCTGGACCATATCTTAAAAGCGCGAAGGCATTGGTGACAGGAGGTGGAGGCTACTTTGGATACAACCTGGGGTGTGCTCTCACCAAATTAGGAATCACTGTTGTTCTTTTTGATATACAAAAGCCTATATGGGAAGTTCCTAATGGAGCCATGTATTTCCAGGTATGGTAAAATTACATTTTAACAACAATCAAATTAAATGAATTGTTCTACTCTTGTGTACAACAGCAAGTTGTCATCTCAGCAGTTTTCATGGAACACAGAACTGTCATAAGCAATGTCAAAGACCTCATTAGAAAGTATGTGTAAGATTTTCAGCTGGTGTAAATCAGCGTCATTTCATCAAAATTAATGGAGCACTGCCAGTTTACACCATTTGAGGATCAAGCTGTCAGAATCCACTACACAGAATTTTTCCCACATTTTAACCAAAAAAAAAAAAAATTGCAGCATATATGTGAACTAATCACAGAAGGGTGATGCTCTCATCGAGTGGTTAGAGTAGCAGATTAGAAGTTGGAATGCCTGGATGGTCTATTCCTGGCACTGGAACTGTTGTGTGATCTTGGGCACTTCACTTCACCACTCTGTGTGTCTACACTTAAACTGTAAACTGGCTAGATCTAATTATTTATCTGACTCATGGGGTGTTGTGAAGCTTAAAAAAAATCATATTTGTGAAATGCGTTGAGAACTTGAGGTGCAAGATATATTATTTTATTAGCTCTATGATAGTAGTCTGAGTCACATCTGATGTTGAAATCTCACCACCCTGCCATAGAACTTTCATGTTTGTTTTTATATCCATCTAGAGGGATATGATCTACCTTGAAACTTTGCACAGAACTAGCATTTATGTCAATTAAATAGCAAATGTCTAACTAGCAGAAACATGTTTAAAATAACCTATTGGAGACCAGATTTTGTATATGTTTTAATAAACTGCAAAAGATGAGATTTGATGTCTGATCTATTATGAATACAGTAAAATTTAACACTCTTATCTCAGGGTGGCAACACTGCAAATCACTGAACCCTCCCACTTGTGACTTATTAGAATTGGTCCCTAATCCTGCAGCTCTTAGACACATGTTACTCCAATTCAAGTCAAACTAGTTTTGCTATCATAAGGGCTACAGGACCAGGTGTGAAAAACATAATACCATTCAATCAAACCATAGTATACACGTTTTTATTGTCCCAAATGAAATACGCTATCAGGGACTTTTCTGCACAGTTTTGTAAAAGCCTATTGCATATTAGTTAGCAAAGCAATTGTGTGAACGGCAGCAGAATTACTTTTAGATTTTTCTTAACAATAATTATTAGTTATATGAAAAATTATAAATGATACCTTTCTGGCCAAATCTATTGTTTTCTAATTTATCACAGGGTGATGTGAGGGATTGTAAAGCAGTATTCAAGGCTTGTGGAGGGGTTGACTGTGTTTTTCATGTGGCTTCGTATGGAATGTCAGGTCTGGAACACGTGAGTAGTTTTCTTATTGTTTAGCTCTCTGGAACCTTTAAAAGTAGCAGTATATTGTTCACATAAAGGTGGGTAAATGACAGGAAAAAAATATTCACAAACTTTTTTTTATATTTATTAAAACTTTTATACATGTGAAATTTTATTCATTTAAATGTTTGTGGAAAACAAATGTTGAGCCCACAGCTACAAGTAATTTAAGCTTCTGATTAATGTGATTAAATTAAATTAGTTTAAAGTGTAAGCAAAGTTATTTATAAAGGTTAAATAATCTAATTAGGGAATGAGGAGGCATTTATTAAATACTAAGCACCAAGTCATTAACCTAGTGCAGAGCCCAAAATAATCAGAATGTTGTACTAAAGATTAATTAAAGCAACCCTGAGGCTTCTAGTTTATTGGGTAGGGTGGATGGCGGAGGACAGGACAAGGCCATGGCCAGGCCCCAGAATATGGGAAAGCATACACGTGTATAAATCTCTGATCTCCCAGCTCTCATTTCTATGCCAATCATACCTTGGGCCAAACAGATAATTGAGGCTTTGGGATCTGTTTCACACCCCATCCCCTTTTTTTTTTAATTTAAACTTTACTTACATGAACGGACGCAAAAAATAGATGTGAGGTTTGCAAGAAAATAAAACAATAAAATAAGTAGCAAAGCAGATATAACTGCATTCGTTTTTGACAATTACAAAGCTGTGTGGTGAACTTAAATTGTTTAATTAATTAGATATTGTACAACTTCTCTATTTCTAGCTACAAAAGAAAGAAAAGTTTGAATCCATAAATGTCAATGGAACAAAAGTAGTCATTGATGGTATGTACCTAGATTTTCCTTCTTGGGACCTGATCCAAAGCCCATTGAAGTCAGTGGAAAAGACTCCCATTCACTTCAGGTTTTTAGTGTATTGATTTGGCAGACAAAGATCAACTCTTCCATCCTTATTCACAGAGTAAGGCACTGCTCAGCATGAGTAAGGGTGGCAGAATGAAGCCCTAAAGTAACATAATTATGATATATTTAAAGTATTTCTTACTATATTTTATGTGGAAAATTTGCTTTTTGCACTGGCCTGTGAATAGGATACCTGGCTTTTTCCATTATATTTTGTCCATTTAGCAACAATCTCAGGAAAATGACAACAGTTCAGTTTCTGCTGATATGGCTTTTCATACTATATTGTACATATCAAAATTATTTTTGCTTTTGCCCTCACAGCAAAGGCAAAAGCAGGATTAATTTTTACCCACTTTTGTGTTGCCTATTGTCCAGGCACAGTCCCCCTCTTTCATGGCAGATTATGTCTACCTGGAGCAAAAATAGCTGAAGTGAAGTGGTAAGCAAAGCCAAGAATGAATCAAGGAACATATCCATTGAAATATTCCAAATATTTCCTTCTTTAGTTTCTGGTTGGGGCTATCTCTGGAGCCACAGAATTTGCAGAGTCACGTCTCCATAGGTTTATAATGGAGCAAGAATTGGGGTGGATACATACACGCTGAGATTTCTCATGTGCTGGTAGTTTACCAAGAGTACACATTGCTAAAAGGCAGAGTTTTCCCCCATATATTTGCAACCACGTAACTATTTTCTCAGTCACTATTATGACAGCTGCTCTCCCCGCTGTTGTCACCACAGCCTGTGGGCAGCCAAGCAGTGGTGCTGTTACTAACACAGCTGGACCATGCTTCTGGCTGTTCCTTCCCCACACATTAACTCGGGGGTTGGCAACCTTTCAGAAGTGGTGTGCCGAGTCCTCATTTATTCACTTTAATTTAAGGTTTTGCATGCCAATAATACATTTTAATGTTTTTAGAAGGTCTCTCTCTATAAGTCTATAATATATAACTAAACTATTGTTCTATGTAAAGTAAATAAGGTTTTTTAAATGTTTAAGAAGCTTCATTTAAAATTAAATTAAAATGCAGAGCCCTCCGGACCAGTGGCCAGGACCCGGGCAGTGTGAGTGCCACTGAAAATCAGCTTGCGTGCCGCCTTCGGCATACGTGCCATAGGTTGCCTACCCCTGCACTACCTAGTATAGCCATGCATGTGTCTGCATAAGAGTTCCTACATACAAAAATGGAGTGTGGAAACCTCAAACCCAACCAGAACACTGGCACAAGGGATTAATGAGTCAGCTGTAATATTAGGGATGGTGGATTTGAATCCCATTTGGCCAAAGATTTTTTTGTTTTGTTTTCTCTCTCATATTTTGGTGGAGTTTTCCTCCATAGCACTTTGGAAAAGGAAGGTGTGAGGAGCATTCTGTTCTCCTTCATAACACTTGGAAGGCTGTCTCCACCTTTTTTCCTCAATCCCTGAGACGATGGTTTGGGAAACTTTTTTCCACTGAGACATTTGGGAAGACATCTCTGTTTCCTATCACACTTAAGTTCTCAGAAGATGAAAATGGAGATAACCTCATGGAGGTGTGTACAAATAAGCAAGGAGGTGGCAGGGATACAGGCGGCAACAGCACTACCTGCAAAGCTGCCTACTGCTCAAGCATGGGCTAAGGTGACTTCAGCAGGGAGAGCTACAGTCCGTAAGAAAAGATGATGCCGGTCATTTATAATTCCATATGATCACATGCATGTGCATATTGATCTCCTTTTCTAATTCAATCATACATAGTAAAAATATATAATGTGATGTTACTGAAATACAGCAGGGCTTTCTATTTCCATCAAAGTGTACTCACAGAAATAACTACCCCTCACCAACTAGTGACTGAAATTCAGTGGTGATGTGATTGTTGCATGTATGTAGTTTGTAAAGCACTTGGTAATAACAATAGCATTCATATAGCACTTTCCATTATCAAAGTGTTATATAGACACTAAGAGATATTTTGAATGAAATATTTCTATATGAATAAAAGCTATTATGTTAATTTAAAAATAATGCTAAAACTGAAAGACTGCCCTTCTTATGTTTGCAGTAGTTGCCTTTAACAAGAAAATGTTAGCTGCCAGCTCATGTGGATTTTCATATTCTTCCCTTTTTCTTAAAATAATGTATTTTGTGTATTATTGTAGTTTGCAAACAAAGAAATATCCCAAGGCTGATATATACTAGTACGGTGAATGTGGTGTTTGGAGGGAATCCCATTGAAGAAGGAGATGAGGAAACTGTACCATATTTTCCACTAGAAAAGGTATTTTACTTTGCAACAGACCTTGTCCCCTTGATCCACGGCAAAGCACTGCTGTCCAACTTTATGAAACTGTATTTGTGTTCCAAAGAAGCTTCTATAGAGGGCATTTATTTAAATTATTAGTATCAGTCTGTCTTTGGGTAGAGGTAGCTATTGCTGCCAGAGCTCTGACTTAAACGCTGTGAGATTATTCTAAGAGTGGCCTGTGATCAATTATTCAGTCTTTATCCATAAGTAAGCACATTTGGGATCTTGCAAAAATAAACAAACTAAAAAATTTGAATTTGAAAATAATGGGAAGATTCTTTATTGCAGTGGGCCATCAAGGAGTCCTTTGGCTCCCTGATTCTCTACCCAGCCCAAGTATAAGTTAGAGTAGCCTGGGGACTGTTCTAATTTCATCCAACTTGCTATTGTCTCTGAGGGAATGTTCAGCATCTGGAATCTGGAGCTCCTTGAGCCTTAGCCACTCCCACTGCTCGCTCTTCTTCCCTGGCCTCAGAACACCTCATGTGTTTAGGAGTCACCTCTTCTTCTTTGACTGTTTGTTTACACAGATTCCAATCTTAGTGGTGATTATGCTCCCCATGGATGCGAGCATGGCCGGCTCCAGCATTTCTGCCGCCCCAAGCAAAAAAATAATTAAAAAATAAAAGCCGCGATCGGCGGCGGCAGGTCCTTGGCTCCTAGAGGGAGTGAGGGACCACCTGCCCCCGAATTGCCGCAGGTGCCACCCCTCTCACTTGGCCTCCCCAAGCACCTGCTTGTTAAGCTGGTGCCTGGAGCCGGCCCTGGATGCGAGATCAGATTCTTCTTGAATAGATGTGTCCACTGGGGCTGTGCCTGAGCCCTGGGATTATTTGTGACCATTGTAGCCAAGGGTATAAGAGGTGGGGCAGCCTCAATTGCCTTTCGGTTCCTTCTTAGCACCCATGGCTATGAGACAGAACCCCACAGAGCCTGTGTCTCTTCACCTACAGAACGATTAGTTATTGTTAGTTACCTAGATTCACTTTGATACATTTTAGTTAACCCATTGGTTTAAAAAAATTATATATATCACCAATCTAGCTGCTTGCGGCATTGATAGGTTTCCTTGCCACCTCCTGCCTCCCCTCTCTCCCAAGGGCTACATCCCTCTGTTAGGCCCAAAATCTCCAGGATTCAAGATTTGTCCATCTTGTGACACAGCAAAGCCCATAAATGATGGGCATGTAATGCCACTTCAGGAGCTTATGCCAGGCTCTCCTTAGAAACAAACTCACTTCCAAGCTTCATCCTAATTTCCAGCCTCGAACTTTCACATCAGCCAAAGCAAAACTTCAAACACCTTGGATTTCGGTGAGAACATTGCCCTTTTATATAGACAAGACTAGATCAATTTGAGCCACACATAAATTATGTGTTGCATTTGTGGAACCAATGAGAGGACAACCAATACCCTCAGAGACTAAATGGGTATTAGACTGTATATGAACTTGCTATGTACTAACTAACTAAGACAGACATTCCTGGATACATTGTTTCAATCTATTTGAGCCCAGGCAGCTTCTACCGCCTCCTTGAACAGTATCCCAACGTCTGAGATATATCTGGTGGCACCATGGATCAGTCCATAATTTTACCATTCACTATGCCTTTGTGCAGGCCTCTAGATTAGATGTTTAGGCAGAACAATCCATCAATCGATCTTTAAGTAGGACTCCTTTTACCCGTCTCTGAGGATGAGATATTGCTTGCGAGTCACCAAGGATATGACTACACTTCAAATAAAAAGCCACAGCTGGCCTGTGCCAGCTGACTAGAGCTCTCACGGCTCAAGTTGCAAGTCTGTTTCATTGTAGTGTAGACTTCTGGCTCAGGCTACAGCCCGAACTCTGGGACCCTCCCACCTCGCAGAGTTCTACAGCCCAAGCTCCAGCTTGGGCCCAGATGTTTACACTGCAATTAAACAGCCCCTTAGTCCAAGCCTCATGAGTAAGGCTGCGATTTAGTCATGAAGGTCATGGAAGTCACGGAATCTGTGACTTCCAAAGACCTCTGTGACTTCAGCCAGTGCCAGCTGGGAGATGCAGGGTCCCCTGCCGCCTATGGAGGCAGGGAGCTGCGGGATACCCCTGCTACCCAAGGCGGCGGGAGCCCCGTGCAGCTCCCAGCCACTGCAGGTGGCAGGCAGACCCCCCTGCTGCTCCTGGCCGCCATGGGCACCAGGGGGAACCTCCGGAGTTCTCCACCTCCACAGGCGCCGGGGGAACCCCTGCAGCTTGGAGTCACCAGCAGAGAGGGCCCCTAGAGCTCCCAGCCCACCCGCAGCTGCCCAGGCTCCCCATTTTTTCATGGATATTTTTATTAAAAGTCAGGAACAGGTCAGGGGCTTCCGTGAATTTTTCATTATTGCCCGTGACCTGTCCGTGACTTTTACTAAAAATATCTGTGATAAATTCTTAGCCTTACTCATGAACCTGAGTCAACTGGCACAGGCCAGCTGCAGGTGTCTAATTGCGGTGTAGACCTACCCCCAGAGTGGAACCTGTGTAGACAATCACTTGCAGAAAGAAAAAACGGTAACTGTGGTTCTTTGAAATGTATTGTCCACGCTGATTCCACTACCAGCCCTCCATACCTGCTAATTCAGAATCCTGCTATATGGAATTCTTTATTAGCAAAGGAACTGAGAAGCAGTTGGGGCCTCCCTGCTTCTTATACCCTTAACTACAGGGGTCACAAGGTCTCTCAGGGAGCATGTGTGGCCCCAATGGACACTGCTATTCAAAAAAGAATCCAACCTCATGCACACCACCAAAAGTGGAATCTATGCAGACAATGTATCTCGAAGAACCATTAAGTAAGTGACCACTCTTTCTGGTTCTATACATGGTGCAGACTCCTTTGTACCAAAGGAACGCTAAGCAGGGGGCTTATCAGTGGTTTTTCCTCCCTTTGTGCCACCTGATATATTTCAGTGGGAACCTCAGGTGGTGTAGAGACTCTATAGTAGCTCCTACATCAGCCTCTTCCTACCCCTAAGAGGCATTTCAAAAGCCTGTGAGCCGCTGAATGTAAAGGAGCCCTAGTCACACCCCTTTTTCCCTAGCTATGCCCCTATAATGTCAGCTGTGAGTTGGGACATATAGGAACCACTGTGGCAACACTCTGCCACCTTGTGATTTCTCTACATTGGGGCAGTCCTCCAGGAAGCTGATTTTAGGGACACTGTGCAGCCAGACTGCCCCAGAGCTGCCCCAGCACATGGGAGAGTTGAGCCCTTCAAGTCTACACTCTAGTTAAGCGACTTCCATTTTAAGATGAATGAGAAATCTGGCATGTGTAAATGTATAAATGAAAAATCACTTAATCAATATGTATCTACTCTATTGTTTTCACAATCCTGTTATTTATATCACAAATATCTCCCTTGCCAAAGAATTGGAATCATAAACCATATATTTGAAGCATATCATAAGTAAAAATAGAAATTTAAAAGAGAGCTATGCTCAGTTTACTTGTGTAACCAAAAATGCTAACCTGTCTCTTTTATCATAAACAGATTATTTAGGCCTCCAACCCTAAATTATTTCTCCACATTTTATGTTTTGAGAAGATTTTACTGAGGTGATGTTTGCAAGCTGAATAGATGTACAGGTTTACTGAAATGTTATCAGAGGTGTCATTTACCAATGTAGCAATATAGTTAGGCAATTCATTTATATTTGCACTATCTCTTTTCAGCAGGTTAATCATTATTCTAGAACCAAAGCAATGGCAGAGCAAATGATCCTTGCAGCTAATGGAACTCCATTAAAAGGTACATATAAAATTCTACTTTTCTGATATCACTAATGTATGACAAACTGTGAACAACATAAAGGGGTCTTTTCTTCCCTCAATTAATGTATCTAATCTCAGTGTCCATATATATTCAGGTGGACAAGAGACACAAAGGGGAAAAGGGATAATCCAAGATTCAGAAAATTAAAACCTTGTTTCTTCAAGTCAATTAAAAATGTTTATAAATTCTACTGCAAATATAGGCTCTGAGCCTTCATTCCTTACTCATATACACATATACTCACGCCAGCAGTCCCACTAAGCTTCACTATAGACCCAGTGGCCCCTAAACACTCTCTCCACCAGCTTCATCCTCACGGGTCATTAGGGCTTACAAATGACTTTGCAACAGATAAGGAAGAAGGCAGACAGATGCTTGTTACTTAGATTTTCAATTTCTGAGTTATGTAAGTTTCTCAGATCCTGAGTACACAGATAGTAGCTGTGGCCAAGAATGCTTTATTCAATCTACACTAGTCAAGCAGGGTATGATCTTTTCTATCAGAGGCAGACCTTGCTACCATTATCCATTGCTGTGAGCTCAGACACACACCACTGTGATGTACTCTACATGGGGTTATGACTTGAACTATTAGTGCAGAAAGTATCTGTTACTTATAAGTAGTTTCATATAGAAAGCACATCATATCTGTTCTCAGTAGAGTGCACAGGCTGCCTATTGATTTCTATGAGATATTTAAAGGTTTGGGACTTTTTAAGGTCAAAACTAACTGATCTGGATGCGGGTTGCTTGAGAAACTGTTTCTAGCTCTTTGATACTGCTACAGCTGTGATCAGAGGAGGTGTTTGAATATAGCTACTTGTATTAGATACTGTGATTTTCAATGTTCCGTGCAAGTTAGGTATGAGGGGTATATTGGTAGGGAAATTTGTAAGATGCTGTTCATATTGCAGCTATTTTATGGTCAGAGGAGTTCAGTTTTCAGGACTCACAAGCCAGCACATTTCATGAGTATTAAATTCACATTGTAAAAGACAATTAAGAGAATTTACTACAAAGGGACCAGTGTGTTTGGCCCTCTTAGATTTTTCAAAATAAAATATAAACAGCATATGAAGTGTACCTGTCATGTACTGATATGGAAACTATTTGAAAAATCACATTTCATTATATCTCCTAGGAGGCAATAAGCTCCATACATGTGTTCTTCGCCCACCAGGCATCTATGGACCAGAAGAGCAAAAACACCTGCCACGCGTATTAGTATGTATTGTATTATCAGCTCTGGAGTGCATTGCCAATATTAGCGTACCTGTACTGTTTAAGTCTAAACAATTCAAAAGCTAGTATCCTGGTTACTGATCTAAACAGTCCCTCAAGAGCCCTTTGTTGACTAACCACATGATGCAAGCTGACAAATAGCATAACTAGAGGATGATGGGAATGAAAATTATGAACATGGTTTTTTTGATAAAAGACAAAAACTGGGCTAGTGTTGTGGAGAAAGGGCTACGCCTGCATCACTGGTTATTATGCATTATTTGTTTTGTTGAGTAAGCACTTTAACTTCAGTGTAAAATATTATCAGAAAAATCCTGAAATCATATTTTAATCAGACCATAGCCATCACACATAGCTGTAGTTAAATCTTCCTGATGTTAAGATTTAGATGTTGATTTTTTTTAAGAGGCAAACATTTGATTTTTAGGCAATGGCTAATTAAATGAATCACATTGCTTAGCAAATCACACCCTTCCTGCAGTTATTTCATGCATAAGAACGGCCATACAGCGTCAGACCAATGGTCCGTCGAGCCCAGTATCCTGTCTTATGACTGTGGCCAATGCCAGATGCTTCAAAGGGAATTAAAAGAACAGGGCAATTATCAAGTAATCTGGTCACATTCTGGGGTGCAGCCCAGACCATTGAGGGGTTGTATCATCACCTGCCCTGCAGCCTTGGGTGCCTTCAGTGCTTTGCTGCTGTAGCTCTCACCTGGGCCACTCACAGCCTTCCAGCATGAAGATAACACCCTGAGTGTGTACAGCTGAAGCCTGCCAGCACCCTCTAGTCACACTCTGGCT
The DNA here is from genome assembly GCF_013100865.1 of Trachemys scripta elegans. Classification (NCBI taxonomy): domain Eukaryota; kingdom Metazoa; phylum Chordata; order Testudines; family Emydidae; genus Trachemys; species Trachemys scripta. The sequence continues at coordinate 15,978,158 of NC_048307.1, read as the reverse complement.
TGCACAAGCCTTGGTTAGCACTTACGGGATGCCCCCAATACACTCCTGGACCCAGATATTCCCCCCAAAATATGTATTCTTCACTGACCAGCTCTCTCCTGGACAGTCCAGATATTGGAGGTTCATTGTCTCTGTCAGTGTACAATACTTTGCTACTTTAAATGGAGTTACCGCTACAGTTCAGTTTAAAAACAACACTGGATTAGTTTTGATTAAAGAATAAAACCAGTTTATTTAACTACAAAGAGAGAAGTTTTAAGAGTACAAGTACAAGACATTAAAGTCAGAAATGGTTACAAGAGAAATCAAGATAAAATGCTTTCTAGTGCTAAAATTTAACAAACTAGACTTGATCTCAGCAACAGGGCTGATGAAATTTCAGGTCAGGATCTCTCCCAAAGTCAAATGGCTGCTTCTTTTGTTGTCTTAGGTAAAAGAGAAAGGGAGATAGATAAGGAGAGATCCCCGGGGGTGTTTTTGCCCCTCATTTGTATAGCCCGATCACCCTTTGAAATGCACGAAAGCTTATGCTCTAATTTTCCTGAGAGTTACCCCTAGATAAAATTCATTCCCACTGTGAGGTTGGAGTCATGGAGTCTTGCAGTGAAAGAGATTCCATGCTGTTGTTTGCTAAAATGTAGATTGATCTGTTCCAGCCCCCCTTCTTTGCTGAAGAATGGCCGCTTAACAGGTGATTGCCCATCAACTTTGATGACAAAGTTGGCTTCGCCTTGTCCTTTGTTTTTGAGAAACAGGTTTAGCCACATGCCAGATTACCTGATAACCACTGTGATGCATTGGACCTCAAAGTAGCACCCTGTAACCCCCATATTCATCAATTGTATATGGTTGTGATATTTCATACAAAGCATGCCATGTCTGAATTTCAGTCTATGTTCATAACTTTACATATAATGTTGCTACATACTTTCATCATATTATTGACCAGTGAGTCATTAGTTTTCATATGATACCTGATAAGGCATATTTTGTACAAAGATTATTACAATAGTGTGTAGGGTGTGAATACAGGGGTGCATTCAGTCACAGATCCATGCCCTGTCGTCCAGTCCCAGCATCTGCCAGTCAGTGGCATAGGGATACACAGAGCATGAGGTTGCATCCCTGACCATCTTGGCTAACAGCATTGATGGACCTATATCATCTTTTTGAACTATAATTTTTTATAGTTTTCACCTTCACAACATCCTCTGGCAATGAGTTCCACAGGTTGACTGCATTATGTGAAGGTACTTCCTTTTGTTTGTTTTAAATCTGCTGCCTTTTAACTTCACTGGGTGACTCCTAGTTCTTGTGTTATGTGAAGAGGTAAATAACATTTCCTTATTCACTTTCTCCACACCTCTGTCATATATCCTCTTGTTCAGTTTAGAAAAGAGATGACAAGTCCCAGGCTTTTTAATCTCTCCTCATATGGAAGCTATTCCATACCCGTAATAATTTTTGTTGCCCTTCATTGTACCTTTTCCATTTCTAATATATCTTTTTGAGATCGAGTGACCAGAACTGCACATAGTATTCAAGGTATGGGTGTATCATGGATTTATATAGTGACATTATGGTATATTCTGTTTTATTATCTATCCATAAGAACATAAGAATGGATGTACTGGGTCAGACCAAAGGTCCATCCAGCCCAGTATCCTGTCTACCGACAGTGGCCAATGCCAGGTACCCCAGAGGGAGTGAACCTAACAGATAATGATCAAGTGATCTCTCTCCTGCCATCCATCACCACCCTCTGACAAACAGAGGCTAGGGACACCATTCCTTACCCATCCTGACTAATAGCCATTAATGGACTTAACCTCCATGAATTTATCCAGTTCTCTTTCAAACCCTGTTATAGTCCTAGCCTTCACAACCTCCTCAGGCAAGGAGTTCCACAAGTTGACTGTGCGCTGTGTGAAGAAGAACTTCCTTTTATTTGTTTTAAACCTGCTGCCCATTAATTTCATTTGGTGGCCCCTAGTTCTTATATTATGGGAACAAGTAAATAACTTTTCCTTATTCACTTTCTCCACATCACTCATGATTTTATATACCTCTATCAGATCCCCCCCTTAGTTTCCTCTTTTTCAAGCTGAAAAGTCCTAGCCTCTTTAATCTCTCCTCATATGGTTCCTAACTTTGTTATCTTTTTTGATTGCTGCCGTACATTGAGCGGATATTTTCAGAGAACTATCTGCAATGACTTTAAGATCTCTTTCTTGAGTGGTAACCGCTAATTGGAATTATGTGCATTTCCAGTGTGCATTACTTTGCATTTTCCAACATTTGAGTTTCATCTGTCATTTTGTTGCACAGTCACCCAGTTTTGTGAGATCTCTTTGCAGTCAGCTTTGGACTTAAGTATCCAGAGTAATTTTGTATCAGCTGCAAACTTTGCCACCTCACTGTTTTATCCCTTTTCCCAAATTATTTATAAATAGGTTGAACAGCACTGATCCCAGTACAGAGCTTTGGGGGACACTGCTGTTTATTTCTCTCCATTCTGAAAACTGACCATTTATTCCTACCCTTTATTTCCTGTCTTGTAACCAGTTACTGATCCATGAGAGGACCTTCCCTCTTATCCCATGACTGCTTAGTTTGCTTAAGAGCCTTTGGTGTGGGACCTTGTTAAAGGCTTTCTGAAAGTCTAAGTACCCTATGTCCATTGGATTACCCTTGTCCACATGTTTGTTGATCCCCTCAGAGAATTCTAATAGATTAGTTATGCATGATTTACCCATACAAAAGCCATGTTGAATCTTCCCCAACGAATCGTGTTTATTTATGTCTGTTAATTCTGTTCTTTAACATTGTTTCAACCAATTTTGCCTGATCCTGAAGTTAGGCTTACTGGTCTATAATTGTCAGGATTACCTCTGATCCTTTTTTAAAAATTACTGTCACATTAGCTATCTGCCTGTCATCTGGTACAGAAGATGATTTAAGTGATAGGTTATATACCACAGTTATGATACTGCAGAACTATTTGAATTCCTTCAGAACTCTTGTATGAATTACCATCTGGTCCTGCTGACTTATTATTGTTTAATTTATCAATTTGTTCCAAAACCTCCTCTATTGATACCCTAATCTGGGACAATTCCTCAGATGTTACCTAAAAAGAATGGCTCAGGTGTGGGAATCTCCCTCACATCCTCTGCAGTGAAGACTGATACAAAGAATTTGTTTAGCTTCTTCACAATGGCCTTGTATTCCTCAAGTGCTCCTTTAGTGCCTCGATCATCCAGTGGCCCCACAGTTTGTTTGGCAGGTTTCCAGCATCTAAGTGTAACCCTTCTGCCCGTCAAGTTGGCAGCAACAAGGGCCGGGTTCAGTATCTAGGGGTTCTGTTTCAATAACACAATGCAAAACCGGTTCAAATCCCCACCCAGTGACCTGGGACAATTACTTATCACCCCTCTCCCGGGAACCTCTAAGAGGCAATACTTCCCCTCTCACAAACAAGGAGTCTGAGTGTAGCAAAAGCTTTTAATAAAGGAGGGAAACAATGCGGCATTATATTCGGGAAATACCACAAACAGGATTCATAGCACAAACCATGAGCAAAAGACCCACCCCCAAGTAAGTTTGGCAGGTCCTTTTCCCCTCAGGGTCTTAAGTTCAGCAAATCAAGAGTCACCCCACCCACAGTTTCTGACCTTAGTCAGTGTAGCCCCCAGAGTTCAGAAGTTCCTCTGCAGAGTTTACTTCCCAGCCTGGGTGGAAGTGGGGGGATGTGTGGGGGGACATCTTACATGCTCGCTGCTCGGGTTGATGGCCGATTGCCATGCCTCTCCATGGGGCTCTGCTGCAGCCTTCACCGCCAGCCACCCTGCTATCTGCTCCGCCAGCCATCCACTCCGCTAGCCACTCACCAACTTATCTTCAGGGTCTCCCCTCCCCCCCCTTTCCCTTAACACAGTTCTTAGTGACTTCAGCTGGTAGTAGGGAGTCTCAGTGCTAGTGCATCATTAGGCCAAGGTAGGTCTAATACTTAGACCTATGTATCAGTGATTTCAGCTCTGCAGCATGTAATAAGACTCCTAATGGAGTCAAAATTAGCTCTGTTATTGCACAGTGAAGAGAGGAGAAGTAAGTGGTGTTTAGGGTCCTCAAAAGGCACCCACACTACCAAGTATACATACCTATCCCCAGCCTCTATCAATTCACTGAGTTCTGGAACCCATGTCCCTTGCCTAGCGTGTGCTACTTAGTTGAGGGCGAGTCCCTCCGTCATAAAATGCCAAGTACAGTTCTACTGTCCTTGATTCACATAACCAGGATAATAACCCTTTATTACTCCTGCCCCAATAACAATGAGACTGGGGATCCCACAGCAGCCAAAGTGACCATTTGGGCAAACAGTCCATCATGGTAGGCACGGTGGGTGTGCCCATGCAAACAAGATCAGCCCCTGAAGTCCTTTTCCACAGCTCACCACCACATGTCAGGGGAGAGCTCATTCTGACTCTGCTTATATCAGGTACACCTCTACCCCGATATAACGCTGTCCTCGGGAGCCAAAAAATCTTACTGCATTATAGGTGAAACCGCGTTATATCGAACTTGCTTTGATCCACCGGAGCGCGCAGCCCCACCCTCCTGGAGCACTGCTTTACCGCGTTATATCTGAATTGGTGTTATATCGGGTCACGTTATACTGGGGTAGAGGTGTACTTAAAAAAAATTGCTTTTAGTTTTTCAGTCTTTTGCACATGCTGTCTGTTTCCACAGAAGAATATCCAAAGAGGGCTATTTAACTTCCAATTTGGAAATCCCAAAACTCAGATGAACTGGGTTCATGTAGGAAATCTTGTACAAGCTCATCTCTTAGCTGCTGAAGCTCTCACCCCTGAGAAGGGTTATATAGCGGTAAGTAAACAATTTAAAATATGGGTCACTTTCTGTGGCTTTTAGATCAAACTCTGTGTCTAAAAGTCAATTTGCTAAATTCTCAAAAGTACTGCATGTGCAAACTGTACAGTTCCACATGCAAAATGTCATCTTTGTAAATGCAACTCGCATTCATCTTGTTAATATTTTTATGTCACGTCTTTTTCTTCTTGTAAGCTAGCTTTACAAAGGTAGGGTTTCCTGCCTGTCCAGCTTGAGGAGGAATCTTCCCCAAGTGAATATGGCAATCATCAAATTCTCTAGAATCAAAGTTTTTATGCTTTGATTCTAGATATGTACATTTTTAATTGACCAATCTGAAACCTTTTGGGCCTAATTTGTACATGCTCAGCATTCACAAAAATGTGGATATTCAACATTAGTGAACACTTCTGAATATTTTTACTTAAATTTCTATCCCTTATAGTTGTGACAAAAATCTTAAGAGCATGAACCATTACACACCTGACAGTGTTGCTGCACTCACACTGCCTGGCAGCTCCAGCATCAGTCAGACTCATAGATTGCACCTCTCCTTCTGACTCAGTTCAGCAGCTGAGCTACTGTAGAAACAGCTGCAGTCACCCCATATGAATCCTCCTGGCTCTTCGGAGTATTCCCTGCCCTGGGCCTATGGTGAAGGGAAGATCAGCAGCTCCTCTAGGCTCCACCTCTTCTGGATGAGGTTGTTTTATTCTCATCCCCAGTTAGTTAAGGCCCAGTTCCAGAAAACCCCTGTTCTATTGCCCTCTACCCTCTCCTCCAGTGAGGGGCAGAAATCCCAACAGTGACAGTGGCCACCAAAGTGAGGGAGGCTATAGACATCAACCCTTCAAACCTCCCCAAGTTTTTGGAAGTGATGATGCAAGTGGTGCAACCAGAGGGAGGGAGAGTTTCTTGCCACCAAGAGAAGGCTTGGGGCCCCAGTTTTGGGGAAATTATTCAGGCAGCTACTGTAGCAATGACAGGGCCCAACTTGGAGGGGCTGAAGTACCTTGTGCAGCTTGGAAGAGACTACTATACAGTGAGGCAAGGAAGAGAACTGATCAATTTGGAGAGAAAGGAGGGAGGAGAGGAGAGAATTGTTGAATTTGGGGAGTATAGATAGACTGTGGAATGTGAGCTAATGAATTTGTGGGGTAAAGAAAATAAAATTATCAGTTTGGTGTGGGTAGAGAACTGATGAGTTAGTAGTAAAAGATTGGAGGGGTTACTGAGGTGCAGCTGGGTGGGTGACTGAATGAAGATTGAGTGTTCAGGAGGAAGGGGATGAGATGAGGTATACATCGGACACATGGAGTGTGGGGCTTGAATAGGGCTGAATAATGGGGAGGTGGTGTTATCTGGTACATGTGTGGTTATATGGGCAAGGAAGGGGGGGAGCATGCGCAGCCTGGCCGAGGGTTTAGCAGTGGGTGTGGGCAAAGGGTCCAGTGACCAGGAGCCAATTACCAGGAATCAGGCTGGGTTGGAAAGCCAGGAGATCAGAATCTAGAGAGGAATGGGAGGTCAGAGATCAAGAATCCGTTACCAAGAGTCAGGCCAAATCAGGAAACCAGGAGGTCAGGATCAGGTGAGAGAACCAGAGGTAGGAACCAGGAGTCAGTTACTAACAGTCAGGCCAAGACCAGATACCAGGAGGTCAAGATCAGAAGGCAGGAACGGATAAACACCATACCAGTGGCCCATGGCAGGGTGAAGCTCACTTGTACAAACTTCCTATTTCTTCCTCTGGCTTAAATAGGGGCTGCAGCCCAACAAGGAGCCTTAGACCTCTCTTAGTCAGAGAATAAGGGAAGGGCTTGTGCCCCAGTTGGGCTTCATAGATTCTGGTACCAACTGCTGTCTGTGAGCTGCCACCGGAGGACTGGAGTGTGATGACTTCCTGGACCCACACAGAACTGGGTTCAGGCCCCACGGGACCTGGCAGTGTGTTGGTGTTTATTTAAGTATGGATTAGTAGATGTTTTTTCTAGGCTGGTTAGTAGGTTCTTGATAATTCTGCAAAGCTGGCATAATAGGGTTTGAGACACTTGACATACACATACGGATAAAAAGAATATTCCTCCCTGAAATTTTTCAAACCTGCATAACTTAGTCAAATCCAATCTAGTTTCATGCTAACACTCAAAAAAACTTCTCACTGACAAATTTCAACTTTTTTACTCTATAACATGTCAGTGCTGAATTTTTGGGGGAAAAAAGTTGTAATCTTTTTATGTGGTGTAGCTGATCAGTCTAATAGGCAGCTGGCCTAGGGGTCAGACACTGGCGCCACAGTTCTTTTGCAGTCTGCTCATTCTGGACAGGGCCCTGCTGGGCCATATACGGTGGGCCTCAGTCCCTCCTGTGTGTCCCCTCTTCTGTCACAACAGTGGTGTGGAAGCAGGGAAGAGGGACCTAGGTCCTCCCACTCCACAGTGTCCTGACCTGGGTCACTTCCTATCAGGCTGTGGCACCTCCCTTTTGGGTGTAGTCACAATCTTAGTAGTAACAGCTTAGTCTGCCAGGGTGGACAATGTCCAGTTCTTTGGGGCCTCTTGTGAGTTCCCAACTCCAACCAGGAGAGGCATATGGATCATCGTTTCCCAAGTGGCCATACCAATTCTGTAGTCACTCATCCCATAGCTCCAGGCATCAGCGTCACTTCCTAGTACAGCCTGTAACTCCTTCTCCTGGCCTACCAGTACCCGTTTAAACTGGAGCATGCCCTGCAGCTGTTGAGGGGCGGGGCCTCCCTAGCCCAGGCCTTGCTCTGGTATAGAGTAGGACAGGGGTTGGCAACCTTTCAGAAGTGGTGTGCCGAGTCTTCATTTATTCACTATAATTTAAGGTTTTGCATGCTAGTAATACATTTTAATGTTTTTAGAAAGTCACTTCTATAAGTCTATAATATATAACTAAACTATTGTTGTATGTAAAGTAAATAAGGTTTTTAAAATGTTTAAGAAGCTTCATTTAAAATTAAATTAAAATACAGAGCCCCCCGGACCGGTGGACAGGACCCGGGCAGTGTAAGTGCCACTGATAATCAGCTTGCGTGCCGTCTTTGGCACGTGTGCCATAGGTTGCCTATCCCTGGAGTAAGATCTGCAAACTACATATGGGGAAAATGTATTTTTCACTCTCTTATTAATTGAGAACAGCAGAAGTGTATTTGTTCAAACTTTCCAAAAAAATTGCCTTTATTCTGAGATGACATCTGGCAAATTTCATCTCACTAAATGAAATATTCAGAATGTTATGGACTGAATATAGGGAGTTCTAATATAAATCCATAGGAAATTTTAATTATGGTGTCACTAATGCACCTAGTATAAAAAATGATACATAGGTAAAATCATTAAAGAACGTGCCATTGTTTTTAAAGCAGGAAGAAGTGCTAAAGAGCACATGAAATCGAGAAGTTGTGTTAACTAACATGTCGGTATTGCCAACTCTGATGAATTCATCATGTCTAATGTGATTCTGGCCCCTACAAAAATATAAAGAAAAACTCAGTGCTATGACAACTAGGTTGATAAAATTCATCGTAGTAGAAGTCCTAAACATAATGAACCTGACTCTGCTCTTTTTTAATATATCAGTGTAATAAATCATGAGTAACTCCAGTAATTTAAGTGAATTTACAGATATGTGAAACTTACATGAGGATCAGAATTAGTTCCAATGGAGGTTGCTTGTTGATTTGTATGTATTTGTATCTGTTTGCTTTTAATTATGTTGCTGTTATTTACAAAATGAATAAAGATAGTCTTAAAAGATAAAAAGAAAATGTCACTCCATGCACAGTATTATGTTTCTAATCTGCCTTTTCTCTGCCTCTTTAACAGAGTGGTCAGGTGTATTACATACATGACGGCGAGAAAGTCATCTTTTCTGAATGGATAACTCCGTTAGTATGTACTATATACATGTTTAGTTCTAATACAGTGTATGGGACTTGAGCATATAACTAATCTAGAAAGAACGTATCAGCTAAATGAAGCCAATACCACAGTAATTACCCGAAGAAGCAAAACTTAAAACTTTGATATATTTAAGAAATATATAAATATATTTGATACATTTCAACTTTAGTAAGACTTTTGATACTGTTTCACATGACAATCTAATAAGCAAACTGGATAAATATATCCTAGACCAGAGTTACTCAGACCTCAGTGGCTCAGGAGCCAAATTAGTGATCTTACCTCAAAGAGCCACAATAGTGTGAATTCATAAGATGTGTGTGTATATAGCTAATATAATGTTCTTGCAGCAAAATTGACTGACCAAGTATTATTTTATCAACTACAATTGGTTAATAACATAGTAAAAACCTCCTGATTGGTTAATAAATCACACAGTGTTTTAATATCATGTGCTGCTAAGAGCTGCAGGGATACATTAAAGAGCCACTTGCAGCTCGCAAGCCTGTCTGAGTATCACTAGCCCAGACGAACCTTCTATAAGGTGGATGGGCAACTGGCTGGAAAAGCATACTCAGAGAGTAATTATCAATGGTTCACAATCTATCTGGAAGGGCATATTGAGAGGATCCCACAGGAATCTGTCCTGGGTTGGTTCTATTCAATATCTTCATAAATAAGTTGGATAAGGGCATAGAAAGTATACTTAAACATTTTGCATATGATATCAAGCTGGGAGGGGCTGAAAATGTTTTGGAGAACAGGATTTGAGTTCAAAATGAACTTGACAAACTGGAGAAATGGTCTGATTTAAACAGGGTAAAATTCAGTAAGGACAAATGCAAAGTACTCCACTTAGGAAAGAATAATCAGTTTCACAAATACAAAATGGGAAATGACTGCCAAGGGAGGAGAACTGCAGATAAGGATCAAGGGATTATAGTGGATCACAAACTAAATGAGTCAATAATGTAATTCTGTTGCAAAAAAGCATACATCATTCTGGGATGTATTAGCAAGAGTGTTGTAAACAAGTCACAGGAAGTAATTCTTCCACTCTACTCAGCACTGATAAAGACCTCAACTGAAGTAATGTGTCCAGTTCTGGGCACCACACTTCGGGAAAGATATGGACTAATTGAAGAAAATCCAGAGGAGAGCAACAAAATTATTAAAGATCTAGAAAGTATGACCGATAAGGAAAGATTTTAAAAACTGGATTTGTTGTCTGGAAAAGAGAAGACTGAGGGGAAACATAACAATCTTCAAGTATATAAAAGGTTGTTGTAAAGAAAAGGGTGATAAATTGTTCTCATTAACAACCGAGGACAGGACAAGAAGTAATGGGACTAAATATGAAGCAAGGAAGGTTTAGGTTAGACATTAGAAAAAACTTACTAGCTCTCAGGGTAGTTAAGGACTAGAACAAATTACCTAGGGAGACTGTGGAATCTCCATCATTGGAGATTTTTCAGAACAGGTTAGACAAACACCTCTCAGAGATGGTCTAGACCAGGGGTAGGCAAACTTTTTGGCCCGAGGGCCACATCGGGGTTGCAAAAAGGGCCGGGTAGAGAAGGCTGTGCCTCCCCAAACAGCCTGCCCCCAGCCCTCTATCCGCCCCCTCCCACTTCCTGCCCCCTGACTGCCCCCATCAGAACTCCCGGCCCATCCAATCCCCCCTCCCTGTCCCCTGACCGCCCCCTCCTGGGACCCCCTGCCCCTAACCGCCCCCCCCCATCCACCCCTCCCTCAGTAGGAGCAGGGGCAGACGCGCAGCCGGAGAGAAGCGGCGGTTTCCCCTTCACGGCCGCCCGGTGCTCTTCCTGAGTCCTCCAGCCAAATTCCCCACGCTCCTGCCACCCGCACCACCCGCCTGCTCCTCTGCCCCCGCAGTGCAGCCTCTCCCCCCCCACGGGGGCTGCAGCAGTGCCCGGCCCTAGGGCTCCCTGTTGTTCGGGGGGTCTCATGCCAGGGCACCCTGTGTTCACTGGTAAATCTGCCCGATCCGTCCCGCCTGGCTGGAGCCAGCCGCGCTGCTGGTACGGCGAGCTGAGGCTGCAGGGGAGGGGGGACAGCAGGGGAGGGCCCAGGGCTGGCCGAGAGCTCAGGGGCTGGGCAGAACAGTTTGCCCACAACACTTTCCTGCCTCAGTGCCAGGGACTGGACTAGATGACCTATCAAGGTCCCTTCCAGTTCTACATTTCTATTTATCAGATCAGAACCCAATCCTGTATTCTCACAGATTTTAGCAAAATGATAGCTCATAAAGACAAACTCCCATTGGCTTCAATAGGAGTTTTAGATGTGCAGGAATGCAGGGTCAGGCCCTTTATTGTTATGAGCTAATTTAATTAAAAAACTATAAATCCTGATTCTTCACTATCTTGTGTAGTCATTTATCACTGTGCAAAGTTGTCCAAAATGCATGTAAAATGCTACCATTTTTATTTGGTAGCACTATGGTAGAGACTGCTTTGTCGTAAATGACTCCTCAAGATGCAAGCCATGGGAAATCATGCCCTTAAATTTCATTGTAAACATAAAACAGAAGCATCAGGATATGTTCATAATTAGTAGGCTAGGATTTTAAACCTCCACTAAAGGCCACACCCTGTAGTGCAAGCAAAACTCCCATGAACATCAATGCAATAAACTTCAGGACTGTACTCAAGATATAAAAAATGCACTCCTCTCACGCCCTCTATTGTTTTAAAATAGATATCTCTGCCTATATCATCTGCCTATATCATCTAATTGTGTTGGCAGGCATAGGGATATTCAGCTGAAAAACTTTTTAAAAATAGTAATAGCTGAACTGGGGGAAAAGTTCAGATTTATAATTTGTCAGTAATTATTTATGCATATTCTTGCTGCACTGACCCAATTTAGTATGAATACTTTGTTCTTATTCTCTTTTATTTTAAATCCCTCCCAGTTTGAAAAATTAGGTTACAGTAAGCCGTGGATACCTATGCCAGCTTTCCTCGTTTATATAGCAGGTAAAAAGTAAAACAAGTATTAGATTATTATGCTATTTTATTTTGCATTTCATCTTTTACTTCCACTGTCACGGATAATCTGCACAGCAGTTCTAGAAAAGGAATATACAGATTTAAACTTGTGCAATTCCTACAGTAATTGTGCAATTGTACTAGCTGGAATTATGTAATACCTGTAAACGTATAATAAGTACTTCTCTACAAAAGGAGATAAGATATCTTTGGGTTCATCAACTATTCTGTAAATTATATGCTGTTTTCAAAACCTTGGATCCTGCTTCTGTATCAAACCCAAAGCACCCTCTGCAGTCAGTGGGTGTGCAACAAACACGGGATCTAACCCACAACACCTGTCATCACCATGGGCTTGTCTTCACTGCTAAAAAAGCTAGGTTTTTTACTTCAGGGTAACTAATATATGTGAGCTATCCTGTGGTAAAAACACAATGAAGACAAGGTGCTTTAGTTAGACTCGCTAAGGTCATCCTATACCGCACATTGGGTTGACCTCAACAAGTTTACTTCACGGTAAAACTAACGTATCTTGTCTTCACTTGTGTTTTTAATCTCTTGAGAACTCATGCCCATTAGTTACCCCCAGGTAAAAAAACATGGCTTTTTTGGCAGCAAAGACAAGCCTTATGTTATGCTCACTTTACTATTGTTCTCTCATTTTAGCAACTTTCTGTTCACAGCCACAGTGATGGAATGCCTTCACCTGGCATTGAAACCAGTTTTTAACTTTACACCTTTCCTGACCAGAAATGAGGTAAAAGTATAAATGCATACATATTCATCTTTATAAAGTCTCTGGCTAAAGTTCTCAAGAAACACTTAATATCAATGGTGGGGAACATCTCCTCTGGATGCATGTGTGGAGGGGATTCTCTGCATATAGATCCCCACTTATCTATGCAGGGGCAGAGAGAGTCTGTCATCTCTGTAACACCATTTTTCTACCCCATCTCAGCCCCCTCCCAAGAAGGCCCTCCATACTGTTTTCCTACTTTGAGAGTAGATGGGCCAGAGAGGGCATGTCACGGAGTACAGGAGAGCCAAGTGCATCGTCCTGCATGCAACCAGCAGGGAATCCGCATAAGAGATAAAACGGACCATAGGCTGTATTATCATTTCCAATGAGCCACTCCCTGTTATGGAACTGCAAGTTAAAGGGAGGTTCTAGAGGCAGCTGCAGACCAGGAGTCCCTAGCAGTAGGAAAGGGACAGGCAAGATATGGAGACTGTATCCACAGCAGATACCATAACTTAGAGCTGGTCAAAACTCACAATTTCCATTCCAAGAAAAATGCTGACCCTTTGATTTTATTTTTCCCAAATCGGAACAAAAAGTTGAAAATTTGAAATTTCCCATGAAATGTAATTTCTGAGATTTTTTTTGTTTTAACCTGATCTAAAAGTTTTGTTTTAACATTATTATTTTCACTGTTATTCTATTATAATTTATAATATAAAAGTCTAAATATTTTACTATTATATTATGGCATGGCATGACGTCATAATCTAATAGGATATGAAATATCATATCATGATAGGACAAATCAATGTTTTCTAACCAAAACACATTCCATCAGAAAAATTTTTACCATCTCCGCTGTATCCAGGAGGAGCTTCCAAAAGAAACCCTCTTTTTATTCTAGGGGAGGCTTTGCATACAATTTTCCTCCCTCCTAGAGGAAACTCCACAGGGGGGTAGTAGCACCAGGGCCAGATTAACTCTCCTGTGGTCCCGAGGCTATTAGATTTTGTGGGGTCCTTGGGGGTTTGGAGTGCAGGAGTGGGATCAGGGCTGGGGTAGGGGGTTGGGTTACAGGCTTCAGCCGGGAGGCGCTTACCTCGGGCAGCTCCTGGTTGGCAGCACAGCGGGTCTAAGGCAGGATCCCTGCCTGCCCAGGCTATGCGCTGCTCTGCTCCCCGAGGTGACGAGCATGTCCTACCCTGCCCCTAGGCGGAGGGGCCAGGCTGCTCTGCACAGTGGGGCTGGGGGTTGGGGTGCGGCTTCCCACCGGGCAGCACTTACCTCTGGTGGCTCCCGATTGGTGGTGCAGCATGGCTGTCACTAAGGCAGGATCCCTGCCTGCCCCAGCCCCACACCACTCCCAGAAGGGGCCAATGCACCCCTGCAGCCCCTGGGGGAGGGGCGGCCGGCACGTGGCTCCCTGCGCTGCCCAGGGCCGGCTTTAGGAAGTGCGGGGCCCGATTCGAACAGTTTCGACGGGGCCCCGGCAGGGATGACTAAAAAAAAACTAGGTAAAAAAACACGTGGGGCTTGTACTCATCGGGCGGCGCTCCTAGTCTTCGGCGGTGGGTCCTTCACTCGCGCCGGGTTTTCGGCGGCACTGAAGGACCTGCTGCCGAAGACCCGGAGCGAGTGAAGGACCCGCTGCCGAAGTGCCGCCGAAGACCCGGAGCGTCACCGGGTGAGTAAAAATTAAAAAGGAGCCTCTAGCCAGGGAAGGGATTCTCGGCCACTTCTTTCTCCCCTCTCCCCGGCAGCCCTGCCACTGGGCGCGGGGCCCTCTTAGGCGCGGGGCCCGATTCGGGGGAATTGGTGGAATTGGCCTAAAGCCGGCCCTGGCGCTGCCCCTCTCTGCAAGCACCGCCCCCGCAGCTCCCATTGGCCACAGCTACCCATTCCCGGCCAATGGGAGCTGTGGGGGTGGTGCATGCAGGCAGGAGCAGCACACAGAGGGAGACCCCTGCCCCCCCTCCACCTACGGGGCCGCGCTGGCCACTTCCAGGAGCAGTGTGGGGCCGGCAGGGAGCCTGTGTTAGCGACAGCCCCGCTGGAGATCGCAATCGACTGGGAGATCCTCTAGGATCGACCAGTCGATCGTGATTGACCGGTTGGTGATCACTCATTTAGTGGGTCTAGTGAAGACCCATTAAATTGACCACAGATCGCTCTCCCTTAGACATAGCGCAGTGTGGACCCCACGGTAAGTAGATCTAAGCTACATCGACTTGAGTTACGCTACTAATGTAACTCAAATTGCGTAGTTTAGATAGACTTTCCCCCATAGTGTGGACCCGCCCTTGGAAGCAAGAGGAGGTTTTCATTTACGCAATAGAAGCCAAGGGCAGAATTTGGCTGCCGTTTTGTAATGTGGAGTTTTACATTATGTAACATGAACCACTATCCTGAGATCTTTTCAGTACTTGGGCAATGTGAGTGGCTTCAACAGGATATCTTGGTTATTTAAAGCCCATATATAATTTAAATATACTTTTTGCCTTTAAGCACCTTTTTTGGGTAATGACAGTTTAAAAAAAAAAAAAGATGAGCTGAAGCACCTTTCATCAAGATTCATTCTAGCTTGGTCAGTTTCAATCTGTGTCAGTGTCAAAATGCACTGGAATGTGACCTGCTTTACTGCCTTATCTCAACACACCCAGTGAGCACAGCATGAATATTACATACTCCAAAACATTAATGATGCTAAGATGACACATGATAAATGTCTATCTTTTACATTGCTATATATTATGCAATATATAGAGGCAAAGATACACCCATACCCACCCACTCATAGGGCTCAGGGTTTATGATTGATTTTTCAAATGTTAGCATGATAACTATTTTAAATTTTATAAAATATCACAATGAAGCCATTCTAATTAAACACTTATTTTCCTATACATATGTCCACATAGTATCATCTGAAGTTATGCACAGATTGTTGAGAGAGACTGGGCCTGATTCACCACTGTATTATTCCGAGTTTTTTAGCCCGTGTAAATATTGCCAGAGAGCCGGGGATTATGAGAGCAGTGTGGAGGTTCCAATCATTGGAACAACCTACCAACAGTTGGAGGTGGATTCTCCATCACTGACAATTTTTAAATCAATATTGGATGTTTTTTCTAAAAGATATGACCCAAATCCTGTTTAATTTGCTCTCATGACTTCAGTGGGACTATGAGCAAATTAAGTAGGATTTGGCCTTTTAATGTTAAATCTGTTTAAATTTTTATTTTGTTTTTTAAAAGAGAGACATTTCACTTGACAGAATTAATTACTGATTTATAAACTGCTTAGAAAGAGATTCAAGAATAGAAACAATTAAACATCAATATTATTCAGAGGCTGGAGAGGGCTGATACTTATTAAAATGAGAGAGGGACTCTGTTAGGTAGAGGGGGTGTGTGTGTGTGTGTGTGTGTGTGTGTTTTATAATAGTGTCATCTAGTGGATCAATGTGGTATTGCTATGTGGAAAGAAACAAGTAGCCTGATTTTCCACCCTTGCACCCTTGGCTTAAACCTATGTAAAGTGAGTGTAAATTGCTACAGTTCTGATTTGCTGGCATTTTACATTCACTTTGCACCAACTTCTAGCTCCAGTGACACACAGGGGATAGCAAGCTGGCTGAAGTAGCTTTGCATAGGGGGATCCCCAGGTGGTGTAGCGATGGCATACCAGTTCTGTGCCACGCACTCTTGGTTCCCACGGCCAAAGGCACATGGCAGAACTGGAGAAAGGCATAGCCAGACCTCGCTAGGTTATGGCAATTCTGTTTGGTTTGTATTTATAAAGATTCTGTCTGGTTGAATGCACTGTACTCTCTGTTGCTGTGTTTTGTTCAGCTCAGTCACCCCACCAATTAATTTATATATCTGTTCTAATAGTGGCACCTAAATTAATTCTATATTTGAAGCACTATTAATTGTTCTTTTGCTTTTTAGGTGTGGAACATCACTGTAACTCACACATTCCGAATAGACAAGGCATGTAATCAGCTAGGTTACCGCCCAAAAAAATTTGCACTTGCTGATTCTGTGGATCATTATCTTCAAACTAGACCCAAGTGCCAGGACCATCATAAATTCCTTAAAATCTGGCTTGTCCTTGGCACCTGTTTATTTTTGATCTTCCTTGTTTTACTTTCTTAAGCATACACCTTTACGTAGTTATTTCAAGGAAAGCCACCATTAATTTGTTTATTGAGTATTAATAAGCTAATTTTAATCAGTCACAGTGTATTCCTCAGTCCACATGAACGTAACTTATTCAGCGAATAATGATTTGCTCTGATGTATTTTAAGCTGTTTTTGCTATTAAATAAAAAAAAATTGGTCTATCAGTAATTGTTCTTAAAGGTTGTAGCTACTACATTTTAAAAGTATAATAAAGTCGCAAGGCCACAGGAGACCACCATTGACAAATGCAGGAACCAGAGCTGCTATTTCTATTTGCTTGATCTCAAAAGAACTCCTTCTGAAAATGGTTGCTCAAGTGCAGAAGAAACTGGAGGAGGAGTAGCTTCCTGGCTCTATGAGCTGTGGTCCAAGCGTAGTGTCTGCAGTGCTTTATAAACAAAAGCAAATAGCTATAATAAGTAAAGTATTGACCAGACAACCCTTCTGACAGACCAACAGCCACTGCATATTACTGTGAGGAATACAGAGGAAACAGGAAATAGAACAAAGACGAAAAATTAATTCATATACATAATGGGCAGTGATTGCACAGAAAAAGTTACACATACTGTAATTTCTTCTGTGAATTAGCTGTATTCTGAAACCGCACAAGAGGTGAAATAAAAGTACACTTGAACTTCTGCATTTATTAAGTCTTTCTTCAGGACACATGCTCACACACAATCTCTTACTTTTATTAACACTGATACATTAAAAATTGGAATGTTATGAATCTTCTGTAAAATGTCATTAAATAACACTAAAGTTAGGGAAATATTTTCTTCCTGTATTGCATTTATGTTTGCTCAGCCAGGTGTGGCGTGGAGTGCTATCAGCAAATCTTTCCAGGTGACCATGCCTCCACACGCCAAGCGAGCCCCAGCATGGAGCAATGGTGAGTTGCTGGACCTAATCAGTGTTTGGGGGGAGGAAGCTGTCCAATCCCAGCTGCGCTCCAGCCATAGGAATTACGATACCTTCAGGAAGGTATCAAAGGACATGATGGAAAGGGGCCATGACCGGGACACCCTGTAGTGCAGGATTAAAGTGAAGGAACTGCAAAGTGCCTACCGCAAAGCCCGCGATGCAAACGGCCGCTCGGGTGCTCCCCCCGCGACCTGCTGATTCTACAAAGAGCTGGATGCGATACTTGGGGTTAACTCCACCTCCACTACGAGCACCACCATGGACACTTCAGAGTCGGGGTGGGAGCAGGAGGAGGAAAACGGGAATCAGGGTGGTGGGGCGGATGGAGACACCCCGGAATCCCTGGAGGCATGCAGCCAGGAGCTCTTCTCGAGCCAGGAGGAAGGGAGTCAGTCGCAGCGGCCGGTACTTGGTAGAGGACAAACAGAAGAGTTGGTTCCTGGTAAGCGGGTTTTTTTTCGTGAAGGAATTTTTTTGGTGCAGGCTTTTTGGGAGAGGAGGGTTAGGCATGCATGCCTAGATGCAGAATAGTGCATTGATGTGGTTTATTACATCACGGTAATCGGCCTCGGTAATCTCTTCGAATGTCTCATCCAGAACGTGTGCAATGCGCTTGAGCAGGTTTATCGGGAGAACCACCATGGTCCTTGTTCCAGCCAGGCTAACGTGTCCGCGCCACTGTGCCACGAGGGGCGAGGGGACCATTGCTGCACACAGGCCAGCTGCATATGGGCCAGGGCGGAATCCGCATTGCAGTAGAAGACCTTCCCTTGCTTCCCAGGTCACCCTCAGCAGCGAGATATTGTCCAGGACGAACTCCTGTGGAAAATGTTGGGACAGTGTTCAGTGTAGGTGCCCCCTGCAGCTGTTGGCTCTCCCCAAGGCATAGAAACCCAGAGGACAGTACAGCCCTGAAACAATCAGTCCCCCTTACTCACCATTTTGAGGCTCCCGTGAGTTGTGTGTGCTCTGTTTGGGACGGGAAAATTATGCTATTGTGTAGACCCTGTGTGTGCCCTCCTTAAGTGCGGGGGAAATCATTATTCTGTCTGGTATAAACAATGCTGCCTCTGTTAAATGTTGCATTTTGCCTATACAACTGCAACAATCTTGAGACCTCAGCCGTCCCTCTTATCGCCTGCTCAGAGACTGCAAAGACTCAGGAAGAGACTGTGAAAAACCAAAGAAGACATGCTGCAAGAAGTGATGCGGCAATCTATTTAAAGAGAATGAAAAAGCACAAAACTGGAGGGAGAGAGAAAGCAGGATCCACCAGGAGAACGCAGCGCACCGGCGGCAAAGCATGGAGCACCGGCAGCAAAGCACTGATAGGCTCATAAGCATCCTGGAGCGCCAAGCAGACGCTATCCAGGAGCTCCTAGCCATGCAGAAGGAGCAGTACCACAAACACCCCCCTCACCCCCACAGCCATTGTCCCAAAACTCTTTCCCTTGTGCCCCACTGTTACCTCCAACCCACTTTCCCCAACTTCCGGGTTCTTCACGCCACCAGCTGCCTCCAACACCAGTATCTTCACCACCCAGCCCTGAAAACCACGACCTTTACCATCTGCACTCAACCCCCATCACCATGGAGTATAGCTATCCTGAAGTGCAGCACTCACTGCACAGCACACCAGACAGGACATACACGAATCTGTGATTGTACCATTCCCACTCCATGCCCTTGCCCTTTCTGATTCCCAAGCAGTTGTTTCTTTTCAATAAATGGATTTTGGCTTTGAAAACATTCTTTATTATTGCATAAAGTAAAAGATTCCTTAGCCCAGGAAATAAACAGGCACTGCAAGTCTGCTTAGCAAACACTGATTCCTAAAGATTGGAAGTACTGCACTTCACTCCCGTGCGGGGCACCAGATATCACTGCTGGTTTTCAGCCCCAAATTGCTCCCTCAAGGCACCCCTAATCCTTGCAGCCCCGCGCTGGGCCCCTGTAATAGCCCTACTCTCTGGCTGCGCAAATTCAGCCTCCAGGTGTTCAACCTCAGAGGTCCATGCCTGAGTGAAGCTTTCATCCCTCCCTTCACAAATATTATGGAGGGTACAGCAAGCAGATATAACCGCGGGGATGCTGTGTTCGGCCAAGTCCAACTTCCCATACAGAGATCACCAGCGGCCCTTTAAATGGCCAAAGGCACACTCCACAGTCATTCGGCACCAGCTCAGCCTGTAGTTGAACCGTTCCTTGCTGCTGTCAAGGCTCCCTGTGAAGGGTTTCATGAGCCACGGCATTAACGGGTAAGCGGGGTCTCCAAGGATCACAATGGGCATTTCAACTTCCCCTACTGTGCTCTTCCGCTCTGGGAAAAAAGTCCCGGCCTGCAGCTTCCTGAACAGCCAAGTATTCCGAAAGATGCGTGCGTCATGCACCTTTCCTGGCCAGCCTGTGTTAATGTCAATGAAACGCCCATGGTGATCCACAAGCGCCTGGAGTACCATAGAGAAATACCCCTTCCGATTAATGTACTCGGATGCTAGGTGGGGTGATGCCAGAATAGGAAGGTGCGTCCCATCTATCGCCCTTCCACAGTTAGGGAACCCCATTTGTGCAAAGCCATCCACTATTTCCTGCACGTTACCCAGATTTGCAGTTCTTCTGAGTAGGCCTTGCAAACTTAATGGCCTTGCAAACTTGCATCAACACAATTCCAACGGTCGACTTTCCCACTCCAAACTGGTTTGCGACCGACCGGTAGCTGTCTGGAGTTGCCAGCTTCCAGATTGCAATAGCCACCCGTTTCTCTGCTGACAGGGCAGCTCTCAATCTCGTGTCCTTGCGCCGCAGGGTGGGGGCGAGCTCCTCACACAGTCCCATGAAAGTGGCTTTTCTCATCCGAAAGTTCTGCAGCCACTGCTCATCATCCCAGACTTCCATGATGATGTGATCCCACCACTCGGTGCTTGTTTCCCGAGCCCAAAAGCAGTGTTCCACTGTGCTGAGCATGTCCGTGAATGCCACAAGCAATTTTGTGTTGTACGCATTACCCGGCTCGATAGCATCGTCGGACTCCTCACTCTCACTGTCACTTTGGATCTTAAGGAATAGTTTGACAGCCAAACGTGACGTGCTGGCGAGACTCGTCACCATAGGCCTCAGCAGTTTGGGCTCCATTTCCCGCAGACAGATCGCGCTGCACAGAAACTGTTGAAAGATGGCGCCAAAGGTGGACAGAAACAAAGGGATTTCTGGGATGCGAAACGATGCATCACGGGGCGCTGGGACAGGACCCAGAATGCCCTGCACCCACGCCCCCTTCCCACAACCCACGGCGCCAGAATGGGAAGAGGTGCTTTGTGGGATAGCTGCCCATAATGCACCGCTTCCAATGGCGCTGCAATTGCCGCAAATGTGGCCACGACAGTGCGCTGGCAGCTGTCAATGTGGACAGACTGCAGCACTTTCCCTGCTCAGCTGTACGAAGACAGGTTTAACTCACAGTGCTATACAGCTGCAAGTGTAGCCAAGGCCTAAACATAGTCATTAAGCAGGAAGAGAAAACAAAGGAAGCTCAAACAGGTGAAAAAACAGCAGGAAACATCCTTCTACATGGACTTCTTGTCTCCTGGTTCTCAGCTGGAAGTGTTTTTCAAGAGGGGGACTGAAACTATAAAAAGGAGGGGAAAATACCTCAAGCACCCCTATCTCTCTCACTCATCGCATTCTCTGCACCTGAGAAGACAAAGGAAACAACTATTGCACTCTGGAGCGAGGGGTCCTGACCTGAAGAGTTTAGTGAGTAATGCTGGAAGCATGTGGTCATGTGCTTGAATCTAATATAGTTTGTTAAATTAGATGCTAGAAAGCATTTTATCTTTATTTTTCTCTAAACATTTCTGATATTCATGCATCATTACTTGTACTCACTTAAAACCTTTCTGTGATCGGCGTTGGCCCACCTACCCGCTAGGGGGCGGTGGGGAGCTATGAGGTCACTGGCCGGCCTGGGTCACGCCTCCGTCAGCGGGGAATTAGCGGCGGGGCGGCCGCCAGCCAGAGTCTGTAGCGCGCCCCTCAGGCAGGGGAGCGCCGGCAAAGGTCAGTAGCGCGCCCCTCAGGCAGGGGAGCGCCGGCAAAGGTCAGTAGCGCGCCCCTCAGGCAGGGGAGCGCCGGCTAAGGTCCCGGCGTGGCTCTGCCGGGTAGGGGAGCGCAGGCCCACCCTACACCTCTGCGCTCCAGACCAGGGCCCTGACAGTGGCAGAACGAGGGTCCCACCACTGGGTCAGCGGGGTCGTCCCGCTACATAGACTCACCGCTGTGCAGCTCTGTCCCTGGGCTACTTCCTACCCGATTGCTCGCCCGAATCCCTCTGGTCCCGTGAGTGCGTCGGGGTAGTCTGCTGCTGGCAGCTCCGGCTCCCCCTCAGGCTCCTCCAGTTCCTCTGGATACTCGGCTGCTGGCAGCTCCCGCTCCCCCTCCGACTCCTCCAGTTCCTCTGGGTACTCGACAGCGGGCAGTCCTGGCAGCCCCAGTCCGTCCTCCAGGTGAGGTTTCCACAGGTCCAGGGCCTCCCCTGGTGTGGCAGCAGGCTCTGAAGGGAGCAGCCCACAGTCTGTGTCTGCCTCCCTCCCTGGTGCTGCCCTAACTGAGCTAAGGGCCCCGCCCTTTATACTTTCTGTTCCACCCCTCCCCTTCCGGGGGGTGGAGCGAGCTTGGGCTGGCCCTGCCCACTCAGGCTGAGGGAAAGGCACTTTACCCTCAGGTTCGGAGGGAAGCCACCCTGGCTCCCTACATACCCCACCCCTCAAATCCAGCTCCCGAACCTCGGAGCTGGCGTCCTCAGCCTCCCCCAGACGGGAGAAAAAGTCCGCGTTGGCGTTGTCCCGTCCCGCCCGATGGCGGATCGTGAAGGCGTAGGTTTGTAGTGTAAGATACCACCGCTGCAGGCGGGCATTCGCGTCCTTCATCTTGTTGAGCCACTTCAGGGGTGCATGATCTGTAACCAGTATAAAGGGGGCCCCGAGGAGGTAGTAGCGGAGAGCATCAACCGCCCACTTAACAGCTAGGGCCTCCTTCTCCAGGACGGAGTAGTTCCGCTCCCGGGGGAACAGTTTCCGACTGATGTAAACAATAGGATGCTCCTCCCCGTCCACCTCCTGTGAGAGGATCGCCCCAAGCCCCACGCCGGAGGCATCGGTCTGGACAATGAAGTCCCGATCGAAGTCCGGGCTGAAGAGAACGGGCTCGCTAGACAGGTGGTCTTTGACAGTTTGAAAGGCCCTCTCGCAGTCGTCAGACCAGCACACTCTACGGGGGCTATCTTTGGTCAGGAGTTCTGTCAGAGGGGCCGTAATGGTTGCAAAGTGGGGTACGAACCGCCGGTAATAGCCGGCCAGGCCCAAGAATTGACGTACCTGCCTCTTCGTGGTTGGCGCCTGACATTCCTGGAGGGCTTGAACCTTCCCGATGAGGGGGCGTACCTGTCCCCGCCCCAGGGTATACCCCAGATAGGTGGTTTCTTCGCGCCCGATTCGGCATTTCTTAGGATTGGCTGTGAGGCCTGCGGCGCGGAGGTCCCGGAGGACAGCCGCCACTTGGTTGAGATGTTCCTCCCAGTTGCTGCCATAGATGACCACATCATCCAGGTAGGCGGCGGCGTACTTGGTGTGAGGTTGCAAAATCCGATCCATCAAGCGCTGGAAGGTTGCTGGGGCCCCATGGAGGCCGAAAGGCATCCGAGTAAACTGGTACAAGCCTGATGGGGTGGCGAACGCAGTCTTCTCCTTGGATCGGGGTTCCAAGGGGATCTGCCAGTACCCCTTGGTGAGATCTAAGGTGGTGATGTAGCAGGCTTCTCCAAGCCGGTCAAGGAGCTCATCGACGCGGGGCATTGGATACGCATCAAACTTTGAAATGGCATTGACTCTCCGAAAGTCAATACAAAACCGCCGGCTCCCATCTGGCTTCGGAACCAGGACGACAGGGCTCCGCCATTCGCTCTGGGAATGCTCGATAACACCCAATCCCAACATGGCCTGGACTTCCTCCTCCACAGCCTCTCGCATTCGCCTAGGCAATGGCCGGGTCGTCTCTCGGACCACCACCCCGGGGTCGGTCTGGATTGCATGGTAGGCAAGCGTAGTCTGTCCGGGCTTCGTGGTGAAGGTCCTGGGGAATGCCTTCACTAGGCAGAGGGCCTGTTCCCGCTGCTCAGCCGTGAGCGTCTCGGCTAGCTGGGGTTCCCCATTATCAGACTCTTCGGGGGGTTGCGGCCCAAGGTCTGGTTCAGGTGGGTATGGGGCAATTAGTAGTCCTTCCCGTTCCCGCCAGGGTTTTAAAAGATTCACGTGATAGATCTGCTTTCCCTTCCGGTGATCAGGCTGCTGGATTTCATAATTGACAGGCCCCACTTGGCGAAGGACTTCATACGGGCCCTGCCAGCGGGCAAAAAGCTTTGATTCCTCCGAGGGGAGCAGGAGGAGAACTCGGTCCCCGGGGGCAAATAATCGGACCTGGGTGCCCCGATTATATTGCTGCTCCTGGCCCCTTTGGGCCGTGGTTAAGTTTTCCCTCGCGAGTTCCCCCGCCCGGGCCAACCGTTCCTGCAGCTGCAAGACGTATTGTAAAAGGCCCTGCGTTGAGGATGGTGTATGTTCCCAAGTTTCTCTCAGGAGATCCATCACTCCGCGGGGCCGTCGCCCATAGAGGAGCTCAAATGGAGAGAACTTCGTGGAAGCCTGTGGAACTTCCCGAACCGCCAGTAGTAAAGGGGGAAGTAGTTGATCCCACTGCCGGAGGTCCTGGGTGGGGAAGCGTCGCAACATTCCTTTCAGGGTTCGATTAAAACGTTCGACTAACCCATCCGTCTGGGGATGGTAAACTGAGGCCTGCAGCTTCTTAATCCCCAGCAGGGCACATACCTGACGGAACAACTTAGATGTGAAGTTGGTCCCTTGGTCAGTAAGTAACTCTCGAGGGAGGCCTACCCTGGCGAAGATCTTCACGAGTTCTGCCGCAATAGTGCGGGCAGTGATACTCCTTAAGGGGACAGCCTCAGGGAAGCGGGTGGCGTAGTCCATCAAGACCAGGATGTATTGGTAGCCCGCCTGACTTTTCGGGAAGGGTCCGACCAGGTCCATCGCTACTCGTTCAAATGGAACGCCCACGGTTGGTAACGGAACTAGGGGGGCCTTCCGGATCCCGGCCGGGGCGGCGCGTTGGCAGTCCAGGCATGACCCACAGTAATCCTTCACTTCGCGGTGGATGCCGGGCCAGAAGAACTTGGCCAGGACCCTAGCTGCGGTTTTCTCCGGTCCTAAATGGCCTGCGGCTGGGATGTCATGGGCTAGCTTTAGGACCGCCCGTCGATGAATGCGGGGAACCACGAGTTGGGTCCGGACCTCTTGAGTTTGAGGGTCCCGCTCCACACGGTAGAGACGATCCTGGTCAAGCTCAAATCTAGGCCATTGGGTAGCCCGCTGGGCCTCCACGACCTTCCCGTCTACCCGTGCCAGCTGTTCATAGGCAAACCGGAGCGTAGGGTCCTCCCTTTGGTCTCGGCTAAAGTCCCGAATGTCCACCGGGGGGCCCCCTGTCTCCTGGCCGTCCTGCCTGGGTGAAAGGGATGGGTCGGGGTCGGGGCTCCGCCTGGGGCCTGGGTCCATCGCAGAGGAGGCTCCCTCGAATGCCTCTTCCGGAGATAGGGACCGGAGCAGCTCGACGAATTCTGGCCAGTCCCGGCCCAGGATGATTGGGTAGGCAAGGGACGGGGCCACCGCCACATTCATTACCTGAGTCGCCCCGTCTACCGTGAGAGGGACCTGCACGGTGGGGTACGGTTTCACATCCCCATGTATGCACTGTATCCGTACCTCCCCGATGATCTGCTCGGTGTCCGGAAGGAGGGACTGGCGGACAAGAGTCTGCCCACAGCCCGAATCAATTAGACCCACCACAGGTGTCCCGGCGATGCTCATGGGGGCTGTCAATTTGGCCGCGGATGGTGTGCGGGCCCGGCTCTCCCCAGTGTACACCTGGCCAAAATCGCATTCCATCGCTGTACAGTCTCGTTGCAGGTGGCCGTACTCACCACACCGAAAGCAAGGTCCTACCTCTGTGCGCCCCGGCCGTGCCGGGTCACCCGGGTGGCCGCGGGGTTGGCCGGGGCCCGATGGACGGGCCAAACGTCCAGACGGTGCGGGTTGTGGGGCCTCGGGCCGTCGGGGAAAAGTAGTGCCGCCGCCGTTTGGTCGTCGGGCTCGAGCGGGCACATTGACTTTGGGGGTGGACCCCCTTTCCGGCTTCTGAGCGCCGGGTCCAGAGCTTGGGGGTCGGGCTGTCGGTCCTATTGGGGCCTCGGCCTCTAGAAAGTTCTCCATAAGTGTGACTGCTGCACTTAGAGTTTGAGGTCGGTGCCGCAACACCCACGCCCTCCCTGGAGTCGGAAGGATGTGCACGAATTGTTCGAGGATGATCTGTTCTGTCACCTCAGCCACAGTTCGATGCTCGGGTTGTAGCCATCGGCACGCTGCATCCTTTAATTCCTGTGCCACGGCTCGGGGCCGGGCCCCCGGGGGGTACAGCTTTCCCCGAAACCGTCGCCGAAAAGTCTCCGGGGTGATGTCGAAGGCATCCAGGATAGCCGCTTTTACTCTGGCGTAAACACGGGCTTCATCGTCTGGTAGCCCCCGGTAAGCCTTCTGGGCCGGCCCCGTTAGATAGGGGGCAAGCAGGGTTGCCCATTGGTCCGGCGCCCAACCAGCCACTGCAGCAACCCGCTCGAAGGTCACCAGATAAGCCTCTGGGTCATCCTCAGGCCCCATCTTGGCCAGATGGACTGGTGGAGCAGGAGGGTTGGGGGTGGTCACCCCGCCCGGCTGGGCTCCACCGGGGCTCGGCCACAGGGTGGCAAGTTGCTGGAAACATTGAGTCTGTTGTTCGCGGTGCTGGGCCCCCAAGGTTTGAAGCAACTGCTGCTGGTGGGTACCCAGCTGCTGTATGAGTTGTTGCTGCTGCTGCTGCTGAGTCTCGGCCAGCACCTTGATAAGCCTTTCCATCTCCATCTTCTGTTTAGGGGCTGTCGCTGCCTCCTTGCTCTAATCCCTTCCGGCAGGGATAGGGGGCAATGCCCGCATTCTCCACCACTTGTGATCGGCGTTGGCCCACCTACCCGCTAGGGGGCGGTGGGGAGCTATGAGGTCACTGGCCGGCCTGGGTCACGCCTCCGTCAGCGGGGAATTAGCGGCGGGGCGGCCGCCAGCCAGAGTCTGTAGCGCGCCCCTCAGGCAGGGGAGCGCCGGCAAAGGTCAGTAGCGCGCCCC